>NC_056006.1:97395087-97714083 GCF_018446385.1 Zingiber officinale | reverse complement strand
GGGTTCCATGGAACAAATAACAAAACTGTGATTTCCAACCAATTTAAGTAAATCATAACATATTTGAACCATAAAAAGGAGATTTTGGAAATTACATTAACTCTAATTCTAAAACAAAGATCTGTCCTTGTGGTTACAACTAGTAACAATGATGGGACCTATTTGTGGGTTTTGTCAAGCTCAAGTAGCAAAAAGAAATGGACTCTAAAATTAGCGTAAAGAGATAGCAACAAAGTATCTAACTAATTTTGGTGGGAAAAGGAAAGACTAACCCCTTCTACAGAAGAAGACACCTTGTTGGCTTCATTGGTGCTAATTACGCCAATTAGAGTTTAAATATAATTAAATTAGGAAAAAAAACTTTTTGCCTAATATTAAAAAAATATAAAACAATTTTGTTTTTAAATTTTGAAGTGATTCAAATCCATGCTTGCCCCTAAGCCTGAGATTTGATGCGGATGTACATGTCACAATATGGAACAATGTGCCCATGCGTTTGGGAAATATAATTAGCCTAATTGCAAAAGGCTCAAATGCACTAGCTCCTTGAAGCCTGTGAAAACTATGAAAAGAAGATGTATAGAATGTTGACATGTATAATCAAAGGTACAGAACAGTTTACAACAACATTTCTCCACAAAACAAAGAAATTTTTTGTATAAAAGAAAATATAATTAGAGAGCAATTAGATGTTACTTCAATTGATGATAAACTAAGATAAATAGATTTACATGGTTGACATGTTCAAAGGCAATTAAATTTTTTTTGGCTTGATGAGTTGAAATGATTAGGGTGAATATAGTGATTAGAGGGAGATCCAAGAAAACTCTAGTTGATGCTATAAAAATAGATTAAATTTATTTGAATATTGCTAGTGGTATACTCTTGCATGGAGGTGAATGGAAGGGTAATATCTGTGTAGCTCAACCTCAAATAGTTGGAGCCAATATGTCTTGATGATGGTGTGATGATTTTCTTATTAGTCTAACATGAGTTGCAGTGATTTGTGACACTTATAAGCACTTATTTATTTGTCCTCACTAATATATGGTTCTTATATTGTTTTGAGTTCTTTCTGTAAAATCAGTATTCACTTACTAATACAGGTCACAGATTATGCAAGAGATCTTGAAGAGATGCAGACAATCTCAAAGGAGGATTATCTTGTGTCTTTAAGAAGGCATGTAGATTATATGACATTTTGGGTATTTAGTTGGATGTTTTTGCATCTTATGTTGGTTCTTTTAGAAATAGGTGAACGTGTTGATACTGAACTGCTGCTTTAAACTTAAAAGATCTATAATGTGGGTGGAAAATGAGCTGTAGCATGTTTAGTACTAACATAGGGACAATATTTTGCAGAAAAAGCAGTGCTTTTTCAAGAGGATTTCCAAAATATCGTGGACTTACCAGGTAGATACTGATTTTATATCATGCATGAAATTTTGTGTCAGGCAAAGATAAGTGCTTATGTTAGCCTTTTTGGTTATTAGAATTTTTTTTGGGGGGGTTTTGTCTGTTTGCTTTAACATTGCACCTTACTTTTTTGTACTGTTATATTATGTCTTATACCTTATCAGTAGCTTGAAAGCAATAAATCTTTTCTGTTTACTATAGACTTTGGATTGATCAAATATGTGCTGAATTGTGAAAGGTTAGGAGATATACAAAACAAACATATAAAATAAAGGGCATTGAGCAAATTGTGAAAAGCATGTCCTATGGCAGCACATCCTCTATTACTCCTTGAATTGCTGCTGCGAATAGTACTAGCATTGATCAAAGGTAAGAACTATGGTAAAATATGGAAGAATTGATCAATCCTAACTCTAATGAAAAGCATGTCCTATGGCAGCACATCCAGTAGTATCTCTTAAATTGGTTCTGCAACCTTGGTGAAAATATCTATAACACATTGAACTCTACCTAATGTTCCTTAGTTTCAAAGGTTTTCCAAAAATGCACGACCGACAGATACAATAGGTGTAAAGACGTGAATTAGCTGAATAAAGTTTGAATAATTTCAAAATACTTGAAGTTGATCAGAGGGATGTTCTGGAAAATTGTAATCAAGATTCTTCAATTGTTGGTAATTTGGATACATTTAAGGTTTCATGTTCTTATTGTTATCTTTCATCTATGGGACATGGGTTTTTTATTCGCCATGGTTTACCCTACTGGAGCATGAGAAGACCTGCTTATTGGGTTATCACTTGGGTTTAATCCGAGGAAATGTCAAAAATTATTAGGTGATAATTGGGTGTAACTTTCCTAATTACTGAGCCTCATTTGGATCATGCGATTGTAGTCACTTGTATGTATTTAAGTGAGTATTAGAAATCAGTTAGTTTTCCTTCTAAGGTTTTACCATGTAATCTCGTAAAATAAAGTTTATCCTACAATTATTTAACTTGAAGTGATTGTTTTTATTCTCAGACAACCTAACAATAGTCGGTGGGAAGCATCTTTTGGACCTATGCAAGGGAATGATTACTTCAGCAACTGTAGTAAGTTCACATGTGAAGTACATTGAAAATGAAAAAAATGGCTATTGCTGAAATTGAACTCAAATAAATGAACATGAGTTTCAACTTGATTACTCCCATGCAAGGTACAAGTAGCGATGCAACTACGGATGCACGATATTCTGGCATTGCTGGAACGGAAAGGAAAATAGATTTAACAAGTTACATAAGGTGGTGGATGCCAAAGAAGGTTCATCAAACAGAATCAGCCTCCACTGAAGATGTTGCTCGGGAACTGAAAATGTTGGAATGCTCAGCGCAGTCAACTGAACCTTACAAGCTTCCTTCCCTTGGCTATCCTCATAAGGGAAAACCTTCCCCACAAAGCTTGTCAGCTTGTAGTATATTGTCCCAGTCTGATTCCTTCAAGAGTTTTGTAGAGAAATCATTGAACTCAGAAGAGAACAAGGATGATCCTTCACAATTAAAAATCCATCAAGAGTCTGTTCCTCTGTTCTCCAATTGTGGGCTTGGCATATCCGGTGTGAGCATGGCATTTAACGATTTGCCTGTGCCTAGAACAGCATACCAGATGGCTCTTCTGTCGGCGCCTCTGAGGACTAACTATTCTGGTGATACAGTTAGTGAGCCTCTATGGACGAGTCTTGTGCCACCATCTGAACAATCTACTGAAACAACAGTTCTGCCTTCATCTTGACTTCCATCTTTTGGTATTTAGAAGTCTCTTCCTACATGGTCCTTATATTTAGTTTTTTTTTTTTTTTTTTTTGTATCGCAGTTTAGGAAGAAAGAAACTGATAGTTCATCATATGCATACCAATGCCAAGAATGACACTCAAGGATATCAAATTTTATAATTGGTGTCAAGGTCTCGAAATGTTGCATGTTGTGGATTTAGTGTTCTTGGTTAATTTGATTGTGAACTGAAACGAGGCAAATTGTGTGAAGCTGCAATTCTCATCCATTCTGCTGTTTTTAAAGAGATGTTCAGGTGCATAACAGACATGGAAGAATCTGAATATTTCTTCAAGGGTTATGCATACAGGGAATAAGCTATAGGAGCCATGAGAAATGTTTTCATAGTGAGATGTAAGGTTAGCATTACTTCTGATGATTCATTTTCTTTCTTTTAAAATTATTATAATTAAAAGTTTAGTCTACTGTTTAGTATTATGTTTGGATCTCATACAATTTTAATTATTTTGTTTTCTATTGGATAATTATACTTCTGTTCCCTTGACCTAGCACCAGAGCATACCAGAGTTTACTTGAGAATAATTTTTTCCTGTAATCCTCTTGCACGCTTATTTGTGGAGTTGCAATAACAAGTTCCCCTTGTAGGCTGCAGCCAGCAGTCTTGATTCATATGATATCGCAGAGTTCCTTATTACCCATAACACACCATCCACTTGCCCCTTTATCTAAAGCATGCCCCCACAGGCATAGCTGAGGTGGTAAGTGGATGAAAGTTTGCCACTTGAGGTCGAGAGGTCGAATCTCAAGGTTGGCGAGGCGTAAATTCCTACATCCTGTATAACTTAACCCCCCATCTACATGCCTACTCAATTACCATGATTTACTTCCGTGTTGGTCCTCAAACAGGTTGGCCGGGGTACTGGGGTGAACGCTTTGCCTTTTGCCACTAAAGCAGGTGCAACATCAGTGAACCAGTAGATTTGTTTCTTGATTAGACTTGAAGCTACTATACTCCTTGCCCTTGTCATGCCTACCTCGTATCGTTTTGGTCAGACATTGCATAGTGTTGCATAGCCTGTGTCCCTTGGCACTATCGTTGTTTTATAAGTTTGTAGGAACAATTGGAATGGATGGAATGAAGTGGAATGAATAGAGTAAGTGAATGGTTAATTATAAATTAAAGTCATCCAACAAATTGGAGTATTATCGATCATTTGTCAATGTTTGATTTGTTTGATCCTTCTAGTTTGCTTAGTTTGTTTCAATATCGTCCACTTTTATTCATTTTGGAAGTTTGGTTTGCCTAGCTCGCCCTAAATGTATTATTGTTTGATTTGTCTTGTCTTCTTTGTCTCGCCTACTTTGTCTTGTTTGCTCAATTAATCTGTCATGGATAGGCTACTTCACATGCCCCATATACCTTGTCTACTAAATTTGTTCAACTTGCTCAACAGTATGGTTCCTTAAAGGCGCTGCACAAATTTGGCACAAGGAATTTGTTCAAATAAAATAAAATATGTATATATTTGGTACAAGATATGTTTTCTGGAATAAAATATGTTTTTTTTATATTCTTCATTTGAAATTTACACAAATTTAGCCAAAATGGAAATTTTAAATTAGATCTCTAATTTTTAATTTGTTATTTATATAGATAGTTCCCTAATTTTAAATTTGTTATGGGTAGAATTCTCTACACTTCAATTTGTTTTTTTGATTCGTAAGTATACGAATTGTATTGCAAAACTTCTATTGAAAAATTGATAAATTATTTTCAAATATTTTATTATTTGAAACTTTTTTTTAGTTTTTATGTTTTATTTTTTAATATAATAAATGAAAAATTACCACTCTTTGCACGGCACTAATGTCACCTATCTAGTATAATCAAAATGACAATGTTTATACACCAACGGAGAAAAGTTGAAATTAATTTGAAAATAAAAATATTTTTTTTTATAGATCACAAGTGGCATATTAAATTGGAAGATATTTTTTTTTGTTTGGAACAAGTGCATCAACGTTGTACTTCCAGAAGCTCTTCAGATCTATTACACCAATTGATAGAATATTCTATCACTAAGCATTGACAAAGCTGGAAACATGAGAATCTTTTATAGGATTTCTCATGGAGGATCTTTTCAGTCATCTAATTTGATAGTGAATTATCTCTACCATTAATGGCCAGTTAGTAAAATAGATTACCAATCATTACGCCCAAATCTCGCCCTATATGAACAGAAGCCAACAATTCCAAACACACAGCGTTTCATTAAAAATAATTTTTTTAAAAAAAAAAAAAAACAAGTCGGAGGGCGGCCAGCAATTGTGAGATCATTTGACTAAATCTAAAAAAAACAGGAGAAATCTAAAAATAACGGGAACATTCGTCACAAAACATTATGAGATGCAAATCAAACTAGAAAAAAAAATACGGTAAAAAAGAAGACTCATCCCGTACCAATCTGAGAAGGGAGTGGCTCATACCTTGAGGGAATAAAATACAAAGCATTCATCGAATCCCCCTAAAATTTAACCTGTATATGACAACAGAAGAAATTTAGTGACCTTAATTAGCTTAGACTAGCTCGGTAGACAGGCATTTCAAAGGCATCAGCCATACAATGTAGGTCTAAACAAAATCACACTGGTAAACTGAAATATGATATTACTGTTGTATTTCTTGCAAAAGCCCAAGTTTTGAGCTGATCACCAACCTATCTATCAGGCCATATGTGCTGCCTTGTGTTCCAGAAACCATAAGAATGCTTGATGCAAACAATAATAGCAAAGTCAAATTTGCTTCCATTACCTATTGATGCCCACAGTTTCGTTCTTTCATTCCTTCCATGGTTTGACAAGCTCAAATGTAACATCAATAATAGTAGTAGTTTGTAGAAAGGCATACATTGTCATTAAATAATTAATTACACATTTCAGCATAATCCATACTCCATGCCTATCAAACGCAATGCCCTATAAACCTTAACAAACTAAGCACACAAACTATATTTTAGAACAGGTGGAACTCGAATAGTCACTAAAATAAAAGAATGTCTACTCCACAAGCCCAACATACAAGCATGCATGCTCCACAAATATCAAAGCAAGACCTTTCATACAATGACTGGAAGTAAGAAAGAACCGAAATAACAGACGCGAAAATCCAAGCAGACAATAGAACAACTTGTGAAGTGGAATGAGCCAGAAAAGTCTCAATGGTTGCGGTATATGCACAAGCTTAGAAGAGATCCAGCTTTCTTTTCTGCATATCTTGTTTCCACTTGGGTTGTCGATAAAATGCCTCTTTGGTCATACCCAAAACAGTTTCAAATTCAGCATCTGATAGATATGCCTATGCAAAAGTCAGAAACGTAAAGTTAGAGAAGCTAAATTGAATTGTAGAGCTTCTGAAAACATAAGCTTCATATTTTTATTCAACATAAAGTGAGAACCTCTCTTTGTTTGTAATCAATTCCATGGACAGGATTGCTAGATTTGGTTTTCAGGCGCTCATAACTGAAAGTAGTCTCATCCCCATTTGTGCCAGTCTCAGGATCCTGTACAGCAGCCTCTGCACCATTGCTCTGTGATACAGAAGCATCATCCATGGTTTCTTTCTCTGCTGAAAGCTCAACTGAATCCCCCAAATCAGAGCCCACACTTTCAGTCTTCACAGAATCTGGAAGAATAATGACGGTGTGGATAGGGAAAATATTGTATTATATTTATTCATAGGGAAATGTTAGACAATATGTACACGCACATAATACCAATAACCAAATACCCCATGTGAGACTAACCCAATAACCTATTCGTAGGAAACTATTGCACAATATGTACACACGCACACATAATACCAAAAACCAAACACCCCATATGAGTAAACCAATAAACTAGTGTACTACAACTCTTAAATACTCCCTTCAAGCTAGAGCATTTTATTATTTACAATCTAAAATGTCTACAAAAGAAAAAGAAAAATCAAAAGGCATTTAATGAATATGATGAAGAAACAATACTAGCATCAGTTGAGAGACTTGATTACATGCTGCCAGACTGATTTACTAAGGAATTAAGGTTGACTGCAGTTGGTCATCTTCGAGTGAGATATCTTCATAAAATGAAATCGATGGTGACAAATGACTTGACATAAATTTTTCCTTTAAATCCCGTCAAACTATGACATTTTAGAATTTTATACTTTGTCAAGATAAATAAGGGCTCCAGCAACTCTTATGATACAAAATTATTATGAAGAGGCTGAGTAAAATCAGATATTACAACAAGAGGCAAGGAGAAGATGTCAGAGAGGAGACTAAGGAAGCTGTTGTCTCCTCTTTGACATCTACTTGAGAGAAAGAGGATCATAGAATAGAGACAATAACTAATCTACCTTTTTGAAATTGCAACCAACAAAAAGATACAAAGAAAAGTAAGATTAGATCTCAACATCTATCTGAGAGAAAAATACAGCGAGATGGCTATCCAATCATTTACTCTAATAAACGTAGAGAGAAAGACTAACTTTGAGAGAGATGTTTGGAATAGATGGCAACAACTAGTCTCATTTTTAAACAACCACACAAGATGAGTAAAACATGAAAATTCATGGTGAAATTTGAAAAATGAAAATTACTCAAGTTTGGGAATAAAGGTTCAAGGAAGATAAGGCTGCTTCACTTGAATCTACTTTTCTGTTGGGCCATAATTTCTTGTTATTGTGTATTTATCGCAACCACTGCCTCCAGTTTTAAGTGCTTCATTTCCTTTTTTTCACGTGAAAAATGCCCTTTTTTTTTTATAATTCTCTTTTTCAGCTCCTTTCTTACCCAAAGAAATCTCATGAAAAGGGTAGATTTTATTAAAACTGAAAAATAGTTACACGAGGGGTTGAGAGCCTCTTCTATAGAATGAGAAAAGGTCATTCACGGTCTAATTTACCCAGTTTCTAATAACAAGCAAAATAATACTATAAAGAAAATTTTAAAATAGTAAAATCTTATCCACTATATTACCTTTTTATTTCACATGGCTCCATTATTTTTTTTTACATTTTTTAATCATAATAACCGGTTTAACCAAGTTTCCAAGAGTTTGGAGGGCATGGCTCAATTTAAGTCACCATACAATGTGGTGAATACACCAATAATACTGTCAATTTACACAGTATATGGACTCCTGTGCTAACAATGACTGGGTGGGGATTTCATCTTCAAAAGAAATGTAAGAGCTTGTCCAGCAATTTCTGGACTGCTTATATCAAATTGCATGACTTTTGCATCTTTAGGCAGAGAAGGATGCAATGATGTGGGCAAAAGGAGTGTGAAAGAAAATTTTATAGCTGACTAGGAAATCAATATTACCCCTTGACCTATGCTGGCATAGTAGTTGAGGTTTAGGGACATTGGGTGATTGGGTCCTCGAGGAAGAGGAACTCTGACAAGGTAGGCCCGTAGAGGCAAGGGAAGGAAATCTGCAAGTCATGGTAGGTATTACAAAACCATCTAGCTCGGCACTGATAGGCAACGCATTCACAAAAGGCACTAGGATAGACCATTATATTATTTCTAGAGCACTGATGTACCTCATGGTAGGGGAGACCCACACGGCTTTAGCAACAAATAACAAGGGAAGAAAAAGTGAAGTTGAATTTTCAGTGATTTAACATCAGCATAGGAGGGGTTTGATTGAAAAGAAGGCTCACATGCAAATCTAGTCAAACCTGTCAAGCCAATAACAAAATCTGAGAAGGCAAAGAAGAAAAATGTAGAGCTGTATAAGTATGTGGAGAGAATGGAAGAGTCATGCTGGGTTTACTTGAGTGGAAAGATAGGAAGGGGAAGTAGAAGAGGGAAAATGACATATATATGTACATTAATGATGAAACTCCGTGTGTAATTTTGTGGGGCGAATGGTCAGAGAGACTTGGGATATTGTTGCAAGATGGATGGATGAGATGAGAGCACATGCCGCAAGCAAAGAGGGAAGTGGATCAATGGTTGAGGAAGTGTTTTATGGTGGTGGAAAGGAGGCATTTCCATCTTGTCAAATTTGTGGCCCCCCTCTAAGGGGCCTGAGAAGAAAACAACTCCAAAACCCACCCACTCTAACACCAAGGTGATTGTGAAAAATATCGTATTGCATTGCTAATGAAAGAGAACTATTACACCATGAATATATACAGGAATCTGACATACAATCCAATAAACGTGTACCAATTACCTAACTCTTAATAGATAGAATATTCTCAACAATTGTTAACACTATGTGAGATTATAACAGGTTTCAGGGCTTAATGACTCAAATCTACAACTGCAGCTTGTATCTGTTTTCTACAAAGAATAATCCATTTCCTCGATGAAACATCTTATAAATCAAAATAATATATGGACATAAATTAACCATAATAAAGAAGGTTAATGTCTCTGAACTTATTCTAATACCACCATATTTTTTGACTTGAGAATATTTAACAAAAGAAAGAAAACAAAAAAAATGACCTGCTTATACTAAATTGAAGGTACCCCATAAGAATTAGACATTACCATCAACAGTCCCAGTTGGATCAGAGGACTCATTTCTGTTGAATCTTGCTGTAAGGGTTTCAGATTCTCCCTTCTTTTGTTCAGCAGTTAAAACAGAAGACAAGGCAGCAACTGCAGCTGCTCGCTGTGATCCTTGGCCTGAACGTGATGACTTTGATGATGTAATTTTAGTTGAGGATGGATTAAATGCAGATGATAGTGCAGCTAAGGCTGATGCCCTTTGCCTAGGCCCATCGTGATTTACAGCAGAAGACTTGGACTGCAGCCAACAAACAAACAAAATTATAGATGCCCCACTGAATAATTCCACTGTGCCGTAAGATAACTTTAAAACACATGCGCAAACTATAAATGAACACGCTCAAGAGAAACCCAAAATATTATCTTGTTCAAAAACCAATGACATGAAAGTTGATAGTTGGAAATGACTGGATTAACCTATAAGAATTGTTCAAAATGTTGGCACAGTTTATGAGAAAGAAATGCACTTCTAATATAAAAAAATAATGGAATGGATGGCATGTTCTTTATGAACCACAAAGTCTCAAATGTTGTGGCAATAAAGTACGATTACTAAAACTGAAAATGGAACTCTAGAATATCATTAGTAGACAGAACTGTGCTCAGGAGAATAATGACAGAAGAAAAGGATGCATATAGTTCTACTAGCATCTTGCAATGATGGAATAAGCCACAAACCAACGTTGCTTTGGCACCAACTGATACAATCATGGAGTGTTGAACACAAAACTATCAAAGCTTGCAACAGAGATCACTGTTGAAGTGCTCAAGATACACCAAGATTATTAAATAGGAAGATCAACTGCCAATAGCAAAGGTTCCGCTTGGAAATGTGAACATCACGTTTAAGAAGATCAACTGCCAATAGCAAAGGTTCCGCTTGGAAATGTGAACATCACGTTTAAGATAAAGTGTACTCCAACATGCATGTACCTTAGGTTCCTGCTGCAACCAGCAGCAGATAGTTCCCCAGGGAACATGTAAATTTAGTTGGTTCAACATCTTTGCAATCCTAGTGTTTCATTTTTGGAGAAATGTAGGAAAATGACCTAACCATATTTTATTAATAGAACATGTACATGTGAGTATTTTTGGGAACATGCAAATTTAGTCGGCTCAACATCTTTACAAATCCTAGGGTTTCTTTTTTAGAGAAATGCAGGCAAATAACCTAACCATTGTTATTCATAGAATACAGTACATATGAGAATCCTACTGTTTCTGGGTATTCACCACCGTAGAAGAGTGGACACTTTTTCAGTTGTGCGTTGTATACTACTACAACAACAATCAAGTCTCTTCCCACTAGATGGGGCGGCTATATAGATCTTTTTACGCCATTGAGCTCTATCTTCAACTATACCATCATCTATATTTAAATAAAGTTTATCTTAGTTTATCGTGGCTAGCCAAGTATTCTTTGGTCTTCCTCTTCCTCGTTTGATATGCGTGTTTGTCATAGTTTCACATCGCCTAACTAGAGCATTTATTGGTCGTCTACGTACATGCCCCGTACCATCTTAAACATGTCTCTCGGAATTTTCCCTCAATAGATGCAACTCCAACTTTTTCTCTAATGTTCTCATTTCTTATTCTGTCCATTCTCGTATGTCCACACATCCACCTTAACATCCTCATCTCTGCAACTCTCATCTTCTGTTCAAGTGCTCAAGTCATAGACGAACATTCAGCTCCATATAACATAGCAGGTCTAACTGCGGTTTTGTAGAATTTTCTTTTAAGTTTTAGAAGTACTTTACGGTCACATAAAACATCCGACGCTCTCCTCCATTTCAATCATCCTGCTTGTATTTTAAGACACCTCTATCAAACCCTTCATCAATTTGCAAAAATGATCCTAAATATCTAAACCTCTCGGTTCCGGGCAATTTGTCATCTCCTATCTTATCTCATTATATTTAATATTGCTAAACTTAAATTCCAAATATTCTATCTTTAGTCTACTAAACCTAAAACCTTTCCTTTCTAGTGTTTCCCGCCGAGTTTCTAGTTTAGCATTTATTCCTTCACGTGTTTCATCTACCAAAATAATATCATCTGCAAACAACATGCACCACAGTACTGTGTCTTGAATATGTGCAATGAGTTCGTTCATAATTAGTGTTAAAAAATAAGGACTTAGAGCTGATCCTTGATGTAATCCTATATTTATTGAAAATACTTCAATTACTCCGCCTAAGTCTTTATTCTAGTCGTTACATCCTCATACATATCCTTAATTAGTTCAATATATGTTACGCTAACACCTCGCTTTTTTAGAATTCTCCATATAATTTTCCTTGGGACTCTATTATAAGTTTTTTCTAAGTCAATAAATACCATGTATAAATTTTGTACTCCCGATATTTTTCAATTAATTATTTAAGAAGATGCATAGCTTCTATTGTCGACCTTCCAAGCATGAACCCAAATTAATTTTCAGTCACCGTGGTCACCTTCCTTAATCTTTTTTCTATTATTTTTTTTCCAAAGATTTATGGTATGACTTATTAGTTTAATACCCCTATAGTTTGCACAATTTTGTATGTCCCCCTTGATCTTATATAAGGGAACTAGAGTACTTATCCTCCATTGATCAAGCATTTTTTTTCATTTTCAATATCATGTTAAATAATTTTGTAAGTTATTCAATACCTTATTTCCGTAGGAACTTCCATACCTCTATCGGAATATCATCTGATCCAACGACTTTTTCATTGTGCATCCCATTTAAAGCTTGTTCTACTTCTGAAGTTTGAACTCTACGATAAAAATTTAAATTTCTATACTCATTTGACCTACTTAAATTACCTAAGTTAAGTTGACAACCTGAATCTTCATTAAAAAGTTGATGAAAATACCTCTTCCACCGCTCTTTTATTTCTCCCTCATTTACTAGTACTCTATTATATTCATCTTTAATACATTTTATTTGGATAAGATCTCTCGTCTTCCTTTCTCACACTTTAGCTATTCTATAAATATCTCTTTCCCCTTCTTTGTATCCAATTTTTGATATAATCGTTCAAAAGTTTCATTCTTTGCTTCATTCACTACTCTCTTAGCTTCTTTCTTGGCTATTGTATATTTTTTTAAGTTTTCCTGGTTCTTACAAATATATAATTCCTTATAAGCTATTCGTTTTTCCTTCACTTTCTCTTGTACTTTCTCATTCCACCACCAAAATTCTTTACTTAATGGTGCATGTCCCTTTGACTCATCAAGTACACTCTTAGCTACTATTTTCAATTTTGATACCATTTTATCCCATGTTATATTAGAATCACCGTATATTTCACCTAATGCTTGTACTCCTGCCTTCTCTTTGAATATATATTGTTTCTCATCCTTTAACTTCCACCACTTAATTCTAGGAGTCGTATATGTATTTTCTTTCTATTGATATTATGTTTGAGGCGTACATCCAACACTACTAACCTATCTTGGGTAGTTAAGCTTTATCCAAATATGACCTTACAATCTTTACAAATCTTTCTATCATTTTTCCTAATCATAAGAAAGTCAATTTACAATTTATTATTCTCACTTTTGAATGTGACTAAGTGTTCTTCTCTTTTCTTAAAAAAACATATTAGCTAATATAACGTCATATGCTATCGCAAAATCTAATATAGTTTTCTATTCCTCATTTCTTATTCCAAACTCATAACCATATGTACCATCTCATATTCCTTATTTTTCACTCCGACATGCTCATTTAGAGCATCTTCTATTAAAATCATTTCATTTGGCGGAATGTTTTGTAATATTTCATCCAAGTCGTCTCAAAACCTTGATTTGGTAGTTTCATCTAATCCTACTTGCGGTGTATATACGTTAATTATGTTCATAGTTTCTGTTGGATCGTGAAATGTCGATAGAGGGGGGCGGGGGGGGTGAATATCGATTCGAAAAACAACGAGTATAAACGCAGCGGAATAATAAAAACTGAGACAAACTGAACACGGTGTTTTTTTCTTCGTTCGGAGCCTGTGACGACTCCTACTCGAAGGCCCGTACTCCGTGAGTACTTTCGTTGGGAAATCACTAGCAGTTCGAAAATGATTACACTTTAATAGTACAGAAATGCTAGTAAAATAAAGAAAAGTACCGACAAGAATTAAAGAAAAAAGAAAGGAGCGTATTGTTGGATCTTTGTTAGCGTCGCTGGAGCGCAGAGCAGTAGAGCAAGCAGTAGAAGACTTTCTTTCTGTTGTTGTTCTGAAGCTCCCCTCTGACCCTCCTTTTATATGAGGCTCGGGGCGCCCCGGATCCCTTCCGGGCGCCCTGGTGGGACGTGGCAGGTCCAACCATCAAGCTCCACGTGGCGACGCGCGAGTTTGGATAAAACTTACCTCCAGGCGCCCGGATCCCTTCCGGGCGCCCGGACCTCCTATTTCCAGGAACTCCTTCCCCTGCAAAATAGAGTTAGCCCGAGGCAAATATATATCCTGTAAAATAGATTGTTAGCACAGTTAGAGTTCAAACAAATTAATAAAAAAGAGTATGACTTAGATTCCGTCTTTCCGAGACCGGAATCTAGTCACGATCTCGACTTAGATATCCGAAATGGATCTAAGCCGGATCGACGCCTAATGTTCCCTTCCCGGGAACGCGTCCTCGCAGTCACTCCCCTCTTACCTGCCAGACGTCCGGTCAGCCCTTCGACCCGTCTGGACTTCTCGCCAGCTATCCGGTCAGCCCGTCGACCTAGCTGGACTTCTCGCCAAGCGTCCGGTCAGCCCGTCGACCCGCTTGGACTTCTCGTCAGCTATTCGGTCAGCCTGTCGACCTAGCTGGGCTTCGTGCTAGACATCTGGTCAGCCTGTCGACCTGTCTGGACTTTTCCTGCACACTCGATCAGAGTGTCAGACAACAACAAGCTAACTTAACCTGATTTGTCATTCATCAAAACCTGGGTTAAATCGTTAGTGCTAACCGCACCAACAGTTTCTTTCGTCACTATTATCTTAATAGTTATAATTCTATCCCCTTTTCTAACTACTTCTACAACCTCATCATTTAACAAATTATCTACAACAATACTCATTCTATTTCTTGTTTTACTCTTTCATGTGTACCATAATTTAAAACCCAAGTTTTCTATCAGTTTTGCATTCTCATCTACCCATTTTGTCTCTCGTACACACAAAATACTAATTCTTCTCCTAATCATCGTATCTACTACTTCCATTGATTTATCAGTGAGAGTTCCTATATTTCATGTTCCAAATCTTAGACTATTAGTTTTTCTATCATATTTGTTCTAATCCAACCTATGGTGTGAGAACTCGTGCCTATTTAACACTACACCCAAGTTCTCATGGAGATGTAGTGGTCCTTGCCGATGTATTAAAGTCGGATTCTGCAACGTGAACTCTTATATATTTAGCACTACACCCGAGTTCTGGAGATGTATCGGTCCTTGCCGAGACATTACAGTCCGACCCTGCAACGCATTCCTTCCGGGGAACAACATAGCATTAGCATAATAGTTTAATGGATTCATTCATTAAATATTTGTCATAGTTTTAATGTTGGCTGGCAACCTAACGCAACCCTTCTCCTTTATTCGGACTTAGAACCGGCCATCACTAGATCGTCTCCGGCCATGACAGTTGTGTGTTGTCTCCACTATCATATTTGTTTTTTTTTCAATCTTCCACTGAAATTTGATGATATGAACATCAAAGAGGTTACCAAAGAACCATACCTCAACACTAAATGGAAGATGTGCACACATTCATTTTTATCTTGTTCTTTCCCACATAATTGAAGAGAAAGTGAGAGTACTCTAGAACTTATATAATGTGAATTACAAAATTATAATGGCAATATGGACATCTCACATTATGCATATGAAGGTGGTCTGAAAATTTGCATAACCATTTCAAGCTGAAGAAAACAATTAGGGATGAGAGGAAAATTTGCATGCAAAGAAAAAGGTCTAAAAATGGAAATACACGACTCTTTTTCCCTCCTGGAAGAGAACAAAATAACTACACTAAAAATTTGGAGAAGACAGATAACAAGCTTACAATAACATGGTTTCTTAAGATGCTAATCTGGCACTGCATTTCAACAAGTGATCCCTAAATGTAGTTACAGATAGGCATCTAACTGTATATATCTGTTGAAACATACCTCCGAAGAATGCATAGAAGTTCCAAATAGATGAGCTAGTTTCTTCTGAAATGAATTTCCTTGAACCTGCAAGTTGTGGAGACATAACTTAGTTTATGCAACCATGAGTCTACCCATTTGCTACAGCTAAGAAAAATATAAGTTCAATTTTCCAGATTAACACAGCAGGATGTCAATATCAGCAGTGAAGTTGCAGAAATAACTTGAGAAGAAGATATTGCATATTTTTTAAAATAAGGGAACAATGGATACAATGTAGCAAGTAGCCATGCCAAACCTAAGTGAATAATATGAAACATCAAAGAGAAAAGGACACATTCAAGAAAATAATAAATTTAATCATAATTCTAAGTTCAATTTAGCGCAAAGTAAAAAAATAAAGGCGAGAAAGATAATCACAACAAATTATTAAAGTTTCATGCAAATAGCTTCAGAATTGAGAAACCCATTAATCTCAAAACTTAAGCTGTTAGGGATCCTATGAATTATCTCATAAGACTACTCTTATGATCAAGCTGCCCAAGCTTGGACTATCAGCCAAGAAATAATAGATGGCAACCATGTTAAGATTGAAAATTTTTTGTCACATAGCTGCTTACCATAAAAGACCTTAAGCTGAACCAAGGAAACTAATTAGTATTTTTTTAATATTCCACAAGCAAAAATTATGAACTAACATCTGTCCAAAAGTTCCATCTTAAATGTTAGAATGAAAAAACAGAATAATCTATTCCTCTTCCATTATATTCGACCCTACCAAAAGTTACCTTATTACTTTCTCATGTGCCCTCAATCCTAACATCAGTAAGATTAACTATGATACGATGTCAAAGTCCAAGGGAAAACCAAATCCCACTTAAGATGCCAAAACGTAGATGAGGACCATCTTCATATTTGAGCACACCTAAGTCTCATTTATCTATGTGGTACCAAAATCAGGGGGGTGCTCTTATTACTCTCATGACTTTTGAGCTAAGTTGTAATTGTTGTCAAGTTTGGCCATCTATATCGTTTTTATATGATGGACCACAAACGTCAGTCTTGCGTTCAAGTAAGGTTGAGGTACATTTGGCTATGATTGGCAGCATTATTTCATTGTTATGAGGCTTGGTCATTACTCCTAAGTGATGAAAAGGGGCCTTTGCTACTTGAAAATCTCAATATGCAAAGGGTGGATTGGAGCTCGCCTAGAAGCAACCAATCACATTAACATCATTATAAGTTAATGTGAGTAAAGAAGCTAACATGGATATATGATTAATTTAGGTAAGGCTATAGTAGACTAAAATATAAACTTAAATATCAAAATACTTTAGGGAAAAAATTGGAATGGGTAGAAGTAATATGATAAAGAGAAAGTAAATACAGTTGGAGCAGAGGTAACAAAATATGTAATATTAGTTTTGAAAGTTGATATACGTGAAAATTTAACATAAAAACTAATAATTGTCAAAAAAAAAAAAAGGAGAGAATGATTGTAGTGAGGTTGATTTCATAAATCAAATTCTAAAAAAAGGTAGCCCGGTGCACGAAGCTCCCACTATGCGGAGTCCCAGGGAAAGATCCATTGTACGCAGTCTTACCTGCTTTTTGCAAGAGATTGTTTTCAGTATTTGAACTCGTGACCTTTTGGTCACAAAGTAACAACTTTTCCGTTGCGCCAAGGCTCCCCTTCATAAATCAAATTCTAAAGGGCATAAATGCTTGACCAATAAGTAAACTTGAATGAACAAATCTAATTTTTGAAGTACCTGGACAAAAGTATTCATGCTAGATCTATGGTTCAAAAAATCATTCTTGGAGGAGATTTATATTGGCATCTAGGAAAAGCATATGATCATGTTTAAAAACAAATAGATTCTATAATTAGATGACGACAACGACAACCAAGCCTTATCCCACTAGATGGGGTTGGCTATGTGAATCGTTTTACGTGAGCTCTATCTCCTACTATATCATCATCTATACTTAAATAAATTTTATCTTGTTTTATTGTTGCTAACCAAGTTTTGTTTTATCTTCCTTTTCCTAATTTGATACGTGTGTTTGCCATAGTTTCACATCGCATAACTGGAGTATTTATTGATCGTCATACATACCTGTATCATCTTAAACGTGTCTCTCGGAGTTTTCCTTCAATAGATACAACTCAAACTTTTTCTCTAATGCTCTCATTTCTTATTCTATCTGATCCGGTGGTAAGGACAGGGGACCCTCGGTGGCGGAAGGTCAACGGCACGTGGAGGTCAAAGGTCAAGAGATTCAACCCTGAGACCCGACCGACTGGACGAAGCAGGCCGACCGACCGTGAATCCCCCCGAGCCGAATGAAAGACAACCCGACTAGGGGTCGGGTTTCCGATGCTCAAGGTAAAAAGGTTTCAGGGCCGAGCGGGGATGTCCGTTCGGCCGGGGCACAAGGCAACAAAGACAGGTAGGAGCAATCTCATCCGAGCATACGACCGGGAGTCCTCCCGGTCGGACCGATACCTACAACCGACGGCAGAAGTGATACGCCTGCCGAGCGACTGAACCGCTCGACCCTGGAACAAACAGGGAACGCAAGAGGACAAAGGAGACAGGGGATAACATCATCCTCGAGACATCTGCCGCCGACAAGGAGCAGGGTGGGCGGCCGAGCCGTACGCGGGATCGTACGGTGGAAGCTTCCACCGTCACATCCGGGATATGCTCGGACGATTGCGGAATGGCGTCAGAGGTGCTTTTCTGACATAGGCTCGTTAAGGTATGTTTGGGGAAGCATGCACGCATCAAGAAGCGTGCCTGTGCCTCCCCGGGGTCCTATATAAGGGCCCCCAGACGTCGACGAAGGTATGCGCAATCCTCACTGTAGCCACAGTTACGCTGCCTCTCTCATTTCTCGTTGCCTGACTTGGGCGTCGGAGGGCCGCGCGCCGGGAAACCCCTCCCGGCTCGGCTTCTTTGCAGGTTCGCCGGAGATCTACACCAACAGCGGAGCGTGCCACGTCCCCAGCGTCCGTCGACTCAGCGCTCGGACAGAATCACTATCCATCCTCGTATGTCCACGCATCCACCTTAACATCCTAATCTCTACAACTGAGGAGCTTATGTGCTCGAGTAATAGCCTAACATTCAGCTTCATATAACATAACAGGTCTAACTGCAATTTTATAGAACTTTCCTTTAAATTTTAGAGATACTTTACGATCTCATAAAACACCTTACGCTCTTCATTTCAATCATAAGATATCTCTCAATCTCTTTATCGTTTTACAAAAATGATCATAAATATTTAAAGCTCTCAGTTTCAGGCAACTTATCAACTCCTATCTTAACAATTATCTTATTATGGCTAATATTGCTAAACTTAAATTCCATATATTCTGTCTTTATTCTACTAATCCTAAAACCTTTCCTTTCTAGTATTTCCAGCCAAAATTCTAGTTTAGCATTTACTTCTTCACATGTTTCATCTACCAAAATAATATCATCTGCAAATAACATGCACCACGGTACTGTGTCTTAAATGTGTAGAGTGAGTTCGTCCATAATTAGTGTAAAAGGATAGGGACTTAAAGTTGATCCTTGATGTAGTCATATCTCTATTGGAAATGTTTCAGTTACTCCGCCTGAAGTCTTTACTCTGGTCGTTATATCCTTGTACATATCCCTAATTAGTTCAATATATGTTACGCTAACACCTCTCTTTTTAAGAATTCTCCATATAATTTCTCTTGGGACTATATAATAAGCTTTTTATAAGTCAATGAATACTATGTGTAAATCTTATTTTTGCTCCCGATATTTTTCAATTAGTTATCTAAGATGTATAGCTTCTATTGTCGATCTTCTAGGCACCCAAATTGATTTTCAGTCACCGTGATCTCCTTAATCTTTTTTCTATTACTTTTTCTCAAATTTTTATGGTAGGACTCATTAGTTTAATACCTCTATAGTTTCCACAATTTTGTACGTCTCCCTTATTCTTATATAAGGGACCTAGAGTATATTTTTTTCATTTTCAATATCATGTTAAATAATTTTGTAAGACATTCAATACCTTGTTTCTCTAAGCACTTCCATACCTCTATCAGAATATCATCTGATTCAACAACTTTTTTATTACGCATCTCATTTAAAGTTTTTTCTACTTCTAAAGTTTGAATTCTATAATAAAAATTTAAATTTCTATACTCATTTGACCTACTTAAATACATTTTAAGTATTTAACCTAAACCTTCATTAAAAAGTTGATGAAAATACATTTTCCACCGGTCTTTTATTTCTTCATCGTTACTAATACCCTATTACATTCATATTTAATACATTTTATTTGGATAAGATCTCTTGTCTTCCTTTCTCTCACTTTAGTTATTCTATAAATATCTCTTTTCCCTTCTTTTGTATCTAATTTTTTATTTAATCGTTCAAAAGTTCCATTTTTTGCTTCATTCACTACTTACCCACTTTTTTTGCTATTGTATATTTTTTTAAATTTTTCTCGTTCTTATAAATATATAATTCCTTATAAGCTTTTCGTTTTTCCTTCACTTTCACTTATACTTTCTCATTTCACCACTAAGATTTCTTATTTAGTGGTGCATGTCCCTTTAATATACCGAATATACTCTTAGCTACTATTTTCAATTTTAATATCATCTTATCCCATGTCATATTAGAGTTACCATATATTTCACCAATACTTCTACACCTACCTTCTCCTTAAATATATTTTTTGCTTCCTATCCTTTAATTTTCATCACTTAATTACAGGAGTCGTATATATTTTCTTTCTATTGTTATTATGCTTGAGGTGTATATCCAACACTACTAACCAATGTCGGGTAGTTAAGCTTTATCCAGGGATAACCTTGTAATCTTTACAAATCTTTCTATCCTTCTTCCTAACCATAAGAAAATCAATTTGCAATTTATTATTCCCATTTTTAACGTGACTAAGCGTTCTTCTCTTTTCTTAAAAAATATATTAACTAATATAGGATCATGTGATATCGCAAAATCTAATATAGTTTTCCTTCTTTATTTCTCGTTCCAAATCCATAACTCCATGTACTCTCTCATATTCCTCATTTTTCACTTCGATATGCTCATTTAGATCATCTCCTATTAAAATCATTTCATTTAGCTGAATATTTTGTAATACTTCATCTAAATCATCTCAAACCCTTAATTTGGTAGCTTCATTTAATCTTACATGCGGTGTATATACGTTAATTATATTCATAGTTTCTTTCGCCACTATTATCATAAAGGTTATAATTCTATCCCCTTTTCTAACTACTCCTACAACTTCATCCTTTAACGAACTATCTACAACAATACCCACTCCATTTCTTGCTTTACTCTTTCCTGTGTACTATAACTTAAAACCCAAGTTTTCTATCAATTTTGCCTTCTCGCCTACCCATTTTATATCTTGTACACACAAAATACCAATTCTTCTCCTAATCATCGTATCTACTACTTCCATTAATTTACCAGTGAGGATTCCTATGTTCCACGTTCCAAATCTTATACTATTAGTTTTCCTATCATATTTGTTCTAATCCAACCTATGGTGTGATAACTCTTGCCTATTTAATACTACCCCCAAGTTTTCATGGAGATATAACGGAAGCGGTACTTGCCGATACGTTACAATCGTACCCTGCAACGAGAGCTCTTCCATATTTAGTACTATACACAAGTTCTAGAGATGTATTGGTCCTTGTTGAGACGTTATAGTCCGATCCTACAATGCGTTCTTTACGGGGAACAACCTAACATTAGCACAATAGTTTAATGGATTCATTCATTGAACATTTGTCATGATTTTAACGCTGCAACCAAACACAACCCTCCTCTTTTATTCGGACTTGAGATAAAGAAAACTAGACAAGTTGAATAATTAAAATTGGTGTGACAGGTAGACTAAAACCAAAGAAAACTAGACATAATTAAAATTCATTTAAGAGATTTACTTCTATTAGCAGTGGCATGGACTTGCATAGGGTTCGATAGAAAAATAAGATCAATTAGCTACAGCTCATGATGTTATTTGTATATTGATTATTGTAAAAGAAAGTGAAGTGTAATATTTGATACTTCTTTCTTTGACACCTCAAAGTAAACACTCTAGAATTCTAGTTCAGAGTCACAGTAAAATTTACACTAGGAATTTACTAGTTATAGATAGTTCAATATTCCAAATAGTTTAAAGCAGGGAGAGTCCTTCAAGTAATTTTCATTCGAAGTCCCTTGATAAATAAATTTGTAGCCTACCAACATGAATCACTTTTCCACTATCTCAAGCAAGAAGTGCATTTATCCAACTTAAAAACAGCTAGATCCTTCTGTTCCAACAGTCCATGACAATACCACCAAATTGAGTTCATTAATTCATTCAAAGAGCCCACCCAAATATTTAAAAACACAGGCAGGCAAAAAAAACAAATACAAAATTGAGTTCATTAATTCATTCAAACAGCCCACCAAATGTTTAAAATACAGGCAAAAAAATACAAAATTGAGTTCATTAATTCATTCAAAGAACCCAACTAAATATACAAAATACAGAAAAAAAATCATACCAGGGTCTTTGCACTGTCCCAACAAAAATAAGTTGTGAAGAAGCAAGGTTCATTTCCCTCTGTAATCCGATAAAGTGGCAGATCTGGAGGTAAACCTTCTAGGGAAACTGCAAGGTCTATGTATTTCTGGGGAAAAGATTGTAATAAAATGCTTATTTGACAAAAAAGAGAACATGGTGGCAGAAAGGGAAAAAACGAAACAAATCTGTACCTGCCCTACTTCAAAGGCAGTTTGCTTATCCTTGGAATCCACAGACTGTCCAATCCAAACAAAAACCTCTGCATGTGTATCAAGTATCAACATATCTTCAGTCATCAAATCATCTTGAGAATAATTGAAAATCTCAGAAACCTGAAAGGGTGAATGTGCAAGCAAAATAAGAAATAGCAATGAGTCAATGAGTTTCTGTATTGAATATTACATTTGATAACAGTCAGTGACAGACCTTTAGTTTTCCTGGAGAAGCATCATGTGAAAAAAAAAACACAACATAAGATTTGAAACATTAGATTGAGACCAAAAAACATCAGTTAATTTTTGGCTGTATATTTCCAAATTTTTACCAACCTTTCTTAAACAAAAAGCTATACAAGTGAGGATCTCTAACAATATCCTGTGGGCTCTTTTTGCTGATAAAACTTTGCTTGCCTCCAATAGCAAACCAGAAAGCAGAGCTCTCTGTTCCTTCCTTGACATGCTTGATAGCAACACCTGGCTGCAGGAGATGAGAAAATCTTCTTGATTTGTGGCATAGAGATGAAAGTAATTTTTTAAAGATCCATATTTAACAAATCTGCATGTCCATATTGATATATACATCATAATGTTGCCCATTTTGTGTGCATGGACATATTATGATATTAAGCAAATACAACAGAGATATATACAGATGTTCTTGGCAAATGACATGCTTTCATTGAACCAAAGCATATCGAACTTTGAATATTAATTCAAAAAGGAGTGCTGCTTTGATGATTTCGTTAAAAGGGGTACCCTTTTGATTTTTTGCCCATTAGTTACTTATAAGTCAAGACACCCAAATTTTTATATATAATTGTCCTATGGCTAAGTCTTTTTTATATCAAGCAAAATTAATGAATAATAGTTGTAACATTGGGATGGCAATACCCAAGAAGTACCAATTTACATCACCTATTCCTACCTTGCTTCTACATAGATAGTAATTGTATTTCTATAAATTTGGTAATACAGATTTCTATTAATTTTGTATTAGAGCCATCTATATTATACACCACCATTATACTCTTAGCCACCCTTAAGGCTATTGTCACCTTCGAGTTCCTTTGTCACCCCCACCCATGGGATAAAATCTCATCTACATAGACAGCATGAGCAAAAATTTTGCTTTGTAAGCAATTAGCACGCGAGAACTGCTAAAATCCATGATATGCCCAAGCGATTCTTTATAGTGATCTCCCAAGCTTTCCTCTCCACTCACGCAAGCTTTGCAAGCGAGTCATGAACGTCTTCCTCATTCTACAACTCTTGAGCTTTTCTCACTTCTTGTCCGAGCTTCGCAAGTGAGTTGTGAGTAACTTTCATAGTTCCATGATGCCTCCCAAGCATCCCTGTCTGCTCACCCAATCATTCCTTGCCCTTCCCCTCATTTTCTTACCCTTCAACGCCAACGAGGTCTGAGTTACCAATTGCTGGCATGGTCAAAATGAAAAAAAAAAAAACTATTTCGTTTGACTCAAGGTCTGAACTCCAATACGAGTTGAGCATGCACCTGTGTAGTTTTCTTGCTTCCATTAGGCTTTAGCACTAACTTTCACATTAGGATGCAATGCTCTTCCACATTCATGCTTGTCCAATCACAACCATCACTAGTGTCAATAATTAGCAATGCTCGCACACACGGGCTCGCGCAATTAGTTCATGCAAGGGTTTTGCTGGCAATAGGTCTGGGTCGATTCTCAATGGGTGCAGAATGTCCCACTGGTTGCCTCAACCCCTCCTTGCGAAGCCTCCCGTGATTTACCTCCCTTCCAAACAATAGGGGGCCACCCTGGGGTCGCTGAAGTGACCGTTTCACCTTTTTCCACCAATAATTAACC
Source organism: Zingiber officinale (assembly GCF_018446385.1). Classification (NCBI taxonomy): domain Eukaryota; kingdom Viridiplantae; phylum Streptophyta; class Magnoliopsida; order Zingiberales; family Zingiberaceae; genus Zingiber; species Zingiber officinale. The sequence continues at coordinate 97,689,538 of NC_056006.1, read as the reverse complement.
ACCCTCCATGCTAAGATTTCCCCCATTAAAGGTTATCCTTTTTTTTCTTGTTTATTTGTTTTACTATAAAAAAGAAAAAAACTAAGAAAATTAATCACAAAAAAAATTCTACATAGATTTATCTCGACTTAACAAGAAGTTCCACACTAAGAGGTTACCAATTAGATGCAATATGGGTTGCAAAACTTAGAAGCCGAGCTTGATGCAAAATTTAAGTTAAAAAACATTTGCAAATAGTCATTAACTAAATGTTAGGGAGAAGATCAAACAAAATACTAATAATAATTTCAACAAGATATAGAAAGTAACACCCATGCATACCTAGACTTTCATTAATAAATGCAAGTGATCACTTAGATTAAATCCAACAAGATTCCAGATACAACTGTCTCAATATCTAGACTTTGATAATGGTTATCAGTTATCTCTTGCAGTAGCATCAAAATGACAATGAAAAGTGCTCTAAGGCCTCACTATGAGCCTTGGACTTCAACTCCACCCTTGCAATCATCTACAACAATCTCCATAACCTTTTTTCCAGCATTGCCAGACATCATTCCATAAACCTTTGCTCGAACTCTGTGCCATTGTGATCATCCTCCAATTGCATTATCACATGCAACATCTTTCCTAATGTTCACAAGCCCTGTGATTGGCTAAAGGCTACCCAAACCACCAATCTCAATGTCAACGACGTCAATTATCTCCTTGGATCAATATCCTCGCACCTGCTCTTAAACAAGAAAAGACTTGGCATATCAAGGTTTTGTACTTCAATCACTCAATCTATGGGATCTCTGCACCTACATCACCACCTGAGGAAGATTCCAAGCAAGACATTCTTCTGCACTGACTTGATCTCAAGGAATTCTTTACTTGTCCACCTCTTATCCAAAAGACTAGGCAAGGTGCTCTAATTTATCACTGATTCAAAGTCTTGGCATGCTCACCTTCACTCAATAAAGGGCTCTTAAATTATCATTCTTTAATGTGCTCAATTAACTTGATAAAGACAGGAAACAATGCAATTACCTACTATCATTAAGTCTAATGAAATTCTCCAACAATTAATATCAAGAACAATTATGTAAGTTGTTAGTGACCTGCTTGTAAATACCATATAGTACAAAGTGTCAAGATCAATTTTACATTGAGGAATGATAAATATGGCTAAAGGACTTCTTGGGATTGAAGCCTAATAATCACCCATAGCATCGTATTGAAGGCACTGCAATACCTATTCCAGTGTCCATTTTCCAGAACCTCGGCAACAATATTTCAACAATAAACAAATGCCCCTATCCACCCAAGACTTGCAAACCCTCCTTTTCATTAGTCACCACTACTATGACCCAATAATGAGAATTTATTGAAAGTAAATTGTTGTAAGGCTTGATTACAATAAGTCTTGAATGAGTCAACATAATCTAAGTTAAAATGCAATTCACATTTTTATTAAGGCTACTTCAGGAATGGAATAATTTTATATTTCCACTGTCAAAAACATATAAGCTGTCTTTTAGAATGTTAAATGATTTAGGATCTGAATAGAGTACTGGAGATAACTTTACAAGACAACTAAGAATAAATGACTGAAGAGTCAGTTTGGGAATGGATCCAAAAACTTGTTTAAATGATTATGAGATTTTAATAAGTTAACTCCTATAGGGAAAATCAGTATTCAGTAATGGAAGTGGAGAGAGTAAAAGGCTGGACCAACCTTTTGGAATGATGAGCTTGCCAAAACCAGCTTTCTAATTTACTGCTAAGGCTTATGATCAATATTTTGAACCTCATGGCATCGCACTGAGCTGACTTATAGTACTGACTGAGCCCACAACAAAACATGGAAAAACTCAAAAACCTGAGAGAATACCACCTCCTCTCTTTCTCCACCTACTCATTGTCATTTTTCCTCTTCTTTCCTCTCCATTGCACTTAGTTAGCACAGTTGACCTATGCTGGCCAGTAGTGTGCATTGGCAGCATTAAGAAACCATTACGATCAAACCAAAACTAGTTCTAAAACCCAAATTTTGAAGTCTAGGACTAGAACCAGAACTTGTGGAAGTTTAATACACTATTTTGCATCCATTATCAATACACTGTCTATATTGTTTGCTGTTAAAACAAAAAATAACAAAACAAAATAATATGAAAGATAAAAATGATGACAGACTAAGGCAATCAATGGTAGAGATTTCACACAAGTTACCTTTAAAAATTCAGCAATTCTTGCAGCCCACTGTTGCTGTTCAAATGTGCAAGAACTTCCATTCCATATAAATAGCGAATTACCAGATTGCAAAATGAAACAGTCCGTAGAATTTAATGATGTGGCCACCTAAAACAGAAAGGCATTTCATTATTAAAATTGGGATCTTCAGATATTCAGTATTGAATTGGTTTTTAAAATTGGGATGTTCGTGCATCCAGTAATAAATTTACACAGAGGAAAGGTATCCAATATTCACTGAAATGACAAACTAAATCCAAATGATTCTTTTAAATAAAAAAGAGGATGAGAAAATTGCTTAGAGTAACCAAGTCTGAACAATGCAATTTTGAATATCCACATCAGATAAGAGGTACCATGGATGACAATTTCAGGTTATGTCCCAATAAAAAGTATTTTGTTCTTATCATAATTCTACTATCTTCAAGTCAACAACGAATAACATATCAACCAGTCAGAGATATCTTTTGAAAAACAAAGCATTAAAAATCTTCTAATTTGCACACATTTTCCACCAATAGTTTCATTTAAGCAATCCACCAACACAACTGAGCATATCTTTAAATAATGATAGTCACGTGATATGACCAAGCATTTTTTGCTTGTTCACTAAAGGGCAATTTGACTGGCCTATGTAAGGGCTTTAGAAAATCAAATGCTTGTTTTATGGTATATGTAAGAACTAGAGCATTTATATGCCTATTTAACATTCAAGATGCAGTCAAAGTTCAAACTGACAAAAGACAATTAAATTCAAAGAAGCTTACCGCATCAACTTGAATTGCTTTACTATTATGAACAGATATACCAGACACTTGGATGAGAGCAATGCCATCAGCAGTATAGGTTTCATCACTCAAGTTCTTTTCTGCAATGAACTTTTTGTAACCGGAGCTGATTCCTCCCTATGTAAGGAACAACTTGAACAGTTGCATTCACCAACATTTAAAACCCCTATTCTAATGAGACTACAATATCAAACTAAAACAAAATCAAGAAAAAAATTGTGTTTATATCAGTGCATTATAAAGAAAAGCCACAAAATTTAGGATTTTTGTACCTTTAACACAATCATGGGCTGAAATAATGCAATGAATTGTGGTGGCTCCTTTCCTTGAAAAATGCGGCCCTGCATTACACGTGTACACAACTAAACTGGTTGTGCTTCTATCTCCTGAATTTCATTTCCAACATGTGAGATAAAATAAAAAACCTGTACAGGTCTTCCTTTCAAGGAACTCCACATTGTATTGGCCAACCTTGTTGCCATAATTTGATCATCCTGTATGAAAACAATTTTATGTTATGAGTCTTATGACAAGAAGTAACCCTAGCCTAAACTTGCTGATGCAACATAATAGTTAGCCAACAATTATACATACATTCAAGTGCAATCTTATTTGGATTATGCAAAACATGGACTAGAAAGCCCTTGTGTCAATACAGATAACTAATGCTCAAAGATGTACCAAATAGGACATCAGATGATAAATTATGATTATTTAATAGAGTATTATATTGTATTAGTACAATAGCATTTGTATTACTAAAATAGTAAAATGTAAAGAATCAAATGTCAATATTGTGCCAAGTGCAGCATGTGAAGCACTTATATAATTTAGATGGCTGGCATACCCATAATAGACCAAACCATGGTTTAAAATTTCGTTCTGTGCTAAGTGAAACAGACAAAATTTGTCATTCCACCCGCTGCCCGGCACCGAGAACCCGCAGAGTCGTGGAGGCCCTCGAACCCACAACGACCTCCGCAGGGTTGCGAAGGCCCGCGGCGACCTCCGCAGGGTCATGAAGGCTCGTGGGTTGCGAAGGTTGGCGGTGACCTCCGCGGGGAGCAAGTGTGACGATGCAGATAGAAAAGATAAGGAAGAAACCTTATTAGGTTAATAATTTCAATCAACTCCTAGCCATAATAGGATAATTTAAACATGCTTAATCAAAGCCTAATATAATTATCTCATTATTTTAATATATATATATATATATATATAATTATTTTAATTTTAAAAATATATAATAAAATTTTTATTTATTTAGTGATCCCTTATTTTTTCTTTTTAAAATAAATTATTTTGTTTTTTATTTTTATATTTTGTATTTTTTTTATTTTTTAATTAATATATTTTATATTTTAAAAAAATACCGAAACTATATCAAGACAGCACGCTATGATATTGAAACCGTATCGTTCTAGTCATAAACCAAAACTCCAATATGGTAAGATTTTAAACCACAAACCAAACATTAAAAAGAGCATCTACCCTATCCAAAGATTTTACCCTAAATTTTGGATAGGGTAGCTAAAAAACCTTTGCATCAACTACCCTATCCATTCCCTAAATTTTACATTTATGAATAGTACTTCTCTAAATTTAGGGAATGGATTCTATTCCCTAAACATTATAGAGGAGTGAGAAAAAATAGGAAAGCTGATATATAGTGTAGTGAAAAGTGGATATTCAAATTTAATAAAATAATTTTTTTACACTAAATTATACATTTTGGATAAGGAAGCTGGTGTGGATGCTCTAACAATATTGATATCATAAAACTACTAGGTCAATATGCATTTAGTAGAGAGGGTACAATATACATAAGATATAAAACCTTCTTTTCATCTAACTTTGCAAATACCTGAATCAGATAACTTCCAATAGTGTAGCTAACCAATACAATGTTACAATTCAAAATAACTGAAATGAATTTCTGAGGAATTATTTGACTAAATTTCATTACCTGAATACTATCCTTCCCAATCCAACAGGTTAAAAAATAATCCTCTTTCTTATCAGAAGAATGATAGGTATACAGCACAATATAACAGTCTCCACTGTAAAATTTACCAATCTCTTCTTTTGGAACTATATTTTTTGCACTACCATTAATTCGCCAAACCTGAAAGTCCACTCATAGATCAGAGTTCAAAAGAAACAACAAAGATTAGCTTTGCATGCACTTGACAACAAGAAATAGAAACTGAAAATGAACCTCAAGTTTTCCTCCGCTTTCAAGCAGGGGAACTGCTTCCTCAATAGTTGGAGAACCTTTTGAAACTCCTTTTAAGTCAACACCTTGCTGCTTTAACAAAGCTACAAGAAACACCAAGGCGCACAAAATTTTGAGAAAAAAAAAATGAACAAATGCTTTACCAAATAATTTGTTCAAAGATTTATTAGCACCTGCTACTTTTCCTCGTCCTTCCTCTCCGCTAGACGCTCCCGCTGCATTACCAGCTGGCCATGATTCAAAGTTGGACTTGAAGGAAAGTGGCTCGTAACCTTGGATAACTTGGGTGATACGTGTTGTTTTTGGTCGATTTTGACTGGCAATGAAGTCCTAGAACAGTCACAACAAGCATCAATATAAGCCTACACTCACTACATAAACAAAATCTGGGAAAAAAGGAAAGATAAGGATTCTACTTCAGCAGTTTTGCTGGCCGCTTTTCTCTCTTCGATTTGTGTCACACGTCCAACCCAAACAAATACCTCATCTCCACAATCTAGTAAATAGCATTTATAATTCTCCAGCATTGCTTTTGAAAGTGTGCTCTCTTCCAACTTTAATTGACCATCATTGATACTACAAAAAGTGTTTGTACATTATAACTTAATAAAAAACTTCTATGTTTTTAAGTATTAGCATGCATGAGTCTTTGCACACTTGTAGCATAAAAGAAAACCAAAACTAAGCGTGTGTTAGTGTATCTTTCAACAAATCAGAAATAGAGGAAACAAACTATCAAAAGATCCATTTAATTGACTTATTGCGATATCTAGAATTTTGATATGTCAATCAAACTTAATTTGCAAATCTGCCTGTCTTCCATTACTGACTACTATAGTTCAAGGACCAGACCATTTTGCCCTAACTCACTAAATGGTTATTTGTTTAGGGTATTAACAAATTTGGCTTCTATAATTCTTCTCCGTCAATGGTGCCTGATTTAAGACTCTCACGAGTAGCAGCAAAGATTAGATCATAAATGAATTGCTTATGTTAACAATATAAATATATAAATAGGTTACTTTCCTAATATGTGGTTAGTCAACCAACTTTAACATGGTGTTAGAGTCATCCCTTTCAAATCATCATTGCCCAAAGTAATGGGCCACGTCTTCTATCATTGTCAGCAGCATTTTATGTGTGTGCGTCATTCCACGGATAACACAGACCACCAGGTAGTGTCCTTCCCCTATGCAGGTAGTGTCTTTCCCCTGACACCAACTTTGTCCAATTTGTCTCTTCAACCATGTGCATTCTCTGTTTGAGCCTTCCTGCACACGTCTTCCTCCGTTGCTTCATGAACAGAACCTCAATTGCACACCATACATTTTTCAATCACACTCCTCCGCTATAAGTCTTGGAGGTTGAGACCAATCAAATCAGGTACTCCGCCCACACATGAAGTGGAAGTGCTAACAAAATAAATATATAAATTGATATCTTTTCTAATAGCTCTTTTGGGATAAGTAGTCAAGCAATCAACTTTAACATGGTACCCCAGTAAGATTAAAGGTTCAAATCTCAAATATGTCAAAAAAAAATTATGAGGTCAAATCAATCAAGTCAAATAACTCACTCACAAATGAAGAGGAAATGTTAACGATATAAATATATAAATTGATCATTTTCTTTAAATCTCAATTGTACCAAGCACAGCAAACCAAGGTATCAACCAGTCTAACCAACAACTACCACTCTATACTAATCTCACATGTATTCTCTTAGATCAGAAAAAAACATTTTTAATTTTAGATCAATACTGATGAATCTCACACATGCCGTAATTGGCATACCATACAAAAGTTTGTCTCCTATAAAATCTCACTTAAAGAGGCCCCTTTAACACTTGATCATTCAAGTGAATGAGAAAGGGGAGAACCTTAAACTAGAGTAGGAATAGACAGGTGATCTAAATAAGGCTAATCTAATTAGTTTCAGGGGAGGTACACTGAATGATTCATTAGGTTAGCAAATAGCAACTAGTAGGCAAAAGCATACCAATTGAGGAAAATCAGTGTTAATCAATTTGTGAAGAAGTTCTAGAAAACCTAACATAAAGGTTGCAAAAAACAAAAGCATGCATAACATGGTTGTGAAAACCAAACTGGAAATCAAACAGAAAAACTTCAAGTCACTGGTTCACTATCAACTGGTTGAATTGCATATCAAACCAAAAATAGACCTGAACAAGCTAACTAGTGAGATTGGTCATGGTAAACCAAATGAAGCATAACTATTACAACAATCTTACATTTTAGTTAGAAACAATCTTACAGTACCCAATATAAATATATATAATTTATAAACATTGATAAAAATTAAAAAGACAAGTTTACCAATCTAATATTAGACGAGAAAACTGGGGTAGTCAAGTGACTAATTCATGTTTTGAATTCTTTTTATAACATTGGTTATGCCAAAATTGTAAAATAACAACTAACAAAACTGGTCCAGTTTCTTTCAAAGTTGGTCGGTTCAATGAATACCGGCTTATTCAACTAGTTTTTATCCCAGTTGAATCTGGATCTGATCCCATTAAACAACAAAACAAAATCAGAACACTGGTCAGTTTTTCCAGTTGAATTGAAGTCTAGTTTTGTTTTAATAACTATGATACATAGATATAAAAAAAAAAACCTTTAATATCCCCCTTTATTCCTTTAAAACAAATGATAAATGTGTAGAATCCATTTATGTTTTTCACTGAAACTAATCCTTGAAAACTATGATGTACGAAGTCATACAAAAAAAAAAGGCCACAAGAACATCAGTAACTTAACACCAATCATGCTGTCATAGAAAACCATATAGATATTGTTATAAAGAATTCAAAGAATACCTATAAAGCTTAGCTGGGCTTGCTTCTAAAACAACGTCATCTTCAGTGACTACCTTTTTGCCAATTGGTGCAAATCCACCAAAAAGGACCCAGAATTCACCAGAATCTGACTCAGCTTGAAGCTTCCCATCATCTTGCACAAAACAAAGTATCTCGATATAAATGAACATAAGTAAAAATAAATAAATCTAGTACAAGTGGGTACTCTCACCAATGATGGCAACATCACATGTCCCTTCATGGTACTTGTCCTTCAGGAATTGTACTACTTCCAAAGCTTTAGCCCTCTCTTGAATGTTAGAATTAGCACCATTAAATTGATATATTTTCTTCTCAGTATCCAAAATAAAAACATCATCATGATTCAGCGATGACCGAGCAAAAGGGATCTTCAAAATCAAACATATAAATCATCAAATTTGCAAAACAGTTTTTCACATCAATAGTTACATAAAACAAATCAAAAAAGATTTAGAACCTGCTTCATTCTAACAACTCGTTTTCCTCTACATATATATAATCGTGTTTCAAAAATATCCTCATCGGGCTTTTTGAATCCAGAGGCAAAGCCACCTTCCAAAGGAATAATGCAAGGTTTGAAGTATGACAAGAACTTATCCGACTCAAAGCCTTGAAGTTCTCTGTGTTGAACAGCACGGCCCCCAAGAACTGCATCAAGTTCAACTGTCTTGATTGCTGCAGTCCCAGCTTCATCCTGTGATCACCATAAATTAAGAAAACATTTCAACTATAACAACTTCTTTTCTTCGTAAAAACAGAAATCAATGCTCTTTTTCAATATTGTCAGGAAAAATCAGCATACTTGACTTGACTCTTTTCCAATCCAGAAATGAATATCATAAAGGTACGCACCACCTTTTCCAGAAGTTGTCTGCATGCATAAGATGCCACATTAAATTTAAAGAAGAAAAACCAAATTAATGGGGATAAAGAATTCATAGCTAATAAAGCATCAAAGATGTTTTTAGTTACAAAATCCAACAACAGGAAATAATCAGCACTTAAACTTTCTGGTCTTATTAATCAAACAGGATTAATAAAAAAAATAGAGAATAGAAAAATCCTTGTCTTTTTTTGGACATAACAAACATGAAAAAAAAATAACAAATAAAACAAATCCAAGCTTAAATCGGTACCAATTTTATTAACCTAAAAGGATGTTAACAAACATAGTCTTGGTACGAAAAAAAACAAAGAGAGGCATTGTTCAATTAAGCAAGGAAAGGCTCAACACTCTATTTTTATCTTGAATTATAAAGGTATCCGCAGATGAAATGCAAAAATAATACCCGTAAGACCCTTCTGAAAATTGCTCGTGGTTACTTAAACACTAGAAAATTTCCGGACTGAAAAAAGCAGCTGAAAACACAAATCAATATACTATGTCTGAAACTAGGAACTGAAAGTATGAGGGAGAAGCATCAATTTTTATACAAAAAAGAACATAAAGATAGATAAAGAAGAGAAAACTACCTGCAAAACTATGTATGAATCTCCGAAATAGAATTTTCCATAATCAGCCTTTGGTAAAGGTACTGGTTGAAAGTTCTCAATCCGCCAAATTTCAGTTCCTCTATATATTGTTAAAGAAATCACTACGTTCATAGATACTATCAACTGAAATAATCTGGGATTTTCTCTCCCATAACTGAACCAAAATAAATTGCATCGCCTAACTTCTGAACAATTCTTAAAAGGATACACTTTTTGTCCAACTCCATGGAATGCAGGGTCAACATATTTTGTAGAACTAGCCATTTTGTACTTGAAAGATTTTCTTGTTTACGGTGCAGGATTTCATTACAAGTCAAGATACTTTGTAGAACTAGCCATTATTTACTTGAAAGATTTTGTTTATGATGACTCAGGATTTCATTACAAGCTCAAAAAATTCAACTGCCGCAGATAGGTGCCCTTCTGGAAAGGAAATTATAAGTCAATATCTTCCTGAGATAATTGCCAAGGCAACTTGATCTGTGACAATGCTATTTGGAAATTGGAAGTGAGTACCCATGTAACTTAAACATTTTTGGTGGAAAAATTAGTGTTGCATCACAAATAGAACAAACAAATTAATTAGCGATTTGATTATTAATCAACATATAGTAAGTGATCTATCGTACTTTATTTGAACTCATGGTTGTTGAATCTGATAAATCCATCTGCATGAATTAGTACTTTTTGACAGGCAAGCTCATGCCTCCTTAACAGTCATACATGAAGTTATCATAAGAAATCAAAAGGAAAGTCCGATATGATCAAGCAGAGTAGCCTCAACGGCAGACTTTTTGATCCCAAAGTTGAATGAAATAGATGGACAAGGAAACGAAGGAATCAGAACTTGGAGCCACATTAACCAAGTAGAGTATCAAAACTCATAAACGGCACAAATGAATGAAACTGCCCACGTTGGAAGCGCAAAATTAAACCTAATTTCTTAGGAGCTGAACACTGACTACACATAAACCACAACCATATTTACGGATCCGAAACACGACCCAAAAAAACCTCAGCGTCCTTCGACGGATCCATACTTGGACGAACAAAATGCCATAGGAACAGCCGATTATCACGAAGCGCGCGAGCTAACAAGAATTTAATAATAATAACAAAAATTGAAATCAGAACATGCCTCCTAATTCTACGACTACCAGAAGAAGGAGAAAAAATATCGACGATCCAATTTGCAAGTTAGCGAGCCGGATTCGGGATCACTCTACAGAAAGGAGCAGAAGCATGAGATCTGAGCGTAGAGAGGAGGGGCCGATCGTAGAAGCTAAACCGACCGCGACGCGACCGATCCCCCGAGACGGAGCCCTAAAAAAGTAGCAGCGAGCTGGGGGAGGATCGATAGATCGGCGTACCTGAGCTGGGAAGATCAAAGATCTGCGAGAGAAAGGGAAGATGAACGGGCAGTGGAGCAGCCGAGGAGCAAGAAAGAGATGACCGAGATTACAAAAAGTTGACACAGCTAAAAAAAAAGTATATGATAGCTCTTCGCTTTGTCACGGCCACGTGACTCGCTCTTATTGGCTTCTCAGCCTTCTCTCTCGCTCCATTTCCCTGTGGGCCAAATAAAGCTACACGAAATAGGCGTCGATGCAGGAAAAGATAAAAAAAAAACGGAGATTATTTCGTAGAGAAGAAAGAAAGAAACGTGACACATGGATGAGGCATTAATTTACTGCAAATGGTGCCTTTGTAGTACGCTTTTCATTTTTCTGAAGCATTGGTTACTGTTTAACTCCGTGACTAGTGGAGTAACAGCTGTGTTGTGAGAACACGATGATGGAATTGACCGGAAGTTGTGGCTAAATCAAATTAAATGAGCTAAACTTAATTATGAACTTTCTAATAGTTAATTTAATGTCCAGCGAAAATCCAGCAACAACTTAATGTAAAGTTATGGGCATTTAACAAGGGCGATAAATAAGGATGCCTCCTTCATGAAGTTCATTTTGAATGCCACTGCACAAGACTAACATAGTTTAGTGAATTTTCAAATGATTTGAATACTATAGTATACTGTATGTAAGTATAAGCGTAAAGAAGAATTATTATTGTCTCGTGAGTACGGTGTGGTGATAAAATATTTAGGGTGAATTATATTTTACCCCCGAGATTTTATTACAGTATGAATGACGTTCGTAATTTCAAAAGTAACAAAAAAAAATCTTGAAATTTGGTTAAAGTAACAAAAAAAAAAGTCCCTTGGCTGGTCGACGATAATAGTCAACCGGTAAAGATAAGAAAAAGACATATATATCCCTGTATTTCAACGGGGAAAAATTAAAAAATTACCTGTAGTGGCTGAAAACTAATTAAAGTAAAAAGTTACTGTAACTTGAGAGAGTCATTCCACTGATCGATTACTCTTTACAGTGAAAGAAATAAAATATGAGAAAGAGGAGTCTAGTTGGGAGCATAAGATAAGGAGAACAGCTGGTTGTTGTTTGGAGCATAAGACGAGGAAAACGGATTTTTGCAATAGATATATTTCGGTAAGGAATTTATAATCAAAGATATTCTGGCTTTGTGGGTTTAGAGTTTACACAATCATCAGTAGAATGACTCTCTTAAGTTACAGTAAATTTTTACTTTAGTTAATTTTCAACTGTTTCAAGTAATTTTTTACTTTTTTCTCTGCTAAAACGGAAGGGTATATATGTCTTTTTCTTATATTTATCGGTTGACTATTATCGTCAACCAGTCAAGGGGTTTTTTTTGTTACTTTAGCTAAATCTTAAGGGTTTTTTTTTGTTATTTTTAAAACCACGATGAGTATTTCATACTTTAATCAAATCTCAGATGGTAAAATATAATTTGCCCAAATATTTAACGATAAGCGAGTCAGGGTTAAAATAAGATTCTAAAGATGGACTTCTAAGTATAGATAAGTTGTATTTCAAATTTAAAGACAATGTAGTTGAACTAAGTTTAGACACCTAATGAAATGACCTAGAGAATTTATCTGATATAAAAAAAAATTTGTTGCATACACTTACTAATTTAGAATGCTTAAATTTTTATTTTTATTTGGTACTACATACCTATTAGATGAGACATGATGCTGAAGGTCTGCATTAGTTTGGTTAAGCTTAGATACCTAATGACCTAGAGAATTTACCTGATATAATGTTAAAGGTTTTTTTAGACACTTAGCTTACTAATTTAGATGTCTAAAAGATTCTTCGCTTGCTACTACCTACTAGATGAGACATAGTGGTGTCTATGGTATTAACTTGACTACACATCCTATGGGTAACCCAAAAAGCTAGCTTGGTAAATGAGATAGTTAAGAACCACACTACCAAGTTAGACATAGCATTATCGACACTGACCAAAAGCAACACATAATATTCTGTCTAGACTAAATAAGAGTTGAATCCTGCGTTTACCATATGTGCTCCTGTTGAACCTCCGTTCACATTTTTTTTTAATAAGGGAACATTATCAAAATAAGATATATAGTCTAACTCATCTAAAAGATAAATCTCATTTCCTATAGTTGATGTTTGTTTTGCATGATCTGCATGTGCCTACCTCGCGAAACTATGGTCCATAGCCTAGTTACAGACTTACAGTGCTAGCATTTATAGCTCAATCCATTTACTGTACAGTTGCTATCCCAAACAAATCATATCTAGTCACACTGCAATCTTACACATCCTTGCATTGAGATCTTCTCAGTGAACAAAGTGTTTTTATATAAATAAATAAATAAATTCGTCAATTAAATTATTGACCATAAATTAAGCTCTAGACAGACAATAGCTACTCAGTAGACCACTCTAAAATTTGTTGGCTAACCATAGAGATCCGAATAGTAGACTTAGAAGTAGTTGTTTTGTCACAAACGATAACAAACAAGATTGATCAAGAGAGCTATATCTCATACAAACAACAGCGTAGGACTCACTTTTCACAGCAAATTTCAAGTAATACGTACTAACAGCTCTTAACTTGACACTCAAAATAAGTTTTCTGATCATTTTCTTTTCAATTAATCCACTACTCAATGACTTAATGGCAGAAAGAGTAAAACGACATGGATGCATGACAGTGTAGTTGCAACAAAAATTGCTTACCTATATGTAGCACTTAGGCAGGGAATGAGGAATTTCAGAAACATGTAAAGACAAAACTAGGTTCGAATCTAGATTTGATGAAATTACTAAGAAATACATATATATCACACCTCATATTTTAGATACCATGATCCAGTTTAGAACAGTTAAAACGAACTATTTTAACATAAAGTTGGATGCCAGTTTTTTTTTCAAAAAAAGTTTATAGTTGATAAGGAACAGAAATAGATTTAACGCAATTACGAATGGTACAATCAGCTTATATCTCTTGGGAAAAGGATATGGTTGGCAATTTAAAGGTCATTCTACAAGTGACATGTGAGAGCTCCAGTGTTTTGTCATACTCATTTTCAACCTCAAGGTCTAAATGAAATATAAGAGTAACCGTAAATCTAAACTTATAAGCCCAATTTTATCGTGGGACCTACTATGCCACGTTACTATCACATCAAAAATAAAAACTCTACAACTTTTATAAACCTTTTCCTACAATCATAAACCCAACAAACAACTTTATATTGGACAACCCACCATATCATTATCTATATTTTCTATTTACTATCTTATTTACTATTTTATTTTATATATTATCATAAATATATATTTATAATATACATGTTAATTAATTTATTAATAATATATATTAGTTTTATTTAATATTTTTAAATAAATTATTAATTTAATAATAATTGGATGCTGGCATGTAATTAATATTTTATTCGTAAAAGCACCATGAAGCCGGCATCCCAAATTAGATGTTGGCTTCTTTAGTTCTCAGCTTTTTAAAGTGGTGCAATGCAATTGGGTTTACAAAATTCAACTTCTTAAGTTTTGTAAATCCACCATTGCAGACACCCTAAAGTCCAAGAACTCTTACGTACTGCTGTGGTGCCTCCAGATGTTGTGTTGATCTATCATCAAAGTTAAGGTAAGTCAAACATGATCCAACCTAGATGAGATTCGAGTTGATAGGACCTACTCAGTGTACTCATCCTAGGACAATCAGTCGTAGTTGCCAAAACTCTTTACGCATCAGCCTCAAATCTAGATATCTCCCTGTCTTAGTCTCAAATCATCGACACCTTTTATTTCTCAATCTCAGATCGCCAACACTCTCTACATCTCAGTCTCAAATATCGACATTATCTATGTCTCGACCCTAGTTGCCAAAATCCTCCCCGTCTCAACCTCAGATCTAAACATCTCCGCGTCTCAATCTCATGCACCAACACCCTCCATGTCTCAGCCTCATATCGTCAACACCTTCCACACCTTACAGCTGTGTTGTAAGAATAATACGATGATGGAATTGACTGAAAGAGAATATTATCTAAATAAGATATATAGTGTAACTCATCTAAAAGATAAATCTCATTTCCAATAGTTGGCATTTGTTGGCCTAGTTACAGTGCTAGTACAATAGCTATACCAAAAAATCATGTATAGTCACACTAAAATCTTACACATCCTTGCATTGAGATCTCCTCGGTGAAAAAAGTGCTTATATATAAATAAATTCGTTAAATGGTCAATGAAATTATTGACCATTAAGTTTAGCTCTAGGTAGGCAATAGCTACTCAGCATACCACTTCAAAATTTGTTTGACTAATCAACAAATTTTGGAGATCATCTCCTCGTCCCTGTCTCAAATCCTCAACACACTCTACCTCTCGATCTTAAATTATCTACCTCTCGATCTTAAATTATCAACATTCTCTGTGCCTCTCTCCCAAAACCCTCCACACCTCAATCTCATATCCAAATATCTCCCCGTCTCAGTCTTAGATCAGAGACACTCTTTATGCCTCAGCCTCAGATCAACGACACCCTTCATGCCTCGCCCTTAGATCGACAATACCCTCCACGCCTCGGTCTCAGATCATCAACACTCTCCACGCCTCAATCTCATGTCCTAGTATCTTCCATGTATCGATCTCAATCATCGACAATTTCAGTTCCCGATATCATCCATGCCTCGCCCATAGTTGCTGACACCTTCCATACCTCATCTCAGATCTTCGCATCATCCATATCTCGGTCTCAGTCACCAACACCCACCATGTCCCAGTCTCAGATCCCGATATCATTGCATCTGGTTCGGTCTCAGTTGCCAAAACCCTCTATGTTTCGGCTCTCATCGCCGATTTAATCTATTTTTGATGCCACTCAATATCGATGTCATTTCCTTATCCTCTGTTCAGACCCATTGAACGTATAGGGCACATGTGGAAGCAACATAATTACCTCAAGAATGAGACCATTTCTCCTATGAGAGATCGTCTGATAGCGAATATTCTAAAACACGGGAAAATATAAATGGAGAAGTAGTTATTAGAGCTGATCTCTTATATACTAATATATCCTCCTACAAATACGGGGATAGGGAGGCAACTGATCATGATTGTCAGACAGTGACGGATCCAAGAATTTAAGTATGGAGGGGCAGATCATGATAAACAAGGGGTAATATCCTTCATCTTCATCGGTGGAATCCTATAATACTAGGGGTTCCATCGCCGACAAGGAGGGACGACCGCTGATACCACCCTCCACTGGATCCGCCCTTGTTGTCAGATTTAATCTCCTATTAACTCATATGAAAATAATGGACAAGAACATAGCGCAATGTCTGACGTAGAGATGCAACTGTACAAATCCTAGAGTAGGTAAGTGAAAAGGATTCCAGATTCTTCCTTCGACTCCACTCTATTCTCTCTTTCTCTATCCTTTTCCTCCCACATAAATCCTAATTTAAGCGTCTCATTCCGACATCATTCTAATCCTCTAGTGCTCACATCAGCTCATTTATTGACGGACACTTAACTATCTTTTTTTATTCCATTTCTTGTTATTTCATTCCTAAGAATAATATTCCTCACCAATTTAATTAATCTATATTAAGCAAATTTGCCCCCTTCATCAGCTCTCGATTTATTATTTATTTCGGTGCAAATCTCATTTCATATAGCAATACAGATGGAACAAATTTCCATGCATCAAATCCCAACAATCTGGGAAAAGAACATTCAACTCTAAAACAAGATTAATTAATCACCAAGCCTCTTGCATTCAAACCCAATTCATATAAAGCATATATAATTGATCCACGCATATCATCTTCTAATTAATTACCCCGTCCGAAGAACCGATCATGTCCTCCATGAACGTTTCCAATTGCTCCTTCTCCACGCACTGCGTCATGATCCGCGTTCCTGTCCTCGGCAATGGCGGCGCCCCAATGATGCCCACCGCCATGAAGTCGAAGTAGGCGAAGGGGATCACGTGGAGCGGCTTTCCCCAGCCGTAATCCACGTCCAGGAACCCCAGCCGCGTCCAATCCGACACGAACAAGGAGTTGTAGGTGAAGGTGAGCTCGTAGGGGTCCGCCTTGAAGTCCCCTGTCGCCCACCGTCCGAACTCCGCCGCCAGCCCTGCTTTGGCATCCCTTATCATCCTCACCACCTCCACCAGCTCCGCCCCCGCGACCTCGCCGCTGCGGGCGGTGACCGACACCGGGTAGAAGCAGTTGCCGAAGAAGCCGCGTGGCAGGACCTGCTGCATCAGGTGGCGGGTGTTGGCGAAGAAGCAGAGGTGGACGTCGGCGTCGTGGCTGAGCCCGATGGCGCGCGTGCGCGACTGCCACAGCTTCGCGACGGCGACGTCGAAGGTGGAGCAGCGCTGGCCGGTGCGCTCGAGGTACTTGGCTTTCATCTGGCTGACGGCGCTCTCGGGGACGTCCATCGTGGTGTGCACCAGCTTGAAGGTGTCGAACAGGGGAGGAGCCGAAGGAGCCAGCTTGGGAGGACTGGGGATGACCTCCCGAGACCAAACCGGGTCGACGGCCGGCTTCGGAAGCCCCCTAGCGATGTCTCCGATGGCGTTCACGAACTGGGCGGCGCCGAGTCCGTCGGCGATCGTGTGGACGGAGATGAGGCCGACCACGAAGCCTCCACAAGTGAATTCAGTCACCTGCATCATCAACGGCAGGTTAATGGGGTCAAACTCATGGCCGGGAACAGGGAGCAGTTCGTCCTTGGAGATCATGAGCGGGAAGTCGAGATCCCTGACGTCCTCGAGGCTACAGTTGGCGGTCGCCTCCACGAACCAGGCGCCCTCGCCGGCGCACGCGACTCGAACGTCGCCGCGCTCGGCGTCGTCGACGAACCGGCCGGCGAAGGGGTAGTACGGCACCAGCGCCTTGGCCAGCGCTTCCCGTATCACCTTGGCAGCCTCGCGGCCGTGCTTGAACACGTGCAGCGACCGCACCATGTGCCTGAGGCCGGCGACGCGGTCGATGATGGAGAGGAAGAGCGTCTCATCCGGAGTGGGAGCGGCCGGAGCGACGAAAGATTGGGAGATTCTGGTGACGGAGAAGCTCATGGTTTGGTATGGCCGAGTTGTGCGTACTTTGAACGAGTTGGGGGCCGCCTTAAATAGAGCGGAAAAGGTTCGAGTGCGGAGTGATCACTATCGCGTTGTAGGTGAAGCGGCGCTTGTGGCCTCGCCCTTTCTTTACGTATCCACCGAGAGAAACAGAGTGCAGGGCACTCCAAATTACAGCGTCGGCTCCACATTAAAATCGATAAGCTGTAATTGGTTAGTGTGGAGAGAATTTTTTTCCTCGATTTTGTCGAGATTTAAATTTTTATCCTCGGATTTTTCAAAGTTCTGCTGGATAGAAGACAGTGTACCAAATCATCAGCTAATAAGTTCTGCGCTAATTCAAAGTTCAAACACTGGCAGTTGTTAGCATTTGAACGAACAGGGATAAAAACTTCAGCTTCATGCAGTAGGTTGCGTCCTCTTTCTCCCGTCATCTGGTCGGTGGTTGGAATGGCTATTCTGGTGATTTATGAGTTCGATCGGGCGCAGTAACTTGAGCAAGAAGAATGCATCGTTACCGTAGCTGTGGCCAGCTAAATCATTGATCAGGAGTAGTGCCGTGTTCCATTAACCTGTATTGTCTTCTTCCTGTGGCCCATATATAGCACGGGGCAATGATTCCGGTCACTGAGATTTATGTTGAGCCAGCTTATCACGTTGAAGAATGAAGGGTGACGGCAGTATGATGAAAGCCCCCGACAGAAACTTATATATAAAGGATATATTTTATTCACAATTAACGACTCAGATGAGGTTTCAAACACGATATGCTTAAAGGTGAGTAGTTATTTGTGATTTATCTCCTCTTCCGTATTTATCTTGAGACGAATTGATGGAGACGCTGGAGACGAAAGTATTCATTTTTTTTTTTCCCACCAATACAAGACATTCATTTATAACTTAAGATTTTTGTCCTCCCGTGAGTTGATGTATGAATATTTACATTAATAGATTTCTTGATTAATTCTCAGAAAATATAAAATATCTTTGTTGAGTATATCTGATCTCCCATGCAAGGATCAATGCACTAGGGGTAAATGTATTTCCATGAATATTTACAATAGAGCCAATATTAAAGTATTTCCATGAATATTTACAATAGAGCCAACAATATTGAATCACTTTGAATGAATAATGTCACATTTTACTTCAAAATAAATCTTCAAAGACAGTGCATTTTTTTCTATTCCTATGCAAAACACACCTGAACTACTAATAAAGTTGAAACGTCAACTACCGCATTTCTTGAATTTATTTGATGACTGATCCTGTCCGAACGCTGAATCAACGGACGCTGGGCACGTGGCGCTCTCCGCGTTGCTAACATAGATTCCCAACCGATCGTATGGTCCTCCGGCGAACTTGCAAAGAAGTCAGGCCGGGAAGGGGTTCCCGGTGACGACCCTCCGACGCTCAAGTCAGGCAAAGCTCGACAACAAAGAAGTGGCTCCAAATATCGTAGAAAGCATACCTCCGGTGAAGTGCGAGGCTCCTTATATAGGGCTGGAAAGGAGCTCATGCACACATGCCGAGGTGAATACGTGTCCCCAGCCCATACCTCAGTAAGGGCTTGTCAGAAAACTTATCTGACACCATACTGCTACAGTCCGAGCACGTCTATGATGTGACAAGGGAACTCGCTGTCATAAGATCCTGCGTATGGTCCAATCGTTGAACATGCTCGTTGTCAGAATATGCTTCTCTGTCCTTTTGTATCTTTTGTTCCTGCGCCGAGCGTAGTACCGGTCGGCCGTCATGGGCATCGTCCGACCGGTCCTTCGTGCTGGTCCACTTAGGAGCTTCCCAGTAATGTGCTCTGTGGAGACTGTTCGCGGTATCCGCTCGGCCATATGTCTCTGTTCAACGAGCGTCGAAACCCCTAGTCCCGTCGGGCCGTCTTTGGTTCAACTGTGACCCCCGTTCGGCCGACCGGTCTCCGCTTCTCCGGTCGGACGTCGGATACTTTGACCTTCCCGTGGTGTTGACTTCTCAGAAAGAAGGTCCCCTGTTTTGACCGCCGAATCAATGACCAAAATGTGAGGTTAGAATATGAATATCTATCCCAAATTAATTGGATGTAATATATATATATGTGCAGCAGGCATTCCGCATGCACTCACATGTAGCTATGCTCACCTATGATGCATACCCCATGCACATGTATATTTCTTTTACTCTCTTTACCTAAATATTATATCTTAAATCCAAAGTTTTCTTTTTTAAAAAATTACACTTAGTGCATACGATGTGCACTATAAGGTAAGTGAGTTCAAATTACCTCAATTTCGTACATAAATATATATTTTTTATATATTTTTTACTTTATATGTATTTAATTGGATTTTTTTAACCAACTTTAATCCTAAAAAATCCAATTAAATATATTGATAATGTAAAAAAATATAATTTATGCACGGAATTGAGACAATTTAGATGATAATTTTTTCGGATAAATTCACTAGATGAACGACATCTGAAAAAATTAGTGGACCAGAGGATGGGATCCAGAAGATCTGAATTGAAGATAAGTAGGATAACATTCTCCTATATTAGTCTTGTTATCTTGCTCATCTTTATTTATTTTATTTTTATTTACTTTTAGGATGTGTATGGTTAGAGATTATCCTTGATAACCCTAGTTATCCATCTAAGATTATCAACGAAAATTTTATTTGGTTTAGGTAATCGGTGATTGTCAAGTAATGATCCACGCTTAACACGTCAAGGGACATGCAACTTGGAATTGAAAATTTTCGAAAAAATAAAATTTTTCTTGATTCCAAGATTAAAGAAATTTGTTAACCAAAATTACCCATGAAAATTTTATTTTAAATTATAAAAATTAAATAAAAATTTTAAAATATGTGATATTTTATTTTAAAAATAAAGTTGTATTTTAAAAAATATGATATATATATATATATATATATATAAGCTTGATGCACGAATCTCTTGTCATCAGATAATAATTTTATCGTTGCGCCATTATATATATATATATATATATATATATATATATATATATATATATATATATATATATATATATATATATATATATATATATATATATATAATGTTAAAAGTAAAAAAAAAACGTAAAATTGAAAAAAAAAATGTAAAGTAAAAAAAAATATAAATTTTAAAAAATGTTAAAAGCACAAAAGAGAAATACGTAGAGTTAAAAAAAATAATAATAAAATTGAAAATGGAATATATATATATATATATATAATTAATTAATTAATTTTATAACAGAGGATAACATATTTTAAATGAAAACTTTCAAACAAATAAATTTTTCTTACATTAATTAAATTGAATCAAATAATATTAAGTTATATTTTATTTCTCATCATCTTGATTATGTGATTATCATAATCAAAATTATACATGATAATTTAAACCCACCGTTTGCTTAAAATTTAGAAATTGAATTATAAAATTAAAAAAATAAAATAAAATAAAAATTAAATGCTCATGGAATAGTGTGGAGGGTAAGATGGGTATATAATCAACTACAAACTTAAAATTTTAAAGTAAATCTAATGAGGGGTTTTGTTTTTTCCACCAACACCCTCATATTTCAGATTTTTTTTCCTTATTTTTTTTTTTTCAAAATCCGAATCAATTTAGGAAACCAAGCAGAGTAGCAAAGATTTTGAACCACTTAGACAAGGCAACTTAATTATATTACAGTATATTTTCTCTATCAAAGTTATTTAATTTCATATAGAAAATATATAGATAATAAAGAATGTCTTAAAATATGCGTATCTTGCAGCAAAATAAACCAGTAAGAAACCTCCTTTTTTTTTTTTTTCCGTCATATCATGCATCCTCACCTATAACAACTAAACTAAAATAAAAGAGGAATAATGAAGACGCCTAACTTGATCTGACAAGTGAACAAATAAATTTGCCTTGTAACAACATCTTAAATGATAGATCAATTGGCCAAGGTTTGCAACAATAATCAAGTAAAAAAGAAAATGAGCCATTATTTCACTTGGATTAGAAAATAATGGTGGGTCTTACAATCTGATGCTACACTCTGTTGGATCATTGAGTACATCAACAAACGAAATAAAGTGCATACACATTTTTTTAAGAAAAACTCTTCGGTATATATATATATATATATATATATATATAGTCAACAATGGATACTTTCTTCAGTCTCACGCTGTCCCACTTCGATGATGTTTATTTGTTATATATAAAAAGCACAAAAATGCAGTACCTTAGCAATACCTTTCACGTTCAAGAGAACTGCAGAGTTTGGGATTCAGAGTGTCCAGACTAACAAAGTCCTGAGGATGATGGAGTTGATAAAAGAGGAGAGGAAGGAGAGCGGTGATCCCTCTTTTGGTGCCAAAAGAAATCATCTATTGCTATCAATTGGAGCAAAAATATATCGTTCATCCCAAGTGGTTCAGTATTACCGATCCCACGGCAAAATATAAGTAGATAAATCACAAATATGTTGTTATCAATGCTGTTTGGGATCCAAGGGGAAGAATGTACTCAGAGGATTGGTAGAACACCATGAAAATTCTTTGAATTTATTCAAAAATAGTTATGACAAATTTTAAGATGTTTCTGATATGTATTTTGAAGAGGAATAGCTTGACCCACAAAGAAAGAGGAGAGAAAATTCACAGCGAACAGTTTGAACATAAGGAAAACAGTTGAAGGGATGAACATAGATGGTCTATATTTATCAAGCATTCCTTATTAATAAAACAGGCTACATTTGATTTTTTACTCGTACCCTTGTAAAATAGCACAAGGCACTTTCCAAGTGGTATTATTTGATGGACTTTTGACTTCCTTTTGAATGTTTGCCCCTTCGATGTGGCAAAAGGTGATTTGCTTGTCCCAGCGCCCCCGTCAATCCGTTCCTAGGTTAACACGGAGAAGGTAAATCACAGATGACTAGTAACTATTAGTGCAATGACCAAGGCATAGGAAAGGCATGCTCGGACGCACCGAGATTCGATCCCATAACCTAATGTGACAACACTCCATGCTTTAACCACCGCACCACCCCGAGGGGACAATGTTTGCCCCTTCGAGCTCATTACCTGGGCGGCCCTTCCTTTTCATTGGCATATAATTTTGATTTCACAACATCCCTTCACAACAACGGAATAGATAAAGAATAATCAAGCAAGAAACATGATTAAGAATGATGAAACTTAAAGGGAAGAAAACTGCCATCAGAAGAGAAATATTGATTAAAAAAATTCGAGTGTACTATTAGATAACAAGCAAAATGGATATACTTAACGGAGTAATAAATCGAATTGAAGTATCCAAGTCCTTACCTGCATATCCGGAGATACAATAAGTCATTGTTGAGAACTGTATGTGACCAGCCAAATCTGTCTTCCTAGAAAGCTTTAGAGACCAATATGAGAGAAAGATGATCCAATATTCCACTAAGAAGATTATCTCTGCAAGTTAACTGCAATATGTTATTTAACCCTCACCTTTGCCAGGGACACTGGCATCACACACGACTACTGATGTGGCAAAAACTGACATTGAAACAGCTCCGTTGCACAGGCATATATAATTAGTCGAACCAACTTGTTAAACTTGTACTTTACTTTTCACCATCCTGGATCCTTGTTCAATCTCAAAGACACAAAGAGGAGATAACATGGAAGCCATGAATCCAATTTCAGTTCTGATGTCATTTGAATTAATTTTGCTCATTTACAAATGGCTTTTCAAGCAGCTACTCAAATTCACTACTTCACTTTTCTGTTTCTACTGACTGAACAATTTTAAAAAGTTATTAACAAATAGAGCAACTTGAGAGATTCAGCCAACATTAACTACATCTGCAGTCAGTTTATAAGCTCTGAACGGTCTCGATTGTTGCTGGTTAATTGTTCTCTATAGTTGCCACTCCTAAGGAATCAGACAGATTAACTACAAACATGTATAAAAACTATAGTCCATTGCAAAGTTTGAACTTCTAGGATGTAACCCATGAATGTCGTGTAGGACGGATGAATGAAATCTGACTAATATACAAGAACATAACTTTGTTGGTATATAGAAAAATGATAGCATTTATACCAATCACTAACTAGCATTCAAACCACACACCTATATATCAATTTTACATGGTGACATGGCCTTTCTCCTTCTATCCCTAGTAGCCATCCTTTCCCCATAATTTAAAAAAATATCGCCGAGATCGAACAAACCAACATCCTTCAACCGTTTCCCTACCTCCTCAAACATGGAGACCCCCTCCTCGTTAGAGAAGTAATGCAAGAACTTATTGTAGTCAAACCTTGGCACCTCAACCCCACTCCACATTATCCTCTCCACATACTTGGTAGCCTGCAGTGTCTTCCCAGCCTTCACCAACCCCCCTACAAAGATGCTATCAAAATTTATCATGGGATCCCTCCCCTTCCTCCCCCTCTTACCTAGGTGCCCCTGCAATAGCATTATGTATGTGTGCATGATGGGCTCGCAGCCCCTCTCTATCATCACCCTAAAGACTTGGGTAGCCTCCTCTGCTCTCCGCAGCCTAAGCAAGCCCTTGATCAAGCCATGGTAGAGGCTTATGTCAGGTGTTGCTACATTGTTAAAGATCTTGTAGCCTTCCTTCACCTTTCTCCTAGCAAGAAGGCCGTAGACCAGAGCCCCCAATGTGGGGCTGTCTATCTCCACCCCTCTCTTGAGCATTTCGCCGAGCAACATGGATGCATACATCACCCTCCCTTCCTTGCACATCCAAGTTATCACAATTCTGTAAGATTCAAGTCCAAGATCATGATACCTTTGCTCCCGCATCGATTTAAAGAGCCGCATCGCGTCCTCGAAGCGATTGTTCTTGAACATGGTCACCACAAACTCCTCGTAGGACTCCGTGTCCGGCTCCACGCCCGTATCGATCATTCGGTTCCAGACCTTGGATGCCTCCACTAGATCCCCCGCCCGACAGAACCCGACAACGAGGAACCGGTAGGTTGCTTCGTCCGGGGCGACGATGGGCTTCACCTTCCATACTACGGCCTTGGCGACGTCCGGTAGCCGCTTCTTCTCACAAATTGTCTGGACTACTCTATTTAGGGTGTCGACATTGCAGAGCGACTCGTGGTCGACGCTCAAGTGGTGGAAGATCTCAACACACTTCTTGATCTCCCGGGCGTCGGCGAGAGCTGCTGCGGCGACGCAGAGGGCGCCAGGGGAGAGGAGGCCGGACGCGGAAGCGTCTAGGAAGGAGCGCCAAAGGAGGTCGAGATTGCGAGCAAGGCCGTAGACCCAGAGTACCTTGGAGGCGGAGATGGGCGTATCGGCGAAAGAGGGGAAGGAACGGAGGAGGAAGAGGTGGAAGCGGTGGACGGGACGCCAGGAGGAGGAGAAGCGGTTGCAGACCTGGAGGAAGAGCTCGTGTAGATGGGGAGGGGAGGAGGGAAGGGGGATCGTGCGAAGGCGGGCGTGGAGAGTGGCGTCAGGGGCTTGCTGATGCTGGTAAAGCACGGTGGCGAGGCGGAGGAGAAGGTCGGGGTCGACCGAGGTCGGAGGGAAGACGACGGTAGAAGAGAGGCGGCGAACAGATAGCAGACGGAGAAATGACAGAGGCCGCATCGAAGGAAGGGACGGGGAAAAGTCGGTCGAACCGGCGACGAAGGCGTCAGCTGTTGCAATTTTTTAAATTTAATTTTAGTTTGATATCAATGCAAATTCTAAATATATTTACGTGATAAAAGATAATCGCCCGTCCTCAATACCCCATCGCATCCGATCTCAATTCATCATAAGGATGATAAATTATGACAGTCCAGAGAACAAGTGATAGTGAGATGAGTTGTACATGATCCGAAGATTTATATCCCGACAGTTCTAAGATTCAATCCCGAAACTTCATGCGGCAAGTATATCATAGATTCGATCCCGAAACTTCATATGACAAGTATATCATCATTTATCATCTCGGACGGAAGAGAGAGAGAGAGAGAGAGCAGACGAGGCTCAGCAATAACATGCATTATTACTATAAGAACTACAAACAAAAATGGCCAACAATATCATTGTTTAATGAATTAGGAATGTTCAATGAAAGAAAGGCGACGTCGCCATGCACACAGTTTAGTTTCAGCAAACTCTAACAGAAAAATGTGACAAGATAGAGTACCAATCTAGCCTCTCAACTTTAAAATCGATGCCATACACAATCCAATAAGAGAAGAGTAAACGTACAACAAACTTCATCACGAGAATTAACTTGAAAATCCAGCTCAAGTCCTTTCAGGGAACAGAAATGGAATAAATTGATTCTTTCCTTCACTGCAGTGTCGTGGTAGTACAAGGTCCATAATCATGGGATCTTTTACCTCTAGAATCTGTGTGTACGTTGATTTGCTCATCGGCATTCACCCTGTAAAGAATGCCCAATTGAAACCGCAAAGAAAACAAACAAAAAATATATATAACTAGGTGATGAATAATGGACTTGATAGAGACATCTAACCTTGATACAGACATATATGTAATGGACTTCAGGGTTTGAACCAAGAACTGCAGAAACCGAGCTACCATCCTCATTCAATGGCAATGGAGTGGTCAATTCCCAAGCTTTCTGCCCTGGAGTCTTCTCTGTCCTGTCTGGAAGGAAGAGGAGGGGCAGTGGGGGAACAATTATCAATTCTCACACAATTGATACGTCTACATAGAGCCTCAAATGTACCGATTAACAGAGTGATAATAGAAATAAGAAATAAAACGTTGAGATAAAGATCTGGGTGTGAAAATTGCACAAAACCTTAGAAGGTCCTAGATGTTGATCCCAATGATTCACCATATGGAGAGATATGATGATGATGAAAATGAACTTTGGCAAATTTGAGAATGAACTGCCAATTAACTAGTACCAGCAATATACATTCACTAGACAAATGTGTTCTCAACTGAAGTGCTGGCATTTTTAGGAGCTTAGGTGATGATGGAAACTTAATTTGATCAGAACTCGGGAAAAATATATGATATCCTGAGTATCACATGACTCTGACTTAGATACTACCACAGTCACTTATCATCAGATACCTTAATTCAGAGGTCTAAAACCATGGCCCTAGATTTCTAAACTTTTACCTCATCCTAATTCTGAAATGTCATATTTGGTTTATCAGTAGATTCTGTTAACCCATGAAACTCAAGAGGAATCTTAGTTCTTATGCAAGTAGAATCTCGCATTTGGATTGCTGCCACCGTGATATATATCCCAGATTGAGTTGAGGCATATTCCACTCACTTTAAACCTTCTATTTGTTCATTTAGATTTTTTTTTCTTTTCATATGTGCATTTCAAATCATACTAGAAAACCAAATTAAGAGTCAACAGCTGAAACAAATAAAAACAAAGTCACTGACCTATTACATGCATGTTTATATTCCAAAGTTCAACACCCCTTAACAGATTCAATCGATAACTTGGATCGCCGTAGGTGATCTGCATTAAACATAAAAGAGTTGGCCATGATATTTACTTCCTTTCTTTCATAGATGGAGCAAAATCCATTTAGCATACCAGAATGTATACTCCTTTGTCATTGAGAACCCTGACAGATATTGTATATGGATGTCACAAAATGACGAAAATTTGGTAGATAAATTTATTGATATAATTAGGGAACAGGTTTACCTGCCAACTTCCTTCAACATCTTAGTTGCATTTTCTGTAGCATTAGGTCCACACTACAAGACAACATCTTCTACTATTAATATGTGAAACCAGACAAGCATGAGCCAGGGTACACTTACCATGAGAGAATCAAGAGTTCCTGCATTTATAAAGTAGTTCAAATGTAACCTTGCACTAATTTGTGAAAATATTATCAATACTTGAAACAAATTCAAGAAATACAAGCAGTAGAATTGATGATGAAGTGATAATTGCACGAATACCTTTGTCAATAACAGCGTCAAATGAGCTTGATTCAAAAGAACTCATTTCTCGTACATCCATTTTGATATCTGTGAATATAATTAAGAAGCAGCATACAGAGAATGACTACTTATCTAACTAATGAGAAATAAACACCACAATGTGAACTAAAAAAATTTATTAAGCCCAGATGCTTGTCAGCTAGAAATAGTAGAGGAAGATAGCTATTATATACTAGAGGATACATTTGAGCCTCGGTCTATCAGAATACTTTTCCTGCATAGCTTCTATCACCACAGATGATATATCAATGTTGACAACATCTTGGTAACCATCATCAACCATGCTTTCACCAAGAACTGTTAGAAATTTAACAATCTCAGATAAACTAAATCATTGCCGAGAAGTAATGTTGTAAATACATATAAACCATGAAATAAGATAGAGTAATTTTTCAGTTATTGGTGAGGGATCTAAGAAGACTAATTGAACGGAATTTTTTTTTAGCAATCTTTAACAAAAACAAATTGATCGTGTTTTTAGAAGTGGTGCCAACAGTGAACCTAACAGACAACTCAGTAACTAAACTCCAAAACCAATTTACAGCAAAAGCAATTGTCCTATGCCAAAAAAATTTTAAAAAAAAACATCAAGAGCAATCCGTAGCTCTACTAGCCAAGATAACGTTATAGTCGATCTCAATTCAGTGATCAAATCTGAATTGTTTACCAGATCAAAATCAAGATTTTTGAGCACGTGTATGCCAAACATATCGATACATCCGACCTTGCTAAAGATTAAATCTTTCGCATCATTGAGGTCTACATCCATGATTTTAAGAAGAATACTAGAATATGATCAAATCCGCGTTCGTATTTTGAGTAGTTAGTGGTTACGCACAGATCAGATCCAGACCTATTAAATGAAGCATAAGGAAGGGAAATTTCTCCCTTTCAAAAAAACTTGAACTCAAGCATACCAGACCAATACCGAGCCAAGATTCGAAATACAAAGGAAAAAAAAACAAAAAAAATCGCTCTGATGTGTTTAAGACCCAGCATTTTATCCTCTTCCATTGCAAGATCCGCAACATGAGAAAGAGTGATCTAGGAGATGAGAGATCGAGCTGTCTAGGAATAAATAATTGACCCTAAAAGAGAAACAAGAAAGAGGGGTAGAGGACCTGAGTTCCCACATCCGACGAGGAGGAGGCGATGGTGGCGGCGGAGGTAGAGGTCGAAGAGCGGGCCGAGGCTTTGGTATTTCTGGTACCAATCGAAGGTGCCTCGGTCTTTGCTGTACCTCTGGTCCCAGTACGACGCTTCGCCGTAGGCATGCGTCGACGTATCCGCCGCTGCAGCGCCTGGAGCCATCCTCCGATCGTCCCTCGCGGAGCTTCCTTCCTCTCTCACGCTCGTGCGCTCCTTTGAGAGTCCGACGACCCAAGACACCGGCCCCACGGGCAGCTGTTTAGCTCGTGTAGTGTTTAATTTAACCTTTTCAATTGTTTTTTTTTCATTGAGGTTTCCTGCTGTTTTAACCGAGTCCGCGACAGATGGACCCGGCCCGCGGAAAGCGCGGATGAGCCTAGATCGACAGGCTAACATCAATCCAGCCCAATTTTTGTGAGTGAATCGAACCCTTCTACCATTGCAATGTATCATTTATCTCTTTGACTGGGAAACGGATTGATTGAGACACTGCAGGTGAACTAAGCGTATTTTACCATCATAGTTAAAAGGATAAAAAAATTAGAAGTGGATCACTAAAGTCGAAAAAAATTATTTATTATTAAATTATCGTCTTATCTTTATTTAATTTACTTTTAAAATTATTATACCAGCTTTGATTACACAATTTTATATATATATATATATATATATATATATATATATATATATATATATATACACGTTACATGTGTAATAATACATAAATACAGATAAATTAGTATTCAGACCTATAAATTAGATTTAGTAAGGATCCGTCAAATCCATACAGTAACACAATGTAAAGACAACGCTTGAGAACTCCAGAAACAAGCTACTGTAATGGACTCCTTTATAAAAAATTAATTTAATTTTTTATATCATATATTAAACTGATAAGAACATATACTACGATTGATTTTAGCCAAAAGACCAAGAAAAATATTGTTCCTATCTGAGAGTTGAGTCAAATGGAGGGTTGGCGATGTGGATGAGATGTTAACTGGGAGAGGACTTTGAGATTAAGATTCACAGTGCACCGACTACCTAGTATTGGAACCTCAAGGCTGTTTGGTGTGATCAACAAATTAAGTTAGGTCATGTGTTATTTTAACCTTGTGTCTGAGTGTGCAGGAGCTTAGGAGCACAGGTAGTTGAGCGGAAGACGCAGCTAGTGAGAAGGACGACACGCGGTGCGTTCGAGGGACGAGGCGCTGCGAAATAGTACACCGGCGGACGAGAAGGAAGCGTGTGGTGGTTCCGAGGGACGATAAGCCGAAGCCGAAGACTGCTCAAGGAGCAAGAGACGCAGCTAGCGAGAAGGTCGACACGGGATGCGACCGAGGGACGAAGACTGCGGATGAGTACGCTGGCGGACGAAAAGGAAGCACGCGGCGATTCTGAGGGACGAGAAGCTGGAGCGGAAGCCTGTTCGAGAAGATCGAAAGTTGGGTTCGGGTAAGCCCTATTTCGGATGGCAGAGATCACCTAAGCGAGCGGAAGACTCGGTTTGAGGCGAACGGAGCCGGAGCAGAAGACCCGAGCTGAAAAAGTCAACGGGGTTGACTTTCCCAACTGGGCGCCCGAAACTGTCCAGGGCGCCCAGAACCCTTTCGAGCGCTCGGAGTTGACTTTTTGACCAGATCACGTCAATCACGATCTGAACATTGGGGGATAAAGTTTTAGCCCCCCCAAGGCGCCCGGAACCCCTTCGGGGGCACCCCAACCAAGGCTATAAATACAGCTTTAGTCCAGAAGCTTTCGATCAACCAGAACTCAAGCAATTCTTTCAACACTTGTGTACTTCGTCTGTAGTTTAGCTTCTTTTTGTGCGCTTCATCATTGTACGAGGCTTCTCCGCCTGAAAGAGATTTTAGTGCGATCATCTTCCTTGGATTAATAACCTCCCCGGTTGTAACCAAGTTAATCCCGGTGTGCCTCGTCTTTTCTGATTTACTTTTTGTTTAGCTAATTTATGCAAGTGTTAGTTTAAGAGTTCGAAAAGAGTTGTGCTTTTTGTTTTTGCAGGCTATTCAATCCCCCCCCCCCCTTCTAGCTGGCCGCCGCATTCCAACACCTAGAACCTCCACACGCTGAAGAGGAAGGACCGTCCTCCGGGGTATCAAAAACTTTCACACACGTAGATCGATCACACGGGAGTGTTAGAGCCCAAAAATCAAGGAAGAAGTCCCTAGCATGGGCCCTCCGATGCTCAAGTCAGAATAAGACCCCAGTATAAAAGAAGTGCAGGAAGAAGAAGATGAACAATATGTGAGAGTGTATGAGTGCATGAGCGTACCTGACCAATGGAGAGGACCTATCTTTTTATACTGCCTTTCATAACTTTCACAATCATTAGGCCTCAGAGAATGTTGGGTGTCAGGGAATGTTGAATGACACAAGGTGCACGATGAACTCCCCTTGGGTAGAGCATTGGAATATTCCCTGATGACTAGCCAGTACACTAACAAATAGTTGAGATTCCCTAATAATGTTATCCCCTGGCGAGGAGCTGCCCGAGAATAATCCGGACATTCTATAAGCCGACCGAGAGTAGGCTGGGACGATGCCCAGGAGACGAGTGTTGAGCCCTGGAGGTCTGACTGGCTAAAAAGTCGATCGGACGTAAGGCTGAGATGGTGCCTAAGAGAAGTAAGGGGACTGAGCCTGAAGGTCCGACCAGCTAAGAAGCTAACCGGGCGTAAGGCTGGGACGGTGCCCAGGAGAAGTGAGGGGAATGAGCCCTAAAGATTTGACCGGCTAAGAAGTCGATCTAATGTAAGACTAGGACATTGCTGAGGAGAAGTGAGGGTACTGAGTCCTGAAGATCCAACCGACTAAGAAGTCGACCAAGCGTAAGGCTGAGACGATGCAGAATTTATTCCTATTCGGAAGCCGAGTCGGATGGAGGGCCGACGATGTGGTTGGAATTGTGACTTGGAGAGGACATTGAGATTAGGACTCACAAGTGCGACGACTACCTCGAACCTCGACATGGGGCAAAGGAAGGACCGTCCTCCGAGGTATCACGAATCTACGCACATGAAGATCAATCACATGGCAACATTAGAGCCCACAAACCAAGAAAGAGGTCACTGACATAGACACTCTAATGCTCAAGTCGAAATAGGGCCCCGGTGGAAAAGAAGTGCGGAAAAAGAAGATGAACAGTAGATGTGAGTGTATGAGCGTGCAAGTGTATCTGACCAACGGAGAGGACTTCTTTTTTTATAATGTCTTTCATAATTTCCGCAATTATCAGGCCTCAAAGAATGTCTATTGTCAGGGAATGTTGAATGACAAAAGGTGCACAATGAAGTCTCCTTGGGTAGAGCATCGAAATATTCCCTGACGACTAGTCGTTACTCTAACAGACTGTTAAAATTCTTTGACAATTATGTCCCCTAGCGAGGAGCCACCCGAGGATAATCTGACGATTCTATAAGCTGACCAGAGTAGGCTGGTGTAGGGATCTTTTACAAAAAATAGCACATAAACGCAGCGGAAAAATAGAAATCCCTCTAGAGATTCATGCGAATACAGTATACACGTTTTCTTTTCTACTTTATCAAGATAAAATACCTTTGTTGCCTAAATATGAACTCCTGATAGTAACTTTATCCTCGATAGATCTCAGCACGATCAAGTGTTCGCGCCTCTATGGTATCCACACGAACATGTTTCCCCGTTCATGGCATGAACTCAGATTCAAAGAAGAACAACCTTCGTCTTGTTAGTGACTACCTAAGGTTGTTTCTTTTGCCAAGAGAATAAGAGGAAGAAGAAGCAAAAACCAAAATGGATCACCATCGCCCAAAATGTTACTTCTTATATATAAGGTTACTTCACAAAAAGGTTACTTTACCAAAAAAGTTACTTCACCAAAAGGTTATTTTACCAAAAAGATTACTTCACCTACAGATACTTTTATAAATGACTTTTGTACTCATCTAATGAATACAAAAATTTTTGTCTTTTGATTTTTCTTTTGATTAATGAGGTATTAATCTCTTTTAATATTCATTAATCTTAATGGGTTTGATTTAGTATATTGGATTAACCATTAACCCAATAAACAAATGAGTATAACTCATTTCTCAATAAGCCTAATCCAAATTCATTCAAGTCTAACTCAATGTATCTAATTCGGATTAGACTTAACTCTATAATTCATCTCCAAATCAACATGTTATTTGTGTGCGACCTAATAGGCTCTTCTAACATTGACAATGTGTGTAAAATCATTTCAGATACATAAGCAATGAGTGGCATCTAGCAATGCATCATTGCTACCCAAGTGACAAGAATGTCGAGATTCGACCTAACTTTTTGTGTTTATTATTTTGTATGGCTTGGTCATTCTATCCTTGATATATAGATTGATCCATAAGGCATAGACCGTGTCATCTTCTTATCAATTTTTTATGTTTCTTGATCCCTAAGTAAACACACTCAATCAAATAAGCTCAATATCTCATAATGACTAATTTGGGCATGATCATATATTCTTGTGTCATACTTAATCGAGGGATCCACAGATATTACTTCCATCGTATGGAAGAGATAGATCTCATCATATCACTCACATTTCTCCTCATAACTTATTGCATACCTAGTTATCGACATTATAGTCTACTTTGTTATAGGTAAACGTTTAACGATACCGAAGTTCAAAACTCCTTATGTAGGAAACTGTAGTAACTTTAGGTCTAAGGACTATTCATACCAATAGTCAATATAAGAATGTTTATGACACTCATATAATGATCCATGAAATATATCATGGCAAGTCAATTCAGTATATATTCTTAAATGTATACCCATGTGTCAACATAATATCTCATATCCATGACTTGTGGAATTAAGTCATCAATTGACCTACATGCTAGTTTCAATGCATTAATATTATTCTTGTATATTAATACTTGACTAGCAATAGTTAAGAGTAATGTTTATAAATATATATCTACAAGCTCCTACTATCAATTCAATAATTAATATTGATCCGGAGGTAAATTAGGGCATGAGAAGTAATTAGAGAAGATGTCAGGGGCATTTTTGTCATTGAACATTGCTAGGGCTTTGAAGGGAGAGAGGGCTCGTGTTTGAGAGGGGGGCAGCAGAGATGAAAGAGGAGGGAGGAAAAAAGGGTGTTTCGGCTGGTGCTTAGGGTCCGCCGCCAGGAGGAGCTCCTGCCTCCTTGACCGCCAGCGCCAACGCCGGACGCTGGCCGCTCCTCTCCTCTACCCCCTTTCCTCCGGCCTGCATCCTAGCACCGACACTAGAAGGAGCGAGCTGAAAGGGGGTTTCTTCCGCCGCCACCCGCAGTCAGCACTACCTCCGACCTCCTCGCCGGCTGATGCCGCCAAGGGACCGGACCTCCGCCTCTCTTTCTCCTCCTCTCGCCATAGCTACCGCAAGTAGGGAACGGGAAGTTCTCCTCTTCCTCGTGCAGCCACAGGGGGCGACTTGTGGCTCACCGGGTTTAGCAGCCACCACCGCTGCCTACAGCAGCGGTCGGCGCCGCCTCCAGCGCTCGGCGCCATCTTCAGCGGCCGGAGCATCCACCAGCAGCCACCTTAGCCTCCCATGGCCATCGGTGCCGCATCCAGAAGCCGTCACAGCCACCAACAGCCACCTCTTCTCGCGTCTGGCGCTGTACAGCAGCCACTGCCGCTTCTCCAGCCGTTGCCACCTCTCCTGGCAGCCTTACAGCTGACTCCGACGGCCTTATAGTCGTCTTGTCCGTCATTTGAGGCATAGATTGGATCCACTGTGGCATCTCCGGCAGCCGCCCGTGATGTATTCGGCCATTGAGCCGTGGTGCTTGGTTCTTCGTAGCACTATGGGTGTTGTGAGCTGTTGCTATTGACCTGCCTCTGAGTCGTGACTGTATGTTATATTCCGGCCTGTGAGCCGATGTCATATGCCGGCCGTGTCGCCGTTGTATTCCGGTTGTATCTCACCTCTCGGAGCCACGCAGTGTTAGGCTCCATGTCGCCACCTCAGGATCTCCTCTTTAGTCGGCTCAGATGCCTTCACTATTCCAGGTGACCGCGACTCGATCAGCTCCTCCATCCATCCGAGGGCGCCCCCCTGGGCCAGGGTACGTTCTCGTACCTTTTCTGTATTTAGTTAATTATTCTGTCATTAGTACTCGGTTGCTCATATATCTGTGGGATTCGCCTCGAGCACCGAGGTACCAGAGGCCGGGGCGACCCGGTCGCTGGATGCAGGTACAGTTGACCGGAGGAGGACTTCTGACGATCTGGTCAACGTAGAGGACAGCTCATCAACCGGGTCATGGGGACGCGGTCAACCTTCCAGACACGTCATACGGCAGGTTCATCTTCTCAGCTTCCAGACAGGAACAAATATGTTGTAAACTATAACTTATTACCTTAGAACATTATTATATTTATTCATCTAGCACAGAGCTAAAATAACTATAATAATCATTGTCTTTTATTAATGAAATATGATATAATACATCCTAAGTCAATCAACTCTTGATTGGCTCTTAGGGCTTACACTAACAACTGGGACAATACCCAGGAAGCGAGTGTTAAGCCTTGGAGGTCCAACCGGCTATGAAGTTGATTGGGCATAAGGCTAGGGCGATGCTTAGAAGAAGTAAGGGGGCTGAGCCCTGAAGGCCCGATCAGCTAAGAAGTTGATCAGGCATAAGGCTGGGGTGATGCCTAGGAGAAGTGAGGGGAATGAGCCCTGAAGGTCTGACCAGCTAAGGAGCTGACCGGGCGTAAGGTTGGGATAATGCTCAAGAGAAATAAGGGAACTGAACCTTGTAGGTCCGATCAGCTAAGAAGCCTATACGACATAAGATTGGGACGGTGCTCAAGAAAAGTGAGGGGACTAAGTCATGAATGTCCGACTGATGTAAAAACTAGTCAAGATAAGAGAAGTGAATTGCCCGGATCCCTAGTTCCTGACATTGACCACCACGTCCTCCTGCCTTTTAACTGTCATATTCTCTTGACAATCGTTTCTGCCCTATCTCATTCACTATTTTCAGTATTACAAGCCTCCCCTTCAAGTCTAGTCGAAGGAGACTTATGTCTGACTGGCTAGACCATAGTCTGTTCAATGTCTTGCTATTTAGCCAGGCGGGAGATGCTGGTATGTTATCGACCAGGCTTGATAGATTGTCGACTTCATAAAAGTAAGAAAAGAACTTGTGATGGTGTGCCCCTTTTCTTCCTATTGTCATAAATATCGCTCCTTTCCCATAGCGTCATGTTTCTACCCACCGTACATTTCTCAGGCAATAATTCACAACCTTCTATGACGGTTCACTTACCCTTTGATTCAAGAGCCTTGGGAGGTGGCTCTTCTTCCCATGAGATAGTAGAGTTTGTGTCTCATGATCATTCTTTAAAAAGGGGCCCCTCCCCCAGGCTTCTAACACCCGTCTCCCCCTATCCTCGTGATGCCTCATCTTTCTTAGGTGAATACCTCAAGGTAATGGAGTCGGAATCCCATCTCCAGGTCATGATTCAAGAGATCCAACAGTTACAATTAGAAGTGAAATACCAAACTCAACTACTTGCTGAAAGGAGGGATCCTTAGTAGAAGCGTTGCAGACCCTGAATCTCCACCACTCGAACCAGAGAGAACTTGAGGTGTGTCTGCTTGCTACCCAATCCAAAGTCCGAGCTGAGTTTGCTCTGAAGAAAAAAAGCTTCTCGAGGCTTAGTGCAAAGGGCTATGGAAATATATGACCTGGAAAAGACACATACTTCCGTGATATCCTGCATGTCTAAGTAGGCAAAGGCCAAGGATCGAACAATACTAGAATAGCAACATAACTTGGACCTAAGAGCAATTGAACTAATCTCCCTACAAGCTCAATTAACACGAACCAAATCTGAGCTGGTGTCTTCCCAATTTGCCTTTCATGTCCATAGAAATAAGTGTTGGAGCAATCTGGGTACCCTAAGTTTTGATATTTGGGCAAAGGTTTAAGTTAGGATTATTGTTATATTTGATATGCATTGTGAGTGTGCAGGATACAGGTGTTGGAACCCCCAAGGTGTTTTGATGTGATCAAACAAGCTAAGTAAGGTCCTGCGTTTGTTTAACCCTTGTGTCTAAGTGTGCAGGAGCTTAGGAACACAGGAAGTCGAGCGGAAGACGCGGCTAATGATAAGGACGGCACGGGGAGAGAGCCGACAGGCTCGGTGCGTCCGAGGGATGAGGTGACCACGGAAGAGTACACCGGCGGACGAGAAGAACGTGCGCGGCGTTCGAGGGATGAGAAACCGGGAAGGAAGGCTGCTCGAGGAGAAGGCCGGAACATGGGTTCGGGTGAGCCCTATTCCGGAAGGCCGAGATCACCCAAGCAAACGGAGCCGGAGCGAACAGACCCGGACCGAGATGAGCTAGATCGAGACGAGCTGAACTGGAGTCGAAAAGTCAACTTATGTTGACCTTAGGGCTCCGGGCGCCCGGAACCGACCGGGGCACCCGGAACCCTTCCGGGCGCCCGGAATCGACTTTTCAACAGGATCGAGTTTTGACTCGATCCGACCGTTGGGGGATAAAATTTATCCCCCCAGGGCACCCGGAACCCTTCCAGGCGCCCGGACCAAGACTATAAATATAGTCTTGGTCCAGAAGCTTAAAAATAACTACTTGTAATCCAGTGCTTTCATTTGTGTTATTTCTTTCTGTGCTTTCAACGTTGTAAGAGGCTACTCCGCCCAGAGGAGAATCAATTAGTGCACCTTCTTTGCCTTGGATTAGCAATCCTCTGATTGCAAACCAAGTAATTCCTCTGTGTCTACTCTCTGTTTTAATTAGTCTCTGCCTTTTTAATTACAAGTTCTTTTAAGTTAGTTGAATATCCGAGAAGGGTTTTTGGTTTTATTTTGTAGGGCAATTCACCCCTCTCCTCTTGCCGGCCTTCAAAGGGACCTACAAAATGGTATCAGAGCCAGGCGCTTCAGGAGGACTAACCGCCGATCGAAGCAACAAGTTAGCCGGACCAAGCATCGTTCCACCAAAATTCGAGGGGAACTTCGCAGACTGGAAGCGTCGTATGGAGGTATTCCTAAAAACAGATTTTGAAATTCGGTTTATTATGAAATATGGTTTTGTAGCTCCAATAGATAAAGATGGAAAAGAAAAAGAAGAGAGCGATTGGACAAAGAAGGAGCAGAATGAGTCGGTAGCAAACAGCCGTGCGGAACATCACCTGCTGAGCGTGTTACCGCCTCAAGAGGTCAACCGCATCGGAAACTATGCATCTACTAAAGAACTTTGGGAGAAGTTCTTGGAACTCCACGAAGGAACGTCTGAAGCAAAGCTCGCTAGAAGGGACATCCTCCGTAACAAACTGATGAACATCCGTCTGGAGAAAGGTGAGAAAGTAGCCGGTCTACATGCAAAGGTAAAAGAACTAGTTACTGGTCTCGAAAACCTTGGTGAAACGGTAACAAACCGAGACACTATACGCTACGCGCTTAACGCGTTTCCAAGAACTCCGGAGTGGATATCAATCGTCGATGCTTACTACATCTCAAAAGACCTGGAGGTAAGTACTTTAGAAGAGTTGTTTTCTACCCTTGAATTACACGAAGCTAGATGTGCAGAGATATCGAAGGACACAACCCAGACTATGGCGCTGAACGCAACCAATAAGGATGAACCCGAGTCAGACCCTGAAGACGATCAAGAAGCGTACATGGTAAAAAACTTTAAAAAGTTTTTTAGATCTAATAAATTTAAAATGCAGAATAAAAAGAATCAAAAAGGTAGAAGAAAGGTGCAGTGCTACCAGTGTCAGAAGGAGGGACACCTAAGGGAAGACTGCCCAGAACTCAAGAAGGTCAAAATGAAGACACCCAAGAAACACAACCTAAAAGCAACTTGGGATGACACTTCTTCATCTGAATCAGAAGCTCAAGAATATGCGGGGATTGCACTGATGGCAAGCCACGAAGGACAAAGTATATCAGAACCCAGCATCGATGAAGGGGGAGCAACCTCAGATGGAAGTAGTGAAGCAGGGGGAGATTCAGGCTTCAAGTCTGATGTGGTAAGTGAGGTATGCCTCTTACCCCCTGATGAACTTTACTTTGGTATCAAAGCTATGACTAAATCCATGTATAAATTAGAAAATAAAAATGCCAAATTGGAAAATGAAATTTTAGAAACAAAGAGAATTTTGGCAAAATCATGTCTTATAGAGGATTTTGAAAAATTGAAAAGTGAAAATGAAAAACTAAAAGAAGAAATAGAAAGATTGAAAAAATCTAATGGTTCAAATATTTCTACTTTTAGAAATTATAGAGGTTTAAATTGGTATTATAGATTTCATCAAAGTCAAATTAGAAATATATCAAAAATCTATATACCTAGGAAATACTTGGTTAATCCTGTAGGTAGGAACCTCTATTGGGTTCCAAAAACCTATATAATTTAAAATTAAAATCAGACTTAGCATTTTCAGCAAGGAAATTAGACAACTAATTTCTTTATGAGACTTTGTCTAAGGAAGTGGTTGTTGCTCCAATAACCAAGAAGGCCTAGTGCCTCGCCACGACCTGGGAGCCAAGTATCGAAATGAAGAGTTTAATTGACTAACTGAAAAAGCATTAATTTAAATTACTTAATGCTTTAAAAGAGTTATTCAATTTATGTTAGAAAAATAAAAAATTTAAAAATTTTTTTAACTTAGGAATTTTTTTTTATCTTAGAAATTTTTATGAAAATTGACTTAGAAATTTTTATGAAAATTGACTTAGAATTTTTTTTAACACTTATGACTGTTTTATCTGAAAAATATTTTACTTAAATGTTTCTCTTTCGAAAGAAAAATTCTGAAGAGTGTCTTTACATGTTTTACATTAACCCCAATTTTTATGTGATCAAAGGGGGAGAAGTATGTTAAGTCTAGGGGGAGGTACTATAATTTTTCAATTGAAAAATATTTGGACTTATTGGAATATAAATCGTTTTTATTGCATATGGTTACCCTAACTTAACTTGGGTTGCTCACATCAAAAAAAGGGAGATTGTTGGAACCCCAAAGTGTTTTGATGTGATCAAACAAGCTAAGTTAGGTCCTGCGTTTGTTTAACCCTTGTGTCTAAGTGTACAGGAGCTTAGGAACACAGGAAGTCGAGCGGAAGATGCGGCTAACGAGAAGGACGGCACAGGGAGAGAGCCGACGGGCTCGGTGCGTCCGAGGGACGAGGTGACCACGGAAGAGTACACCGGCGGACGAGAAGAACGAGCGCGGCGTTCGAGGGACGAGAAACCGGGAAGGAAGGCTACTCGAGGAGAAGGCCGGAACATGGGTTCGGGTGAGCCCTATTCCGGAAGGCCGAGATCACTCAAGCAAACAGAGCCGGAGCGAACAGACCCGGACCGAGATGAGCTGGATCGAGACGAGCTGAACCGAAGTCGGAAAGTCAACTTAAGTTGACCTTAGGGCTCCGGGCGCCCGGAACCGACCGGGGTGCCCGGAACCCTTCCGAGCGCCCGAAATCGACTTTTCAACAGGATCGAGTTTTGACTCGATCCGACCGTTGAGGGATAAAATTTATCCCCCCCAGAGTGCCCGGAATCCTTCCAGGTGCCCGGACCAAGACTATAAATATAGCCTTGGTCCAGAAGCTTAAAAGTAACTACTTGTAATCCAGTGCTTTCATTTGTGTTATTTCTTTCTGTGCTTTCAACGCTGTAAGAGGCTACTCCGCCCAGAGGAAAATCAATTAGTGCGCCTTCTTTGCCTTGGATTAGCAATCCTCTAATTGCAAAACCAAGTAATTCCTCTGTGTCTACTCTCTGTTTTAATTAGTCTCTGCCTTTTTAATTACAAGTTCTTTTAAGTTAGTTGAATATCCGAGAAGGGATTTTGGTTTTATTTTGTAGGGCAATTCACCCCTCCCCTCTTGCCGGCCTTCAAAGGGACCTACAACAGGTACAACAAGGAAAGTCCAAGTGTGATCTTGGCAAAGGAAGAAAGTCCAAGGATGAGTCTTGGCGGTGTAAGTCTAAGCATGTAGTCTTGGCAACGTAAGTCCAAGTGTGACTTGGCAATGGATGAAGTTCCGGAGGCGCGACCTCTTGGTAAAGAAAGACCCGACAATAATGACAAGGCCGATGGAAGCTCCAGAAGGTAAGACGTGAAGGATGGGGAGGCATCTGAGGGACGAAAGGCTGATGAAGGAGGCTAGAAGGCTAGGTCTAGGTTGGTCGAGTGAGAACGAGTGTTAAGTGAATGTACTCGGGGTAAAATCCTAGAATTAGGGGTTTCATCAAACAACTATCGCTAAAAAAGTACTGTAGCGTTATTGTAACAGTCGATTGGTGGTTTCATCAATCGACTGGTGCAGTCGACTGGGGCAGTCGACTGTGAGCGAACAGAGAATTGGTATCGAGCCGTTGGGCTGCAACGGTCGAATTTCCACGAAGGAAAGTTGACTGCATGTTTTGGCTGTCGACTGGTAGGCGGGTTTTCTAACTTGTGGCCTATATAACCAAGCATTGGAAGCTTGGTTAAGGTTGATGAAATAGTGGTGGTTAACCCCTATTAGTAGTTTACCAGTGCCTTAGCTTCTCAAGAGTCCTTGGTGAGAGTTTATAGCGTGGTTTCTCCATCAACAAGGAGCTACACGAGCTAGCCAGAGGTTTTCCGGGGAGTCATCCACCGACGGATCGGGATCGTCCACCTTACGGACAGCCGTGGAGTAGGAGGTTCATCTCCGAACCATGTTGGTATTACCCCGATTTTTTATGTGTGTCAAAGGGTGAGAGATAGTAAATTTAGGGGGAGTTATTGAACTCAGGGGGAGAGTTAAATGTTCGTCTACTTAACTCTGCATATTTTAAACTTAACTGTGAACCTTGGTTGCCAAATATCAAAAAGGGGGAGATTGTTGGTGCAAGGTGCACCAGAATCAAACCTGAGTTTTGATGTTGTCAAAGGTTCAAGTTAAGTCTTGTTATGATCTGATATTTGGCTAAGTGTGCAGGCTATTTACTCAATCAGGAAAGCCCTAGTCATGGCTAGACAGTAAAGTCCAAACAGGTCTGGAGGACCTAACGTTTGGCAGGTAGGTTGAGGTAAATAACTGGAAGAGCGACAGTGAGGTCGGGTTCCTGAAGGGAACAACCTAAGGTCGCTGATCCAACTGAAGAAACCGGGAAGGTTTCCAAGTTGAGATCAAGACAGTCCTAACTGTTATACTCATGCATATTACTATTATAACTGTGCTAACTTTGTTTTGCAGGAATATTCTTATTATATCGAACTAACTTTGTGTTACAGAATCATATGACCCTTTGGACTTCAAATGGTCATAACTTTTGACTCAGAACTCAGAATCAGGCTCTGTCAACGGCCACGCGACCAGCACTCAGAAACCTTCAATTTACCAAGGGTTCAGTCGACTGAACAGGACGTTCAGTCGACCGAAAAAAGGTTCGGTCGACTGAACAGGAAAAAATGGCAAAGCAGATCAGGATCGAAAATATGGCATCACAGCATGATCGGTCAACCGAAAATGAGGTTCGGTCGACCGAACCAATAAAATCATTAATGGAGCATTAAGTGCGAATCTCGACGAGAAGGGAAATTCACTGTTCGGTCGACCGAACAAGGTTATCGGTCGACCGAACCATTAATGCTCGAAGATCAGATCTCAGCGAATCTCAACACAGGAGGAATGGAGCGGGTTCGGTCGACCAAACCCATGGATCGGTCGACCGAACGTCGAAGGTTCTTATAAAAGAGAGCTCGAGGTCCAGGGCTGAGGTAGACTGTTTGGGTTCGAAGTCAATCTCTGTGCTAGCTACTATTGTTCGTGCTACTGCTCTGCAACTCTTCTACACACAAGCAAGTGCCGACCGAGCTTCAACTTTCACATACTGTCGGTATACTTTACTTTTGTATTGCACTTAAACTCATATAAGATAGTAGGCTTGTTACTATCTTATATTATTGTATTTTGTACGCATTACTTCTTTTCGAGGTTTTCGGGAAAAAGAATCTTAGTGGATTGCTCATCGGTGCAGTCAAGGACTGCGAGCCTTCGAGTAGGAGTCGAGCTAGGCTCCGAACGAAGTAAACGAACTTGTCTCTTTATATTTTCCGCTGCTTACTCAAATTGTTTTGAAATACGAAAAGAAAAGTTTTTAAAAGAGCGTGATATTCACCCCCCCCCCCCTCTATCGCACTTTATCGATGTATCAATTGGTATCAGAGCCTCATTTTTCATAGCATTTTTAAAACTTTTTCTTTTCACTTATTCTTTTTCTTTTTCTTTTAGAATTTTCTTTTCTTATATCTTTTTCCCGCACTACTAATCCCAAGACGAGAGTCTTGGAAATTCTTTTATGTTTTTTTAGCTATTGGTGCAAGAACAAATGACACAATCTGAGG
Source organism: Zingiber officinale (assembly GCF_018446385.1). NCBI lineage: Eukaryota > Viridiplantae > Streptophyta > Magnoliopsida > Zingiberales > Zingiberaceae > Zingiber > Zingiber officinale. The sequence goes on along the minus strand of NC_056006.1, from coordinate 97,645,913 downwards.
GGTATTCGACCGTGCGTCCTCCACTATTCGATGGAAGTGATTTCTCATACTGGAAAAAGAGGATGGAAGTTTTTCTCAAAACAGGCATTGATCAATGTCTCATTATCCAATGCGGCTATACATCACCAGTCAACAATCCAGAGGAATGGACAGAAGAAATAAAGAAGAAAGTACAAATTGATTCAAAGGCACTCAACACTTTACAATGTGGATTATCAAAAGAAGAATTAAAACGAGTCGACTCCTTCGAGAATGCAAAAGAGTTGTGGGATAACTTAGTCAAACCACATGAAGGGACAAACGAGACAAAGGTAATAAAGCGTGATCTTTTATTAAATTCATTACTAAATATTAAAATGCAAGATGGTGAGTCGGCAAGCCAACTACACATGAGGATTAAGGACATCCTTAATGGACTACATATCTTCGGCCATCAACTCGAGAATCGTGATATCATCAGGTATACACTTAACTCATTCCCTCGAAACTCCTTATGGACATCTATTATAGATGCCTATAAAGTTGTGAAGGATCTTTCCATTATTAAATTAGACGAACTATTTTGTGAATTAACATTACATGAGTAGACTAACTTGAGTCAAGCCAAGAAAGGGTTAGCTTTGTATGCAGGGCCAAACAAGGAAGCTAAGCCCCGAACAAAACCAGAATCAAAGCACTTGAGTCATATAGCATTTATGGCAAAGACTGAAGAGTCCGAATCCGAGTCTGAAGATGAGTATGAATCAGAGTCTGACGACGAGTCTGAGATAAGCCATGGATTTGCATCAGTTTCAAAAGGACATGATAAGGTAACTTTTAATTCGAAGTCTGAAATGTTGAAAGTAATTAAATGCTTGTTTAAAAAATTAACAAAATCCGAAAAACAAAATAACTTGCTACTTAAGGAAGTACACCACCTTAAGGAACAAGTTAACTTGAGTAACTCGACTAATCAAGTTCAAGTTGGAACTTCGACTCAAGTTACAAAACTTGAGGAAGAAAATTCCAACTTGAAAAGACAAGTCGAGCAACTCAAGGAAATGTTGGAAAAGTTCGAACTGGGATCCAAGTGTCTAAATATGGTACTTGGGTCGCAACGAGCCGTGTACAACAAATCAGGACTTGGCTACAACCCTAAACAAACAAACAAATCATATTTGTCTTTAATTAGTCAAAAAGATAGAAGTCAAGTCCAAGCATGGGTCCAAACAAAATTTTTAATCAAACAAATTGAACCAAATCTATACTTGGTCCCTAAGAGTCAAATCGATTACTTAGATAGACCTTATTTAAGCTATGACTCAGGGGGAGCAAGCAGAAAAATAATACAACCAACTTGATTAACCAAACTCAATACTTAGGACTAGGTTTATTTCTGCTTAGAACGGTTAGATGAAAAAGGTTTATCAAACCCTATAACATAGCATCGGAATGGATTGGGATGATAGTACGTCAAGGAAGCTTTGTCGAAGGCATGTCTAGGCTGAATATGGAATTCTACCTGGTGCACTAGACTTAGTGGATCTGACCGAAGCTACCCCAGTCAAACATGGGCTAGTTAGACCAAAATTTAGTATTAAGTTTTTTGGGCGGAAACAGTTTGGAAAGCCTTCAGCAAGTGGTCTAATGATATCCAAGTAGGTCGTATGCCTCGCTACTGAACTGAAAGCTTATCCTTAGGACGCCTGCTTGATTAACCCAAAGCTAAGTTTGAATCTAACATGAGTTCAATAATCTTTCTCGAATAATTAATTATCAAACCTAATTCAAATTTAAATCCATAATTAATTATCAAACTTTAATTCAAATTTAAATCCATAATTAATTATCAAACTTTAATTCAAACTTAAATTATTTTAAACTTTTTAAACTTATTAAAATTTAGATAAAAAAATTATTTTAAAACTCATTAAAACTTATTTAAAATTATTTTAAAACTAATTAAAATTATTTTAAAACTTAATTAAAATGATTTTAAAACTTATTTAAAATTATTTTAAAACTTAATTAAAATTATTTTAAACTTAATTAAAATGATTTTAAAACTTATTTAAAATTATTGTAAAACTTAATTAATTTTTTTTAAAAAAAACATTATTAAAAACTTAATTAAAATTATTTTAAAACTTAATTATAATTATTTTAAACTTAATTATTTTCAACTTAATTAAAATTATTTTAAAACTTAATTATAATTATTTTAAACTTAATTAAAATTATTTTAAACTTAATTAAAATTATTTTAAAATTTAATTAAAATTATTTTAAAACTTAATTATAATTATTTTAAACTTAATTAAAATTATTTTCAACTTAATTAAAATTATTTTAAAACTTAATCTAAAATTATTTTAAACTTAATAAAAATGATTTTAAAACTTATTTTAAATTATTTTAAAACTAATTAAAATTATTTTAAAACTTAATTAAAATGATTTTAAAACTTATTTAAAATTATTTTAAAGCTTAATTAAAATTATTTTAAACTTAATTTAAAATGATTTTAAACTTAATTAAAATTATTTTAAACTTAATCAAAATTATTTTAAACTTACTTAAAATTATTAAAAACTTAATTTAAAATTATTTTAAACTTAATTAAAATTATTTTAAACTTAATTAAAGTTATTTTAAAACTTAATTAAAATTATTTTAAAATTTAATTTAAAATTATTTTAAACTTAATTAAAATATTTTTAAAACTTATTTAAAATTATTTTTTAAACTTAATTAAAAGTTATTTTAAAATTCTTTTAAAACTTAATTAAAAACTTAATTAAATTTCTTTAAAACTTAATTTTCTTTTAAAACTTAATTATTATTTTTTTAAAAATAATACTTTGTTAAAACTTAATTAAAATTTAAACTTAAAATAATTAAAACTTAACTTAATTTTAAATCTCAAACATAATTTATTTTAATTAAAACAAAAATTAAATCATTAATTAATTTAAAGTTAATTAAATTAACTTTACAAATCTAATTAACACAAAATTCAAAATAATTGAAATTTAATTCTCAACTTAATCAATTAATTTATAAATTCTTTAATTTAATACGATAAATTAATTCACGTTTAAATAATCTTAATCTAATCTAAGTAAAAATCAACATTAATTAATTTTAATCAATTAATTATTAAGTTGCTTTAATTAATCTAAAATTAATTAACAACTTAAACTAATCACCGAATTTTATTAATTTAAATTAATCCTAAATTAATCAATTCAAAACTAACTTTTATTAAGTTTAACTTAAATAATTAACTAAATTACTCCAAAACGTTGGTCTAACATATATTTTTCATATCTCGCTTGGTCTTTAGATTATTAAGTGGAGCATCAACATCATTTCAAAACCAATCTTTTCTAGAATTTTTCAAAATTCATATTTTCAAAACTTATTTCTTTTAGACTTATGGATTTTAAAATATATTTCAAAATTCTCTTTCCAAAATATTTCAAAAAATTATATACTTATTTTCCTAAAAAAGTATAAATGTTCTTGATTAAAAATATTTTTTGCTTCAAAGTTTCTTCTTCAAAATTTCACTTAGATTTAAAAATAAAAAAAATTAAAGACTAATTTAAAATTTTAGTTCACTATTTTCTCTTAAAAAATTTCTAACTTCCAAAGTTTTTCTTAGATAATTTTTCAAAAATACATTTTCAAATAGTTTTAACTTAATAATTCAAAGCTTAGATATTTTATGGATTTTTATAAAAAAAAATTATTATTATTTTCAATAGAATAGCTTCTAACTTATACTTAGAGAACCTTGATTTCAAAATTTTCAAAGTTTTCTAACTCAAACTTACTTTTTCTCTTAAACTATTTTCAAACATGTTGGTATTACCCAGATTTTTTATGTGTGTCAAAGGGTGAGAGATAGTAAATTTAGGGGGAGTTATTGAACTCAGGGGGAGAGTTAAATGTTTGTTTACTTAACTCTGCATATTTTAAACTTAACTGTGAACCTTGGTTGCCAAACATCAAAAAGGGGGAGATTGTTGGTGCAAGGTGCACCAGAATCAAACCTGAGTTTTGATGTTGTCAAAGGTTCAAGTTAAGTCTTGTTATGATCTGATATTTGGCTAAGTGTGCAGGCTATTTACTCAATCAGGAAAGCCCTAGTCATGGCCAGACAGTAAAGTCCAAACAGGTCTGGAGGACCTAACGTTTGGCAGGTACGTTGAGGTAAATAACTGGAGGAGCGACAGTGAGGTCGGGTTCCTGAAGGGAACAACCTAAGGTCACTGATCCAACTGAAGAAACCGGGAAGGTTTCCAAGTTGAGATCAAGACAGTCCTAACTGTTATACTCATGCATATTACTATTATAGCTGTGCTAACTTTGTTTTGCAGGAATATTCTTGTTATATCGAACTAACTTTGTGTTGCAGAATCATATGACCCTTTGGACTTCAAATGGTCATAACTTTTGACTCAGAACTCAGAATCAGGCTCTGTCAACGGCCACGCGACCAGCACTCAGAAACCATCAAGTTACCAAGGGTTCAGTCGACTGAACAGGAGGTTCAGTCGACCGACAAAGGCTTTTTATCAGTCAACCAAAAAAAGGTTCGGTCGACCGAACAGGCAAAAATGGCAAAGCAGATCAGGATCGAAAATATGGCATCACAGCATGATCGGTCGACCGAAAATGAGGTTCGGTCGACCGAACCAATAAAATCATTAATGGAGCATTAAGTGCGAATCTCGGCGAGAAGGGAAATTCACTGTTCGGTCGACCGAACAAGGTTATCGGTCGACCGAACCATTAATGCTCGAAGATCATATCTCAGCGAATCTCAACACAGGAGGAATGGAGCGGGTTCGGTCGACCGAACCCAAGGATCGGTTGACTGAACGTCGAAGGTTCTTATAAAAGAGAGCTCGAGGTCCAAGGCTGAGGTAGACTGTTTGGGTTCGAAGTCAATCTCTGTGCTAGCTGCTATTGTTCGTGCTACTGCTATGCAACTCTTCTACACACAAGCAAGTGCCGACCGAGCTTCACCTTTCACATACTGTCGGTATACTTTACTTTTGTATTGCACTTAAACTCATATAAGATAGTAGGTTTGTTACTATCTTATATTATTGTATTTTGTATGCATTACTTCTTTCCGAGGTTTTCGGGAAGAAGAATCTTAGTGGATTGCTCATCGGTGCAGTCAAGGACTGCGAGCCTTCGAGTAGGAGTCGAGCTGGGCTCCGAACGAAGTAAACGAACTTGTCTCTTTATATTTTCCGCTGCTTACTCAAATTGTTTTGAAATACGAAAATAAAAGTTTTTAAAAGAGTGCGATATTCACCCCCCCCTCTATCGCACTTTATCGATCTATCAATTTCAACCTAGAGTCCCCGACTCTAAGATTTTGTCCGAAGCTCTCGACCCACCAAGACTTTTCGCCTAAAGTTACTACCCCTAGGACCTAGGGTTACCACCCTATAGGATTTTCCACCTATCTAACTACAACCAGGACTTTTGTTTAAGTACACTTAGGACTTTTCCTGTAAGCTCATTCAAACCTGTTAGAATAAGTAACCTTAACTTTGGACCCTTTGGCATGACAAAACCCAGGTTCAATCGTCGGATGCTTCTCGTACCAATAAGAAGTTGACCGAGCGTAAGTCTAGGACGGTGCCCAGGAGAAGTGAGGGGGTTGAGTCATGAATATTTGACCAATGTAAAAATCGACCGGGATAAGAGAAGTGAATTGCTAGGAGCCGTAGTGCCTGACCTTGACCACCGCATTCTCCTAACTTTTGACTATCACGTTCTCTTGACTAATATTTCTGCCTTATCACTGAGCTCATCCACTATTTCCCGTATAAGGTATGTTTTCTAACGTTATGATCCAAGATATTTATAGAAGCTTTTCCGCTCACAGTGTTACCAATCATAAGACGTTGACTAAGGAGAATTATTACGGTATATATTTTTATATAAAAATAACTAAAGAAAATTATTAATAAATTTTAAAATTATTTTCAGTACGAAAAGAAAAAAAATATTAACATAATTTAATTTTAAATTTAACTAAAATTAATTATTAAATAGTTCGATTCTTAATTAAATAATAAAATAAGAATATTATTAATTTAAAAATAAATATTGACATAGAATGAGCATCCTTTTTATAATATATGAAAAATAGAACGTCCGATTCCAATAAAAAACAAAAGGTTTATTTTTTATTTTGCCAAAAATAAAATAAAAAATATTTTTTTATATATAAAAACGCATTTTCTAACCATTTTGTCCAGGTCATCCTTAAAATATTTTAAGGTGGCTCTTAAAGTATTAAAAATTCTAATAGAAATGCTAAAAATGGAATCAAATTTAGTAGAAGAAAAAACCAATGAAAAAGTCTAGCTTGTCCGCTGGAAATTAAAATACGCACGTGTCCTTTTTAATTTTCTCTTCGACCTCACGGGGGCCCTTCCTCCACTAGCAGCTTTTCCACCAATTATACTGACCCTAAGAAAAGGAATATATCCATTTCCTTTTTCAAGGTCCAAAAGATGCGAAAGCACATCACCAAATATTATAAATTTGTCCCAAATAAATATTAGAGTATTGCCTGTTTGATCATTAGAGAGCTAATGTGGAGTGGCGTCAAGATAGCATCTGATGTCAAAATGACCTCATAGATTCATCTAATCCGCATCCAACTAAAAATTCACTAGACGACAGTAGCGTAGCAGCTGGGATAAGACTTAATTTTTATTATTGTTATGACAATATCAATGAATCGAGTTTTTAAATATGATCCTACAAAGTCAAGAGGTGGATGGATGGAATGAAAGAAATTTATATATGTATGATATTATTTACGTTAGACATATATACTAATAGTTTTAGTTTTTAGATTCTATCTAAACCTATCTAAACTAACTGATATCAATAAAGAAACATATCTTTTTCTTTTGTATCTTTATTCTTTTAAATTTATGATCTATTTTTAGATATTTTTAATATGAGATTTTAATTATATTTTTTAACAATTCTTTCCTTAAAAAAAATTACTATTATTTTTATGGTCTAGATCTTTCTCAAATATTAGATTACTCTTGATTTATTCCAGATTTCTTCATAAGCATGCATTAGATCATTTTGACTGTTATAAATCTCTAGGTAAGTATCCGATCATTCTAATTTATTTTAGGTCTTCTTGTAAATATCTAGTCATTCTTGACATGTTTCGTGTTTCCTCGTAAGCATCCAATCATCTTAACCTGTTCCAGGTCTCCCCTCAAATATCCGATCATCATGACCCGCTCCGGACCTCCCTGCAAACATTCAGTTATTCTGACTCACTTTGGATCCTTCTCAACTTCGTTTAATATTTGATCTGGACCATGACTCTGATATCATTTGTTGTGTTAAAAAAATTTACATATCTCTACTATAATATGATATTGTCACTTTAGACGTAAACCCTCGTAATTTTATTTTTAAACTCTACTGATCCTGTCCGAACGTTGAATCAATGGACGCTGGGCACGTGGTGCTCTCCGAACTGATGACGTGGATCTCCGACCGCCCGTAGGAATCTCCGGCGAACCTGCAAGAAAGTCGGGCCGGGAAGGGGTTCCCGGCGACGACCCTCCGACGCTCAAGTCAGGCAAGAGGAAACTATGAAGTGGCTCCAAAGATGCGAGATCGCGTGATTGCGTACCTCCGGCGAAGACTGAGGACTCTTATATAGAGCTATGGGGAGATTCAAGCACACCTAACGAGGCGTATACGTGTCCTTTGCCCATACCTTAGCATGGGCTTACCAGAGGAGCATGCCTAACACCATACTGCTACAGTCCGAGAACCTCTCTGATGGGACCGCAGAACCTTCTGTCGTAAGATTTTGCGTATGGCTTGATCGTTGAACATGCCTGTTGTCAGAAGATGTTTCCCAATGTCCCCTTGCCCTTGTCCTCTTTTACCCGCGCCGAGCGCCCACCTGCTCGGCAGGCACATTATCGGTCCGACCGGGAGTTCTTCCCGGTCGCGTGCTCGGCTCGGCTGAGACTGTTCACAGCATTGCTGTTTTATGCCTTGGCCAAGCGGGTGATCCGATCGGCTGTCACCATGAGTTTCGGAGACCCGACTTCCCGTCGGGTTGTCTTTGATTCTGTTCCGACCCGTTCGGCCGGTCGACCCTACTTCTCTCCGATCGGCCATTTGACTTTTGACCTCCACGTGGCGTTGACTCCCCTCAAAGGGGATCCCTTGTCTGTACATCCGGATCATCTACCTAAACTGATTCGTACAGATGAAAATATTTTTTCCTTTTAAATTTATCATCAATTCTAGGTATTTTCAAAGTAGAATTTTAATTTTATTACCCACACTAGCCAACTTCAGAATTAAGCTTTGTAACTATTTAGCAAAATATACATCACAAAACCTAACCCCAAATCGATGATCAGAAGCGTCTCATCATGGAAGAAGGCAACAGAGCAAGCCGCAGGCAGCGAATACTCAAGGGACTACTAGCTAGCTAGTGAGAAAAGGAAAACGCAACGTCGAGGCTTAATTGGAAGGCAGCGCTCGTTACGCTGCTTCGTGTCAATTTAAAAGCCTACTATTTTGGCTTTTAAATAGCCGCTTTCAACTAAATTTCAATGCGGTATAGTCAGTGACGTGTTTCGTCTGCCTCTCCAATATTCAATTCCTCTATAAAAACCTGACCATTCTTTCCAGCCCAATCACCATTTCCTTTATCCTGTTTACTCCATGAAAACCCTCTGATGGAGTTCCGCGGGAGGGCGCCGCCGAGTGATCAGGAGTCGGACCTGAGAAGAGGACCTTGGACGACGGACGAGGACCTCCTCCTCGTGAACTACATCAGTGCCCACGGCGAGGGACGCTGGAACTCCCTCGCTCGTTCCGCAGGTCGGTACTTCTCGATCGATTCATTAATTAATATGCATCTACTGGTGCTTAATTAATTACTTAAGCAGGGCTCCGGCGTACCGGAAAGAGTTGCCGGCTCCGGTGGCTGAACTACCTCCGCCCCGACGTCCGGCGGGGCAACATCACCCCGGAGGAGCAGCTCCTCATCCTGGAGCTGCACTTGCGGCTGGGCAACCGGTGGTCCAAGATCGCGCGCCACTTGCCGGGGAGGACCGACAACGAAATCAAGAACTACTGGCGGACGCGGGTGCAGAAGCAGGCGAAGCAGATGCGGTGCGACGTCGACAGCGAGCGATTCGCGGACATGGTGCGCTCCGTGTGGATGCCGCGCCTCGCCGAGAGGATCCGCGAGCAGAGCAAGCTCCCCTGCAGCGCGGAGACTTCCGGCGCCTCCTTCGAGACGCAGCGACTCTCGTCCCCGCCGATGCCGCCCCCGGCGGCGGCCCCCGAGAGCTTCGCGAGCGACGTCGACGACGTCTGTGTCCAGTGGATGCAGCCGGAGCAGAGTGAATGGCCGGCGGAGAGCATGTGGACCGTGGAGGACATAATTTGGCTACAACAGCAGCTTTGAGATGGAAGATTAATTAGTCAATTAACTTGGTAAAACATCAATTAAGCGAGTAATTAAGGTGCAGGACGATCTGAAATTCTTTGCACAATAACATCGATGATATTGTGAATCCCTTTCGATTCATAGAACAGAGTGTGTGTTCTCCCCTCGGGGCGGTGCGATGGTTAAGACATGGGGTGTTGTCACATGAGGTCTTGGGGTCGAAACTCAACGTGACCGAGCATAACCTCCCCCATGTCTTGACCATTTGCACTAATGGCTAGTAGTCACCCATGATTTACCTCCTCCGTGTTAATTTAGAGATAGATTGACAGGGATATTAGGGACGAACGAATTATCTTTTGTCACAAGAGTGTGTGTTGCTTCTGTTTTAGCAGTGGAAGTACTGATGATGATTAGAAAGCTTGCTTACGTGAAGAACTTAACCAAGGATATTGTATAATAATAGAAAATGCTGGCGTGCTTGGCCGGAGCCAGGGAATGGTGTGGATGGCTGCTCTGAAAGGCCGTTTAATTTGCGTGGAACGTCCATTGAATTAGACGCAAAATTGGACTAATTATCTGGAGTAGATGAACATAAGAGAAGGGGTTTCCTTAAAATAGTATTTGATTAAGCGTTAACGACATCGATTGTACTTGGTGCTTGTCCCCATCATAATATCATACTCACTCATTTTTCTTGCTATATATATATATATTTTTCAATCTCGATGAAGATTGAGGAGAACAGGGCATCCGTAGACATATTTATCCAATTTTTTTCTATTTAAGCTACTAGAATAATCCAGCTAATTTCATGTTACGTTGTTTGAAAAGAACTTTCTTTTTCACCAAAAGGAAAAGCTTTTTGAATTAGATTTCTAACCAATCATTAAACTGGAAGATATATTGGGCATGTCTAATGCGAAGGAAACAGAGGGTTTTAATAATTTCGAGTTAATAAGGAATTTAAAATTTTTGCTTCTCTCGTGTGTGACTGCTATCTGGTGATATATTAAATTCGTCAGATTGATACTAATTTCATAAACTTATTCATTCTGTCCAGAACTGTGAAGACGGTTTGTTGGAAATATGATCCTATTATTGAATGGATGCATGAAGACTTCATGCTGTCTTATCTAGTAATATAAGGAGTATTAGTATTGTGTTAAGAAAGAGGTTTCTGGTTTGATCCTCCGACGTTTAAATCAATATTCTGTTCATGTGAAAAGAATAGTAAAAATAAACAATAACAAAGAGCACGTAGAATAATAGAACATCACATATTTCTGTTTGTAGATGGAACTCCCTTTTATAGTATCATCGTATCGCATATGCACGCATCTCAAAATATATACATATTTTTCAAAATCTTCCTAAGAAAAAATAAGTTGAAAAGTCTCTGACACCTTTACTTGAGTGAACATGTAAATCTCTATAATGTGACAACCTAGAAACTTTTAAAATACAATTTATTAGCAGAGTATTCTCTGTTGTCAGCGGCATAAATTTCCAAAAGAGTAAGATAAGACATTGATTCTGTCCGAACCAGGGGTCAACGAACGCTGGGGACGTGGCGCTCCCTGCTGAATCCTCGAGTGCTCCGGCAAACCTGCAACAAAACCGAGCTGGGAGGGGTGTCCCGGCGACGACCCTCCGACGCTCAAGTCAGACGAGGGAATAGATGAAGGAAGTGGCTCAAAGATGAAGACTCCTCCACCTCCGGTTGAAGAAGTGGAGGCCTTATATAGACTCCTGAGGAGGCTGATGTACATATACCGAGGCACACACACGTGTCCTCAACCCATACCCAGAATGGGCTTGTCAGAGGAGCTTGCCTGACTCCTTACTGCTACAGTACGAGCACGTCTTTGATGGGACAGTGAGCATGTTTTTGATGGGACAGTGAGTCTGTCTTTGATAGGACAGTGAGCCCCTGTCCTTGATGGGACAGTGAGCCCATGTCCTAGGATCCTGCATATCATCTGCTGTCAGAAGATGTTCCTATCCTTGCCTTTTCTTACTCCCCGTCAATCGTCCGACCGGTCGGCCGTTTCCTCGCGTCCGGCCGATCGGATGTTCTGATCCGCGCGGGAGCTTCCGGGTCATGTGCTCTGGACTGTTCGCAGCGTTGATGTTTTAATCCTTCGGCCGAGCAGGCCCTCTGCTCGGCCTTTCCTACTGTTCATCATGAGCGTCGGAACCCCGCTTCCGGCGGGGTATATTGCTTCCGCTCGGAAGCCTCAGCTGGTCGTCGCCCTCCTTATCCGCTCGGCCAAGGCCTTTAGCCCTCCTCGCGGCGTTGACTCTGCTAAATGGGGTCCCCCATTTTTACTGCCGGATCAGACATGTATACGAATCTCGCTATAGGCCGATCGACCACCACAAGGCCAGGATATCGCCTTCTCGATCGTATAGAGTGAAACTATTGACTTATTTCTAATCAAGTTTTACTATTGTTGGAAAGACACATTGTGTTTGATCGGACCTAAGATCCGATCGGTAAAGTCGGTGGATCAAGTAACTTAGTATTTAACTCTTAATTTCAGTTGCAAGTTATGGAGAACGACAATCCGGACAGTCTGGTCAATCTTTCACGTCCGACCGATTTTGAAGGTCCGCTCGACCAACCTTATAACCTGATTCATAGTCCACGATCTCATGTCCAACCAATCCTATGAGTTTAACCTCTACATTAACCAACCTTTACTACCTTAAGCCTACTTTCAGGGACTCATCTTTATTACCGTATAACTTATAATTGTTAAAGTGATTAATTTTAATATTTAATAATTAATTTTAAAACTCACTTGTTAAAGTGGATAAACGTTTGTATAGTATTTGTCTTATACAACCTCAATCCCCCTCCAAAGTGGAAGTCAAAGGTGAGAAACGACTTAGCGAGAAGACGGAAATTAAGGAGGAAAACCTCGTAGAGAAAAAAACACACGTGATTGTTGTTCTGTATAGAGCCAGATGTTAGGGAGACAGCTCTCTGAAATCCTACGCCTCCTCCCTTGTCATCTTCCACTAGTGATCCAACAAAAAGTGCCAAGATTTTCCTCCTCCGATCTAACCATGCCATCCTTACGTTTACAAGTGTTTTACAAGTTCCAAGTCAACCACGTCTACCTAGCTAGATATCGTCCACGTTGACCTCGACCAAACATTACTGGCAGCTACTCTCCTTTGAGTTTTCTTCGTAGAGCTGCTGCTGCTCAGCTTGCTTACACGAAGGCACATTTGCGTGTCCTGGTGAACGAAATCTGCACTAAAATCGTCGTCACAGGCCTCAATGCAGCACTGCCGGTCCAACGATAAGGATACGCACCTGAAGGAGCTGAGCTGAGATATCTATTAGTTGCCTGTACACATCCATGCCCAGCGTTGCCATTTTTGCTCAGAGATCGTTTCCAACAAGTAAGAATCAAGCAGGCAATCTTAAGCAAATCTTTCTACAGTTGGTATAAGCATAGGTTGGAACTGCTTCATTCAGGATTTAAATTTTAGTAAAATCGAGGGAAATTTTTTTTTTCGATTAATTATAATTTCCCGATTTATCTTCTCATAGATGATCGCGAGAACAATTGTGTGAAACTGTTGGGTAACAGATTCTATCTTTTTGGCTATCATGGACTTATGAAAAAGCAATCCCACACTCAATTGTATGGATGATTACTCTACTAAATTTTAAGATCAATTTTTAACAATTAAAAAATATCTTATCAGGTGAGTTCAGATTCTCTATCCAGAAAAATCTTTGTCCTCATGATTTTTTATCGATTGGACAGATCATATTACATCTCAAAGATGCCTTACATATTATGAGGATATCACACACATCTTAAGAATGTTATGACCATTTGATCGATAAAAGGACACAAGGATAGAATTATTTTAGGACAGAGAATCCTAATGTGCCTGACTTCTCTTAGGATTCCTATCTTAGGACGACAAATACTTCCATGATTTATCTCTTTACAAAAAAAAATACGAGAGCGTTGAAAAAACGTGATGGCTTCGTTTACTCTAATGTGCTTATGAAAAAGCCACTAGCAAGTTTAATTCCCAGCATTTGTATCAAGACATGTGAAGCACGAAAGGAGTTGTTGATGCTTTGATCAATGGCTCTCTTGTTCAAATCTTTTTTTATTAAGTATATTTAAATTTATGCCTAGTGTTTTGTTGCATATTTCCTCCCTTGTTTTTCTTTTTGGAATGGATATTTGTTACTCGTTAATTATCGATTTGGTACAAAAGTTAAGGGGCAAACATTAATAGTTATGTAAAAATATCAAATGAGCGTCCTATCATATATTCTTTTATCTTAAAAATATATTCTCTTAATCATGGTATCGTGATAGGATATTCAGATTGTCATTCAGATATTCGTAATTTGAATCTCATCTACAATGTATTTGTAGAATTTTTTTTCCAAATGAGAGACGTACTCAAAGAATGCTGGGTTCTGTACTGGTCGCCGCGTACACTTTCTGATTTACCCTGGTGGTCAATGAAAAATTTTCATGAAATCGGATCGATCATCCTATAAATAATCAATGAGACTAACTAAAATTATCATATTTTTTTAATCTTAAAAATACCCCCGAGGCTAAGTGTAATGGTAAAGAGATACAGTTATCTCTCATGTATTTGTAATTTAATTCTCAACCACCATACATTTATAAAAATTATTTCTCTAAATAAAACTTATAACTAAAACATATTTGACGTTATAGAAGTCACTTAATAACTAATAACTACTCCAATGCTTAAATAGTTAATATAATATTATTATATTTAGATAGTTGCTATAAATATTTTCACAATTAATATAATATTGTAGTAACTATATATTAAGAAGCTATAACAAAATGTTAAAGTGATTTTAATCCACTTAAAATATTTTTGATGGAATTTAAATAATTTTAACTATAAAGAATATTTAATGTATAATGGTTTTGATTAGAGGGAAATAGTTGTTTTTTTATACCGTAGTAGTTATTCTATAGTTGATATTCTCTAGTTAAAGAGATACTCATTTGATGTTTATATATATAAATTTCTTATAGAATCGATCCCGATTTATTACGTTAAAAATGTCATATATTTACTATCTATATTGCCCCATGGGGCGATGAATTCTTACAAAAGGAATAATACTATTTGATGATTCCTTAAATATGGAGTGTCTTTCAATTTTTATCCAAAGCTATGTTCCATGATTACATTTGTTATGAAGAATTTAGAAATAAAGTCATGTTGGTATGAGATGACCTATGTAAAATACTAGAAGGAAAAAACATAAGATGACAAATTTCATGATAAGAATTTTTGTTAACCACATTGATCATTTGACATTTGACTCTTGACATGTGAATAGCCATTAAGGTGAAATCATTACTTTAATTTGATTAACATGTACATGTTAAAACAAATATGCTACTACTGGTGTGCTTCTAGAGATTTTAATAGCTCACACATGCTATTATAGTTGCATCCAAATTAATGTAAGTCCATTAAAATAAAAGTCATTTCACTACATTCACAAGTTAAATTGCAAGTGCGAGATCATAGTAAGGGTCAAGAGGACACGAAGATCAAAAGTCAAGGAGACGTGAAAATCAACAATTAAGGGAGGAGATGCCCTAGCCCTTTGACGTCCTGACTAGATTCAAAAGGATGAACTCCTGGCCAACTATACACCAATCATGTCATCCGGACTCGATCCCTTCACCTCGCATGTGCCTGACTCCCGGTTAACACTTGGCCGGTTATTCATCAGTCGGATCATCAGGACTCGGTACCTTCATCTCACCTATGTCTAACTCCTAATTAATTCCTGGCCGATTATACACCAGTCGGGTCATCAGGACTCGATCCCTTCACCTCACTTGTGCCTGACTCCCAGTTAACCCATGACTAGCTATACATCAGTCGGGTCATCAGGACTCGATCCCTTTATCCTTCTTGGGTACTCGATCTGTTCGTGTGCAAGTTCTTCGTACCATCGGCTTTGCTGCTACCCCCTGTCGCACGCGGGAGTCTTAGGATCCGATGGGTGTATTCACGGTGCTTCCAAATCCTCTCTCAGTCAATGCCCCTTTAACGTCATTGGCCTTTATCTGACTTATCTTTTGAACAGGGATTATATACTTTTGAAATTTATATGAATTCATCTATGCTTTCATAAAGGTAGATCCGCTATTTTAGCGGTCCCCCTAGTGTCGGCCCCACGGATATGGAGGGAGGTTTATGCAGGTACACAGGTCATAGGTGCATGGCGGGGTAAATCCCAGGTCGTCTGTTCCTGAAAATCGACCCCTGGTCATTATGTCAGAGATACTATGCACCCACCATCTGTGCTACACCCTGAGGGCTTCATCTATGTTTTCATTTTATCATGTGAGATGACCGGTCTTTAAACTTATAAAAGTTGAGACGAAGAACAAAGTGAGTATTGTTATTACAAGAACAAATGGCCCATTATAAAAGATTAAATTGAAAAAGCAAAAGAGAAAAAAATACTAACAAAATTAGTTTTGCAGAAAGTTTTGTTTTTCTTTTTATCTTCTCTACTTTTCTTATCTTTAGTGAGCACTCTCCTTTCCATTTCTCATATCTCTTGAGAGTATTTTTGAGGAAGAAAAAAGCACATATTTTTATAATTACTGAATGAAATCAGAGTCTAAGTTTCTATCTATAATTAACATGCATTAAATGTTCAAAACAACTCGAGGAATAATGTGAGTTATTAAAATGCGTTAATCAGGCCAAATACGAAGAAGTTCATAAACACTCTAATACACTCTAATTTGTACTTGGAGTATAAAGTGAAATCGTCATTTTACCCTATACTTTTCCAAAGAGGATAAATAACAGGAGGATATTTATCCCAGCATAAGTGATCCATTTATAATCGGAGCATGAAGTTATCATCTTAGCAGTTGACGTGGCGATAGAGGGAGACCTATATGATACGGAGTCAACTGATAGATTATAGATAAAATTAAAGTTAAGGTGCTCAACGTCTGTATGTCAAAGAACCAAACAAAGGATAATTATAATGGCTGGTCGGACGGGTAGGGCTCGATTGATAGAAGACATGTCCGAGTAGACCTTCAGTCCAACTCAGGATGATACTAAGACAGCTGACGTTCAATACGGAGTAACATGACGCCAAGGAAGATTGGATAGTTGGTTAGAACGGGGAGGACATGTTACTATACAGTTACCGTACGAAAGAGCAATTGAGGTCACCAGAGCGGAGGACTCCTGACCGAGTAGCTACCCCGCTCAGACAAGCAGTGTGGACCTGGTCGTGGATGGAGGGGAATCCCGGTCGAGCGGCTACCCTACTCGGCCAAGCAGCGAGACCACTGTAATATCTCTCGATATCCTTTTGGGAGATAGTGCCGCTGATACGAAACATGATTGACAGATAGATCGTACGACAAAAGCTTCTACTGTCTCGTTAGAGATATGCATGCTCTGTTAAGGTATATTGTCAGAAACACTTTCCCGATAGGTCCTTTCATAGGACATATTGGAGAGCGTGCTCATATCTCACATACGTCGCCCACCAGGATTCTATATAAAGGAGGATCTATCATCGACAGAGGTACGCGTTATTGCTGTTTAATACTAGTTCTACTGTTGCTCCACTTATTCTCCAATTCCGGTGACTTACTTGAGCGTCGGAGGCCTAACGTCGGGAACTCCTTTTCTACCTCGGCACTGACGTTACTTGTTTTGCAAAACGAAGCGAGGTCAACAGTCGATCAGCGAAGCCGGCACATTCCTAATTTTCCACCTTCCCGCTTTCGGACATGATTAGCAGTTTCCCAATATGACTTTATATTTTCTAGAAGTGAATAACTTATGGGGATATATTTACCTTGTTGTGACGTCCTTTATACCGAATGATGAGGCATTAATGATAGTCTTTTCAGAACGATGCAATGATTAAAATATGAGGTGTTATATTGGGATCAAAATTTAACATTTTTGTATTGACCTATGACTGAGTTTACAGAGACACTCGGATAAACAAATTAGATTTTGCCAAATCATAAAGGTCGAGAACAATGCGAGTTATCATGGACTATGATATCATAAACAAAGCTGACCGGTGACCAAGACGGCGCGTCAGTGTCTATTCGTGGCTGAATCCAAACAAATTAACTTTACCTGACGCAGTGGATATCGTGAAGGATGGTTCTGGATTTGGCTGGCCATCCAAGTCACTCTCAACACTTGAATCCCTCCCACTGGATCGCTGCCGGATCCAACGCAACTCCACCACCTTCTGCTTTCGTGATCCCGTCCCAAATCGCCCTTTATTTTTCCATTGTATTGCAGCAAGCAATAAACGATGGTGTCGTCATCTTATCCCTAACGATCTCATACACTTTGGAAGTGATGAATTATAGGATATTTTATCCTATCAGAACCATCTTTTCTATAGAAAATGTCAAACATCTAAGAAAGTATTGTCATATCAAAATTGATCTATTACAATAAAGACCCCATAAATTTGATCAGCCATTGAGACTTTTAAATTTCCATTGTAAGAAATAAAATGTAATATCATTTACCCTAAATAATTTAGGATCATTAGTCTTATGATAAAATAAGAACAGATAAATCATAAAAAGTATTTTATCCTAACATAATAATCCATAAAAAAAGTCAAACACATATTTTGCACTCGTTATAAATTATATATATATAATCGAGGATACAAATCGATCCATTAGCAACTACTTGTACATCCGTGGGACGTGATGAGTTGTCCTCTCAGGACGATGTAATTGTTAAGATATAGAGTGTTGTCATATGAGGTATTGTGATCGAAATTCGACGTAATCGAACATAACCGGTATAAGGATGTGACAGGAGCATTGGGACGAGTGATTTCGTCTTTCTGCCACGTGGGGCTTTTAATTTTGCACTGTAGTTCTCGTAAGTGAACTATTAACGAGATTCTTGGTATTGGATAAAGAGGGTAAAAGGGAAAAGGGAAAAGGGAAAAGGGAGGCAGGGGTCGAAATAAAGAAACGGAGTTCAAGATGAAAACGGAGATCGAAGCCGAAGAAGCTCGAAAAACCCTAACAGCTTACGGATCGGAATCCTCTCTCACGCGGGTCAGGTAGTCTCCGGTTCCTTCCTGTTCCTCGAGCTTCTCCTCGTCGAATTTTGCCAGTCAATTTCTGCATCCCGTGATCTCTCCGCCTCTCACGCCTCTTGCGGTACGTAGGGGCCTGCGATTCCACTGGAACGATCTCCTCTAAGCTCGGTGGGTCCGCGTCGGTCCTGTTCGGCTGGGATCGGCGATGGAGGTCTGCTGATGAGTGTCGAGGATTGCTCACTTTAGAGGTACTGTCGGAGCTTGCTCGTTTACTTATATCTTTATTCGACCTGGCCGTGAGCGATCCTTTGACGAAAAGATCCATTTTTGCTGGTATCTAAGTGAAAAATTGAAGCTTTGAGTATTATTATTTTTAAATTACGGTGCCTATCGGTGATGTAGATTATGTTTCTTCAGTTAATCTACACTAATACCGCAACCTTTGCTAACAAAACCTCCTTTTGACGTTACGCCTAGACGTTCTCCTGAGTTAAAATCTGGAAGAGGATTCTTTCAGCAATGCGATCGTTGGCTGGTTTGAGGATTAAGTGGCATAACGTTGTTGTGAAGGCCCTTAGAAAGAGAAATTTTCTAGCTGTTAATGAAATGGATGCTTGTCAAATATTGTTTATGGCTAACCTGATTAGTCAGCATTGCTTAGATTTTGAGCTCTTTTTTATCAGTAATGTAAAGAACAACCAAGATAATGATGTTGTTTAGCTTAATCTGACCTTGATTTCTGGTTTGCAGGATTATTCAAAATGACATCAACAGCATTGTTGCTGTGTTATATGTCGGTTGTAGTATGCTTGCGATTGATTGTTGAGGCGAGACATGTCAGCCATATGTCAGCAACGATGATAACATCTCCATCTGCTGCTCCTGTAGGTCGATGGGATCAAATCTATTCCTTGATCTCTTCATCAAAGGTTGAAAATCATTTCCTAGAAAATCTTCCAATCAATAGAGAACACAGGAAGTACTCTTCACCGCTTGCTGCAGCTTCATCAATGACGTTCAGAGATTCAGTTGATTACAGGTCCCTGACCACTGTTAGGCTTCCGTCGCCAAGCATTTCAAGTTTAGTAAATATTTTCATGGATCATAGCATGTATCCTTCTACAGAGTTGGCTGTCACACCTTCACCTTTTGGGTATTCTCCTCCAGCACATTCAAATGCAAATGCAGTTCCGACTACCTTTGCACAGCCACCATTGTCACCTCAAACTCGTAAGATTAATTTGGTATTTTAACTCGTTGACCTGTTTGTCTAAACTCTCAGAATTAGGATAATAAACTCTCCTTTTCATCATGCGCCTCCCCATTTTTTACTTACTTTCAAGCATGTATTTTTTGGAGCAGAATGTTGTGAGTCTAATAAGGTGCAGAAGCGAGGTACTGAAGATTGCTATTGTGTTTACCCAGTGAAAGTTGAGTTGTTCCTACAAAATGTTTCTATGATTTCAAACTGGAGTTATGAATTTCTTCGTGAACTAGCTTATCAGCTCAAGTTGGACATGGATCAGTTTGAGATTAACAATTTCTATGTTGTTGGTGCATCTGGATTAAATATCACAATGGACATAGTGCCATTTGACGGGATAAGTTTTTTTGCCGACCAGGTTCTTGCTATGAATTCTTCACTTGCACTGCATAGGGTTCATATCAATCCTGAGCTAGTAGGTGATTATAAACTTCTTAATTTGACTTGGTTCAGGCCCCTGGCTTCTCCTCCTGGTAATTTTCTAGAAAAAAATTTGATTTTTAAATGTTATTGAGTTCTTATATTTTGCTGATTGTTAGATATTTATTGAATGTTGTTTTTTCTTGAAATTGATGTTCATCTAATAGTTGTTTTTGTTCTAAGTAGTTCTGCAGCACTCTGAGCCATGAATTTTTGTGATCGCCATTCATTTTTATGTTACAGATAAAGTAGTATGTTGTTGGACACATGAACATGCATAAAATTGTGAATACGAAATAATTTCATAACAAGTAGCAATGAATGTCAACCATTTCCATGAGGCCGATGATTTAAGTAAATTTGTGCATGTTTAGTTAACTATGGTTTAAGTAAATTTGTGCATCTTCCCCATAGAAAACTGTTGCATGATTTTATTTTAGTTTTGTCAAAGGTATTGTTCCATTTGTGATGTTTCAAAACATGAGCAGAATCTAAAGGGAATGTATTGTGTATCATACCAAAACCTTCCTTGTCAATGGTTTTAACTGGGGTGACAAATAGCTTGATGTTGATTGTTATGAATTTTATTTCTGATTTATTTTTTATTTCATGGAATTTTACCATATGCCACAAGTTCCCAAATCACTTAAAAGCTTACACGATGCAACTTTGATGACTACACCTACTTTTATTTAGGGCTCCAGAATTTGAGTGCTGCATCTCCATGATGCATCTCACAGTTCACAGAAATTTTGTTCAATAGACAAATTGACAAATACTAACCCCACCTAGTGGGATAAGGTTGGTGGTTGTTGTTGTTGTAGACAAACTGACAAATACTCCAAGACAACAAGTCACCTAAAGCTTACGGGATGCAACTCCTATTTCTGCTCTTGCTCTTCTTTGTTTAGGCTTCAAAATTTGAGGAGCTGCATCTCCATCATGCACCTCACATTGCAAAGAAACATTGTTAAGTAGCCAAACTGACAAATACTCCAAGATTGCTTATATCTTATATATTCTTGTGACCGCCCTTGTTTGTTGTGTTTTTCCAGAAAAATAACATAAGAAATGGCTACTGATTTACTTTGCTAACATTTTATGTACTTTTATAATTTCCTGTTCAATGGAACTGATTGATATTTTTTCCATAAAAATGATTTATATTGTCAGATGAGATGACATAACAAATAACTTCTCAATTATTCAGTTCCTTCTCAGTCCATCTCACCGGTGGCTTCACCACCTGGGATACCCTACTTACCTACTTTTACGACGAAGGGTGATACTGGAGATGACAGGAAACACTCAAATTTTTTATTGGTTATTGGAATATGTATCAGTGTCCTGGTTGCTGTTACTTTTGTTTCTCTTATCCTTTGTTTTTGTTCATCTCGCAAAAGGATGGAGGTGCCGACAGAAGAAGGTATGTGCTTAAAGTTTATTTTATGTTTAAACTTGTATCTATCAGTAGCATAATGCAACTTGTACAAACATTAGGAGGAAGCAAAAGAAACTATTAAAAATGGGGGAAATCATTAGAATTTGATACCATAACCTGTCCCTGTTTTCTGTGGTTATTATTCATTAATCTAAAATCTACACCGAAGTTCTTATATTTTATGTTGTTTTTAAGAAGGGGAGCCTTGGCGCAAGGATAAAGTTGTTGCTATGTGACCCAGAGGTCACGGGTTCGAGTCTTGGAAACAACCTCTTGCAAAGCAAGGTAAGGCTGCGTACAATAGACCCTTTCTCGGGACCTGCATTTGCAGGAGCTTTGTCCATTGGACTGCCCTTTTTATAAGTAGGTCCCTAATATTTATAATTAGTTCTCTCCTTAAAGTGACTCAAAGGTATTATGAAAATCCAGCTTATTATACACAGACTAAAACGCTGATTACTTAGAAGGAAGACGTAAAGGAAAGGAGGGAAAGGATAACAAAGATATAAATAAATGATGGAGCTTACATATATATTTTGTGAATCTTTCCCTCCTTTTACTTATATCATTCCGACATTCTACCTTAGGTAGCTCCCATTTGCCTATATAGTGCAACTTCCATATTTACAAATTAGGCCTTGGTAATCCGACTATGCCTTCTCTTTGATGAAGTGACAATCAATATCTATGTGGTTTGTCCTCTCATGGAACACTGAGGTTATGTGAATGATAGTTTGGCTGTCACAAAACAACTTCTTGGATCTTTAAGATGAAGTCCTGACTTTTTGGTCATCAACTATTTAACCCACATAAGCTTGCATGTGGTTAGGGCCATAACATTTGAACTCTACCTTTGCACTTGATCTAGTTACGACAATATGCTTTTTGTGCCTCTAGGAAATAAGATTACCTACTAGAAGGCCAAAATAGTTTGATGTGAATTTTGCATCCATGGGAGAATCTACCTAATTGACATTAGTGCACCTATAATCATAAGGTGATCTCGATCCTAATATAAAAGAGTACTCTTTAGTTACTGTAGAATTTTATAATAACATAAAGCCTCAAATAGTTAATTGATCACACTTATTGTAAATGGTAGGTTTGGTCTTATAGTTATGAAGTAGTTTAGTTTTCCATCTAGCCTTTTATACCTTCCTGAAACATAATGACTAATGGCTTCCCCTATCCTTGCATTAGTTTGACATTTATATCTACAGAGGTATCAGCTGGCTTATCTCCCAACATATTAGTCTCCAACAAGTAAAACACATATTTTCATTTGGAGATAGTGTCTCTAGTTGAGTGGGCCACCTTGGTACCAAGAAAAGGTCCTAGGTTTCTCTGATTCTAGCCTGAAAGGGAGATGAAGATATGTGTTTTAGGTTCATGAACTTTGTAGAGTCAGCATCTTTATGATGATATCATCGATAGAGACGATGAGAATGCACTTTCTAGATGGAGAGGTATGATGAAATATTGGGTGGTTTGATTCTTTTGATCATCCTAAACTAAAGGATAGATAAATTGAATTTACTTAATTGCTCTCTAGGGGCTTGCTTCAAACCGTACAAAGATTTTTTAAACTTGCATTGTAGGCCACACTCCTGAACAACAAATCTTAGTAGTGATTTTTTTGTTTTCCAAATTGTCACACATGTTCAGTTGTTGCCCTAGTTTCAATTACAAGCTTATTAGTTAAACAAAAATTAACTTGCTTCCTCAATTATCTATTTTAATATCACCAACAAAATTTTCTTTTGCAGTGAAGTCTACTAGAACAGCAGATGTAGCTTCTGTGGAAGGTTGTCTTCCATATCCTTCAAGTACACGCTTCCTTTCTTTTGAGGAGCTTAAAGAGGCTACACATAATTTTGAGCCTGCTAGCATGGTTGGAGAAGGTGGATTTGGCCGTGTGTTCAAGGGTGTGCTGAGTGATGGTACTGCTGTTGCTATCAAGAAGCTCTCTGGTGGAGGACACCAAGGAGACAAAGAATTCCTGGTTGAGGTTGAGATGTTGAGCAGGTTACATCATAGAAATCTTGTCAAACTGATTGGTTATTATACCAGCCGCGACTCATCACAGAATCTTCTTTGCTATGAGCTAGTTCCAAATGGAAATCTGGAGTCTTGGCTTCATGGTATTATTAGTTCAGGCTGTAGTTATACCATTAAGAATTTTATGTCATGGAATTCTTATGAGGGAAAGCTTCATGATGTGATGTTGATATCTATCTTTTCTCCAGGTTCTGCAGGAACAAACTGTCCTCTAGATTGGGACACAAGGATGAAAATTGCCCTTGATGCTGCTAGAGGTTTAGCTTACCTTCATGAGGATTCACAGCCCTGTGTGATCCACAGGGATTTTAAGGCATCCAATATATTGCTGGAAAACAACTTCCATGCCAAGGTTTCTGACTTTGGTCTGGCAAAGCAGGCACCTGAAGGGTGTGCAAATTATCTTTCTACACGTGTTATGGGAACATTTGGGTGATTAACTTTCTCTTCATTCACATTGACCTTATTTTCTTCCATATAAGTGCACTTTTGAGATACATATCATATCAGGTACGTAGCCCCTGAGTATGCCATGACTGGACATTTGTTAGTAAAGAGTGATGTGTACAGCTACGGAGTAGTTTTACTTGAACTATTGACAGGAAGGAGGCCTGTTGATATGTCACAACCTTCTGGCCAGGAAAACCTAGTAACTTGGGTTAGTTCTTTTACAGCATCTACGCAGAAAATCAATTTTTTTATTTTTGTTTTTGTTGGCATCAGTTTGTTTTTTTTTTTTTTTGTATTGAACTATATCTTACTATCATCATTATGTCATCAACCCAAATTTGTACTGACTTTTCGGGGTTGGCTTGTACAAATATATCATGGTCATTCATTAAAAGGTTAGGCAGCATGGTTGAAACTTGACTGAATGTAGTGATGAATGAACATATTGACATATGACTGCAAGTTGCAAAATAATAGAGTGAAGAATAATATATCAGCAATAGCTAAATATTCTTAGAAAGAGCTCAATATTCTTAATAAAAATATTCTTTGAACACAAGTTCTGTCCAGCAACTTTGGCTATGTTTTTTATATCATATATCCAGCTCATGTAAGGAATTTAATTCTGGGCTGTTTTAGCTTGTGCAGTTCATACAATTCCCTCCACAAATAAGTAAGCAAAACTCAATGAAGTATATAAAATGGACTAATTTGTTAATATAAAGAATGAACACTCATTTCATGTATGGTGGTACCTGCAGGCACGGCCAATTCTTCATGATGGTAATAGATTAGAAGAATTTGCAGACCCTCTGCTTGCTGGTAAGTATCCAAAGGATGATTTTGTGCGAGTTTGCACAATTGCTGCAGCTTGTGTTGCACAAGAGGCAAACCAGAGGCCTACAATGGGAGAAGTAGTGCAGTCCCTTAAAATGGTGTATCGCGTGGCAGATTGCCAGGATGCCCAGCCAACACCCTCAACTAATCCAAGGAATAAACCCTCAACAACCTATGAATCAGATGCCACTTCATCAATGTTCTCGTCTGGTCCTTTTTCAGGACTAAGCCTTTTTGACAATGACAACATTTCCAGAACCGCTGTATTTTCTGAGGATCTCCATGAAGGTCGGTGAGGTGGATGTTCAATGTTTAGATGTGAGTGCAGAATTGTTGGCTGGGTTAACTATTGAATTTTGTGTTATTTTTGTATATTGCGTTTGTCATCTTCAAATTTTAGATTCAAACACATGAAAATATTTATTCTTCTTTCCTCGATTATCACGTCACATTGGTTTAAATTGCATCTAGTTACTTGGTTTGCTTTCAATTCTTTGTTTTTATATGTGAGATATTAGTTTTTATTAGCAATGGATTATTAAGTTTATTATCAGCAGATCTCATGATTGTAATGCTGCTCGACCATATATCGATCCCTAATTCAGTTTCTGATGAAGAGGTATGTGAAAACTGGATTGTTTCAGAACTTAGTGATAGTATGTTCATATTAGAAATCTTCTGCCTAAAATCCAAAATTTGCAAAAGGTGATTGGGGCATGTCAAGTATATCAACATCAATAGCCTGAGTTAGACTCAACTATCTGGGGTTGATTTTATGAATTTTGAACTCTATGCAAGGTAGGAGCACAACAATTATGATTCAACTTTAACTATCAAGTTATGGAGAGAAGATGCTGCTAGTCAGTTGTATACTGTCTTCTCTGAACAGTGAAGATACGACAGGGTGTTGGTAAATGCTGATGTCAGTGCAGCATTTTTTAGTGTTTCTGGAAAGGGTTGTAAATGAAGCTGATCTCTGTTTAATTATGCTGATGAATTGGAAGAGTCATGTCTCTAATGTGGGCTCTCGATGCAGTTTTTTTTTTTTTTTAAAAAAAATAAAAATAAAAATAAAAATAAAATAAAATTGGTGGAGCTCGGTGATCTTGCAGAGAATGCAGTAGTTCCTTTGAATGTAATGCAGCTCTGTATGTGATACTGATAAGCATATCGTTTCATGTTGCATTTAAAGAAATTCAAGTATATTGCTTCTCTGAAGATATTGTGGTGGTGTTTTAAATTTATATTCTGTATTTTAAAAACATTCTTTAACCCTATGTTTCATTTCACATTGGTTTATTGTTTTAGTTACAGATGTGAAGGTATTAGTTACTTTATTTCTTAACAATTTAAGGTTTTTTTTTGGATAAGTGATTAGTCAAACCACTTCAACATTTCATTCACAGAACTAATTACTATTAAGCTTAATTTAATCGAACGAACCTGATAAATTATTATTTTTTTTAATAGAGACTCAAATAACTCTGGTGTCTGGACTCTGTTTACACCCCTCTCCTTGTCAGAGGAGAGAAAGATATGAATAGCTTGGGTTTATTAAAAAAAAAATTAATCAGGTAACGTTGAGCCTGGGATGATCGATTCAATTTCATGAAAATTTTTTATCAGTCACCAGGATAAATCGGGAAGTGCTCACAGCGAGTAGCTCAGGATTCTAATATCCTTTAATTGCGTGTCCCATTTGAAGGAAATTTTTTTATAAATTTATCATAGCTGGGCTTTAATCATGAATACTGGATGATAATCTAGATGTCCTGCTACCATAGCCCTGAGCAATAGCTTGGGTTTATTGAAATGGTTCAAAAGTGTTTAATTTTTTATTAATTATTAATAATATTTCCATTTTATTTTTATTATTCAACTGGCCGATCTGAATATTATAAGTAGCTGGTTGGCACTGAAGTAATAATAATCGGAGATTAGTAATTAATTAGGTGCATTCGAGTTCGACTTTGTCTCCGATCGAGTCTTCGTCTCCGCTCACTTCACAATCGCACCCCTTTGTGCTGGCATAAAAATCCGATCGACCAGGACAACCTGGATCGCAGATCTCGGTGCCGGTGCTGATCTGCCTCCGCTGCTTTTCTGTGTAGGTGTTGCTTCCAAAACCCTAACTCGATCTCACATCTCATGATTCGCGCTAGGATTTTTCTTGGTGATTCGAGAAAGATCGCTGCAGTTCGCTTCTGTAATTTATTGCTGAATAATCGATGCAGATGAGGTTCTTTTCCATTTTACCTGTGCAGTGGTTGGCTTAGGAGATGCAGCATATTCCAACGACAATTGAGGAGCAGCTCCTCTTGAAGGCGATAAGGGACGAAAGCCCATGGGAAAACTTGCCGAAGAGACTTCAGGCGGTGCTTGCTTCGAAAGAAGAGTGGCACAGAAGGTTCCGCTTCTGATTCTTCGTGTATTTGGACTGCCTTGTCAGATCGAGCATAGTAGTGTATTTATAGTTTCTGGTATGGAGTTCAGTCAAATGCTGGTCCCCTTGAAACCCAAACATTGGTTTTGCATGTTGGTTTTTGTCTTCGCGCCCCTGAATAATATTACGTTTCTGGTTCATGCTTTTGAATATGGAGCATTTTGCATGATCCTTTTTTGTAAAATTTGTAACTGTCAGTTGTATGCTTTGTTTGCATTCTTCATAAATAACATAAAATTTTTGTGGGGTGTGATTTAATACTTGCAAAAGCATGTGATTTCATGTTACCAGTCTTGAAAGCGTGATTTTATCTTATAACTAAAAATTCTCTGCAGCTCTTCTTAATATCTTTTCCAACCAAACTTTAATTTTTCCTAAACCAAAAAATGTTTCTGTTGCACTTTTCTTGTTTATCATCCAACAAATTTGTGGTTTAGAGCTTGTCGGATACAACTATTGATGTTTCTTATTGACTGTGTTTCTTTCATCTATAGATTACATGGAGTAGATATGTAGTCGATACTTAAATTTTATTATGGACACAGGATCATCAACCACTGCATCAAAAAACGTCTACAGTGGAATCATTGCTTTGCACGCAAAGTCTGCAAAGAAGGAGAATATTATGAAGAGATGATGCGCTATCTGCGTAAGAATCTAGCTGTATGTGCTGGAAACTGATTATTTTTTATGTATACCCATCTTTCTCCATGGTTCATAGACATTCTAATGTGCAGGGGATGTTAGCATGTAGCACTTTGCATAATGTGTAGGGGATGTTAGCATGTAGCACTTTGCATCTCTACTTGCACCTTTTTTTTTCACTTCATGTTTTTCCTTAATTTTGCCATGGTATTTTACAAATTTCTAAAATTTCCAAAACCTGATTATTTATAGTAGCTGGATGCACATTTTACTCTTGGTTTCAATTGTGTTTCTGATTCTTTAGTATTATGAATTGACATATTGCCCTTTCAGTTATTTCCCTACCATCTTGCGGAATATGTTTGCCGTGTAATGAGAGTGTCACCATTCAGATATTACTGTGACATGATCTTTGAAGTTTTGAAGAATGGTAATTCTCCATTTCTCTTAACTCCTACATTTAGTTCCTCTCTATATTTTCAACTCTCACCTTCGAGTAGCCTTTTTTATCTACGGATTTCCTTGCCTTATGAACATAAGAATGTGAAATAGAGTCTTGCTAAAACGTAGTTATGGATGAAAAGTAAGACCAGAGGACTTGTGTCTTAATTTTCATGTACTAATATTCCTGAAGCATTCTGGATTCTTTGCACAAATGGGATATAAACTTCATTGATGTTTCTAGCTGAAAAACAATCAATTTATATGTGTAATTATGCTAGCTAACAAAGTTTAAATTAAAGACCTCAAGTGCTGGGCTCTGCATTATCATGTAGCTGGTAGTTACTATTATGCTCAGTTTTACATTGACATCTTACTATTGATCATGTAGCAAAAACATCCAAACAAGTCCATTTCCATGTGGATTTCTGTGCAGAACTTTGCATTAAAGTGGGTACCTCAATATTTGTTTTGTTGAAGAACTTGGTAGTTTCTTCTATTTTATTGGCATGGATGGATACACAAGTGTTTTGTGTTTATTACACCTTGTTTTCTTTATTAGTTGCAGCGTTATTGTCTTCTCCCTTTTTGATCTTTCCTTTCTTACATTTGCGTGTTACACAAGAAAAGAATTTACACATGCCTTTATGGTCACAAAAGAACTTTATGCATATCTAACGTTCCAAATAATTCACAGAGCAACCTTACGATAGCATCCCAAATTTCAGTGCTGCAGATGCTCTGAGGCTTACAGGAATTGGACGAAACGAATACATCGATATTATGAACAAGTGCAGATCGAAGGTCCATTTATTTCTTATCATGTGTGCATGGAAGGGTTTGCCATTTCTTTAATTTGTTAACTTGGTTTGTTTTTCCATGTATAGTAGGCCTCATTTATTTTACTTTTTGTAATCCTGTGTGATTGCCTTTTTCATCCATTAATGTGTATATGTGGTTAACTCAATGTGCTAAGGTTGTGTGGATGATGAAAAATTAACCGGTGGTATTTTGCTAAGTTATCATTAGTGTACATACATTAATTATTAGTAGATTATTGTGCGTAACCATATTTATTTTGCATAGATATAGTCTATATGGGAGGTTTCTTTGGTTTTATAGAACCTTAACATTATCCTATCATTGACAACTGCATTCTCACTTCACCTACATTTGTGGTATGAGATTAGATCAATATCTCTGTAGAAAAAGATTAACAAATTGACGCTGTTATTTTTTATTCTAATGATGTCCAAGTGAGGGTGATTTATTCCATTCTTGCCTAATTATTTTCTTCCTAAGTCTATCTGCTTCACCTACGCCTTATTATCCACCATTCACCTTTTTACCTGTCATCTTCATTTTAAGAATCTAATGGTGAAAGTCTATCTTTTGGCATTTCTCTAGCGAACTCTATATTTTTGGCATTTTTCATAGAACTTTAGAAAAGTGTTAATTTCTTATAAAACTTTCTTGAACACTAAAAACTCAACAACTTGCTTTTCTTCATTTGTCTTCCATCATATACATGGGGACGTCGAAGGTATAAACATGATCCCCATTTTATTTGTGCATAAAATCCATCCATTTTGTAATAGTATCGAAGGTGGCCATATGAAGAACAAAAGGACTAAAGGAGAAACAGGTTCATGTTCTTACTAATGACTTTTTTTTTATTTGCTTGGCACAAACCATTTTCTTGATGACAATAGAATTTTAACAAGGAAATGTTCTTGTTATTGTTCACTTAAGTACATAGGTGAGTCACAATTTGGTGAGTCTATTGCCAAATCCAAATATTTTGGAAAGAATCCTAGAACAATTCCTTTCTTGATGATGGTTACTTAGGTTAATATTTCCAACTTCATGTTGTTAGCATTTAATGCCGGGATTACATTTTTTATTACTATCGATTAAGCACTAGATGCCCATCAGACTGATCCAATACTCAAACCACCTTTATGAAGTCATGTTTGTATGAATCAATTGTAATCTTTTGTGGAATACCTATTTCAACATACTACTTATTAGTGTGGGAGATCTAAAGATATCTTTAATTGCCATAATATGCAGAAGCAGGAAGCTCTAGTGTTGAGTGTGTTAGAATTAGTCTTAAGAATTGTTAGAATTACAATTATATGTTGATAGGTTTTTATCCCACATTGGGTATTGTATAATGATCCTCCTTATACAATTACAATATAGTATTTTATCCCTTTTAACTTGGTATTAGAGCAAATTCCTTTTTCAGTGTTAGGGTTTTCTTCTCAATCCCCTTGATGGCAAGCTGCAACGTGGATTTGATACTGATGCGACCATCGTTTCTTCTACCATGCCGCTGCAAAATCCTACATCTATAATTTATTTTCTCTCTCATTCAGCACCCACCCCTCTCAGTTTACTCCTATGAAACATCCATGCTATCCTCTACAACTCTACCATTCAGATCCGACTCTGAATTCCCAGAGGTTGTCCTTACTCACAACTGTATCCACAGTCCACACTGCATGTTCACCAAGCGTTGAATCTATGAAGACACTAGCTCACCGTTTACTACATGCTTGAAGTGTAATTTATAATCCATCAACTTCTGTCTTCTATACTTTTAAGTATCCAAGTTGGTTGGGCAAATGTTAACATTTAGTCTCCTTATACATTGGCTTGACTTCATATGATACTTTCCTACTTTTCAATCCAACAATACCATGGAATTTCAAATGAACTATTTGTTTTTTGTAATCTCATGATATTTGTCTGTTTCTTTTTCTCTCGTTCCATTTTTTCTTCAGATAGTGTTTAGCTGCTGCTGGACTTTGTTATTGCATTGAGCCCTGACTGGTATGTTTTCTTGGATGTTTCTAGAAGATTATGTGGAAGCTGAACAAGTCAATTGCTAAGGAATTGCTCCCCACACAGCCTGTGGATTTTCCAGTTGAGCCATGGTGGGGAGTTTGCCTTGTTAATTTCACACTGGAAGAATTCAAGGTCTGTTTCCTTGGCCACCTTTGTTGATAAATAGTGGAAATATGATAGGTGGTGTGCCTGCATATACTTTCACTTGTCATTCTGATCATACGAGTCGCCCAAATTTTGCTTCATGCATCTAGCTTAAAGATATTGACTATTCATTATTGATTCAGTGGAGATTCTTTCTTGGTAATGCTGTACTAGCCAATTGTTTGAATGGTTTCTAGTAACTTGGTTTCCTCTATAGAAACTCACTGAAGAAGAAACAGCAACCATAGACAAGGTCTGCAAGGAGGAAGCAAATTCCTTTGTTCTTTTTGATCCTGACATTGTAAGAGGTCTTTACAGAAGGGGATTGATATATTTTGATATTCCAGTTTATCCCGATGATCGGTTCAAAGGTATGTTCACATTAGGCACTGCTCAAATTAATTTGGCTAAATACTCATTACAAAATGATGGAGCTCGATGTATCCTTACCCTTTTCTAACCTAGTTGATATTAGTTTGGACTGTGGTGCATAGAATGTCTTGTCCATGCCCAATTGACACTTTGTTACATAAATGTTCCCGTCAATTAGTCATTTATCCACTGTATCATTTACATTTTGCTTTCTATTTTCAATGTTTCACTATCGACTTCATGTTATGTATGACTGATGCTGTGTATATATTAAAACTATACCACTTGATGAATTTAAGAAGCGTATGCAGTTTGTTTGAATAATAGTCCCTCATCGACTTTTCATTGAACAATATAAGGCGTGGCTGTCATAATTTGTCTTTAATAAACAATATTATTTCTCTTTCCACTTTGACTTGGTAGTGAAACAGGCGTTTTACCCTCAACAATTTCTGCCTCCCCCTATCCTTACATGTCAACTTTACCTTCACCTGACTGCTACAATACCACAGCAGGGTATTAAAGTAATTGGTGGTAGTGTACTGTTGTGCCTCGCTACTGTGCATTCACTTCTGTAGTTAGTAAATAGATCTTAATATTATTTTATAGAAAACTGTTTATTTTTTCCCTCATAGTTCTTTCTCAAGTCCTTTCGTATCTTCTTCACATGACTAACGTCTATTTATTCAGTTTCCAGGCTTGAAGGGTTTGTTTCAAACAGGGAACAATCCTATGAGGATCCAATTGAAGAGTAAGATACTTTGAGCAGAAGAGATTGTCAAACCAATGTTATGAATTTTATTTTTAACATTCTTCCTCATCAGGTATCTTTAGTTGCATATGAAATTTTGCTGCAGGTTGTTGTATGCAGTTTTTGTTGTCTCAAGTGAGAATGCTACTGTTGCTGAATTGGCAGCTACTCTGCAGGCTGACCTTTCTCAGCTGCAGGCAGCTGCATCATTTGCTTGCCGATTGGGCTGGGCTGTAAAGCTTTTGGATCCAGAATCTGTCCTTCATGATTCGAGCATTCATGGATTGGCTAACAATATACTAAGTGATGACGAGGAAGGTTCTAATGTTAGCATTAGCTCAGAAAAATCTGGTCAGCAGAATCATGGTTTGGTAGCCGAGAAAGATAGAACAATTTCTGGCATTGCTCATGTTGCTTTTGTTGTTGATGCCAATATAACTTCCTATTTGATGATGGGTTCTGTTTCACCAGGTTTGCTCCATTTTTTGTCTCATTGGTATTCTCACACGTCTTTTTGTATATCAGTTCTATTGCTGAATTGAACAGAGTAAAATTGAGTCACAAGAGTAAAGTTTCAACATTTCGAGGATGAAGTATGATGAGAAATCGTGAGGATAAAACCTCTACAAGATCAATTTTTTAAAATTAAGGCACAAGAGTAGAATTTCAACAGTTTGAGGATGAACTATGATGAGAAATCATGAGTATAAAACCGCTACAAGTCAATGAACTAGGACACCTTTTAGATTTGCTCAATATGAGCAAGTAAAGTTATACTCAATTCCTAGAAGTCAAAACTTTGTGCCCTTGCTCTCTTGAAGCTAGTATGTCATTGTTATAATCATTTCTCATATGCTGTGGTAGGTTTGTAGTGATGATATTGAGTTGTACTTTTTTTAAAAACAATAATTTCATATAATTAAACATCATGATTCACTCAATAACCACTTAGGAACAAGAGAATTTTATCTCCTACTGCTTTGATTACACAGGTAGGATTTTTTTAATATTTATTAGTTAGTTGTACTAATTCCTTATCTATTGCTTGCAGGTTTGAAGTCTCATGCTGTAACGCTCTATGAAGCTGGAAAACTTGGTGATTCTAGTATTGCTGAACTCTGCAAGGATCTTTCTACATTAGAAGGGAAAAAATTTGAGGGTGAATTACAGGAATTTGCCAATCACGCTTACAGCCTTCGTTGTGTCCTTGAGTGTCTTCATTCTGGTGGAATAGCTGAAGATGACAAGAATGAGAGAACAATCAATTCAGTTGATACACGACTCCATCAGTCTGGTGGAGTAGATAATGGTGACAAGAATGAGAGAGCAATTAATCAAACTGGTATACAGAATTACTTTGTGGATGCTACAAGTTCACTTATATCTGAAATTGAGATTTCAGACACAAATGAAGCAAAGATATATCATAATGTTGATTCTTCAACACACAGTCACACTAATATTCACCGGACTGATTCTTCTGAGGAATGTGATGGTGCAAATGTTCATCTTCTACCATATTCAGAAACTTCAGCTAAAGATAACACATCTAGACAGGAAAATTATTCACCTTGGGATCAAAAGATTCCATCTTTAGATGGTCCAGAAAACGAAAAGATCATTCAAAAAAGAAAAAGGAAGTACCGTGTTGATATTCTTCGTTGTGAAAGCTTGGCTTCTCTTGCACCGGCAACATTAGATCGTCTGTTTCTCAGGGACTATGATATTATTGTGTCAATGGTTCCACTTCCTGCTTCATCAGTTTTACCAGGTTCTTCAGGTCCGTTCCACTTCGGTCCACCCTCATATTCTTCAATGACACCATGGATGAAACTAGTTTTATATACTATAGTGGAAAATGGACCTATCTCAGTTGTCTTGATGAAAGGACAGTGTTTGCGATTGCTTCCTGCCCCATTAGCTGGTTGTGAGAAGGCACTAATATGGTCTTGGGATGGTTCTACAGTCGGAGGCCTTGGAGGCAAGTTTGAAGGGAATTTGGTTAATGGAAATGTATTATTACATTGCTTAAACTCAATCCTTAAGCATTCGGCTGTGCTGGTTCAACCTCTTAGTAGATATGATCTTGATAATTCAGGAAGAATGGTGACTGTGGATATTGCATTACCGCTTAAGAATTTTGATGGATCTGTTCAACCTGTTGGATCAGACATGGGACTAGATCCAGAAGGAATTGCAAACTTAAATACATTGTTAGAGGAGCTCTCTACCAAAATAGAATTATTAACAGTTGGTTATATTCGCCTTCTAAGATTGAGGAAGGTGATACAGTCAGAGATGTTTTCTTCAGATGATGAAAAGTATGAATGGGTTCCTTTAAGCTTGGAATTTGGAATTCCTTTGTTTAATCCCAAATTGTGTAGCAGAATTTGTGAAAGGATATTCTCATCACATTTACTGCAAACAGACTGGCTTAGCGAACACCATGATGCAATGCAAAGTCTAAGAAAAAGATTGCGTGAGCTTTGCTCTGAATACCAAGCAACAGGCCCAACAGCAAAGCTGTTTTACCATATCGATCGGGTTCGGGAATCACCTCGTCATTTGATCAGCTATGCAAGTGGAAAATGGAGCCCACATTTGGACCCTTCAACGCCAATTTCTTCAGCCTCTAGTGAACATCAGAGGCTCAAACTTGTAAATCGGCAACGGTGTCGAACAGAGATTCTTAGCTTTGATGGGAACATGCTCAGGTAATTCAACAATATGGTTTGCATTCTATTTTATAACTATTGAAAGGGATTTATGAGCTTTATTGTTTTCCATTTGAACCTGCAATTTAATTTTTATTTTCCAGAATGTGGCAATTAAAAATCTATCAAAAATCTCAATTTTCTTAAATCTTTTTCAACTCTCCTTTTAATTTTTATTATCTTTTTTTTATCATAAATTTGAAGTCTCTAAAGATAATAAAATTTCTTAATTTTATTCTAGCACCGCTATGTTCTAAACTTTTTGAGCTTGTGCTTCAATATATATTATACATTTGTCAACTGTTTCTCCATTTGAAATGTGCTATCTGATCTTCTCTTCCTTTTTATGCTGATGAACATGATGCCTGACTGTGGTCTTATGAAGGATCACACAATGAGTTTTGCATCAACTATCACAGTTTGTCATCATTTATTTCTGATATCTAATTGTTTCTGTAAAAAGTTAGCTATGTAGACTGACTATTTGTTGCCTTGATTCTGTCTAACTCTCTTGAAGTTTGTCTGCCTGCAGGTCTTATGCACTTGGTTCTATTTATGAAACTGGTGGACATCCATTTGAAGAGTCAACGTCTTCTGGTGGAACAAAACATGAATCTGATGAGGACAACAGTCGAGAAGTTGCCCTGCCTGGTGTTAATTTATTGTTTGACGGGGCATTGTTGCACCCATTTGATATAGGTGCATGCTTGCAAGCTAGACAGCCTGTTTTGCTAATAGCCGAGGCATCATCCGCATCTACTTCAATGCAGGAAACTAGGACGTCCTTATAGTGTTATAACTTACAAGTTCGAGACAAGGCTAGCATGTCTCCTTTGTTTACTTGAGCAGTTCTCTTGCAGCATCTTTGAAGACTCACTGTCGCCGTTCTATTCCAAGTATTATTTAATTCAAGCAGGTTCTTTGTCCAACTATGATTGACCAAAATTTTCGAGAATTTTTGGTTTGTCCATAAAATTTTCTTATCCGGGAGAATGAGTTGTGATATCATATATGCTCTATATTCCTTGTACACTTTGATCCTCTGCAACTACATTATGGTTGTTCTAGGCTGTAAGTAGTTTATTTGAAGAATATGATGAGGATAGATCTGCCTTTAAAAGGAGGAATAAAAAAGATGTGAGAATTTCTCTTAATAGTAGATTCAATCCCAACCAATCGAATACCAAGTTTAAATAGATGAATGTTATATGACCTTGTTGTTGCTAATATAAACTAATAGTCATGATTTCTAATTTAGTGATTCTTTTTTCATCAAAATACTTCTCCTAAAATAAGATAAAGTAAAATAAGAAGATAGAAATCAACAGTGCACTAGTGACATGTTACTTTTCTAATTTAGTGATTCTTTTATCAACTCAATTATTTTTCATCGGGTTTAATATCCTGCACATTGACGGTGTGTAACATTTATGTAACATCTATGGATAAATAAGAAGATAGAAATAATAGGGAGCTCCTTTAAATTTTAAAACTTAGGAGTGCCTTTTTGTTTTTGTTTTTTCAAATACAAATAGCGAAATTGCCGAACAACAGAGGAGGAATCCATTGGACGTTCCAGATGAAAACATTTTTCGCGATTCGCCTTCATGATTCATCGTGTCTCTTGTGGAAGTCTGGGACTTCTGCCGCACTGCCTTCTTCCCCGAGCCCTAGCAAATCCGCCGTTGATGGCCGACGACTGGCTCTGCTCTTGAACGAAGCCCAGTTTCACCCTTACATTTCCCGCTTCTCCTCCTCGTTCGTCGCCGCAATCATCTTCCATGGCGCCCTCCCCCCTGATCCACGCACTTCGGACCCGATTCAGGGAAGCGAAGGTCGGAGTGGAGGACAACGACCGGTCTGTATTCCTCCTTTGCCCCTGTCTCGTTGTCCGGATCTTACTCCTCCTCGTGGCTTTCATCGTGCTCGCCGTCAAGTTTCGCCTCTTCTGCCGTGGTCTCTTCCGATCCACGCTCGCCCGCCTCATCCTCACGGACAAGTGCCACCCTTCCACCCGAACGCCGTATCTCGATTCTACTGCGCCTCGTCTTCTGCCTCCGATTCGGATGCGGATTCTAGCAGCGAGGTCCCCTCGCGTCCATCCGACGCGCAGGAGGCGGAGCGCGTTTGTAAAGTGATTGACGACCTCTTGCTCTCTGATCGGAGCATGGAGGCTGTGCTTGATAATTCCATGGTCGACCTCAGCTCCTCTCTCGTGGTTAACGTCCTCCAACGTTTCCGACACGCCCACAAGCCAGCTTACCGGTTCTTCCGTTGGGCCCATGGGCGCCCGGGCTTCTCCCATGACTCTGAGACCTACACGAAGATGCTTAGCGTTCTCAGTAAGACGAGACAGTTTGAGACGATGATGGAGTTTCTGGAAGAAATGGGCAGGAAGGAATTCTTAAATATGGACGCTTTCAAGATTGCGATTATTGGTTTTTCAGCCGCTCGTCAGATAAAGAAATCATTGGCCATTTTTCAGCTGATGAAAAAATTCAACTTTAACGCTGGACAAGAGACATTCAACTGCTTGATCGAAGCTTTAGCGAAAGGAAAGCTCGGGAAGGAAGCTCAAGCACTCTTTGACAAGATGAAAGATCAGTACCCACCTGACCTCCGGACCTATACCTTTCTCCTCTCAGGGTGGTTCAAGTTGAAGAATCTCACGGAGGCTAGTAGAGTCTGGAATGAGATGCTGGATATGGGATTCGAGCCAGATGTTGTTGTATATAATACAATGATCGATGGCTTGATTTTGGGACACAGGAGATCAGATGCAATCAAGCTTCTCGAGCTCATGAAAGCTAAGGGCCCAGCTCCAAATGCTAGGACATACACAATCGTGATACAAGACCTCTGCAAGGCTGGGAAGATGGATCTTGCAGTCAATCGTTTCCAGGAAATGCTGGATGCAGGATGTGCCCGGGATGTTGCAACCTACACTTGCTTGATTGTGGGGTTTGGAAATGATCGGCAAATGGATAAAGTTTCTTCGCTGCTGAGTGAGATGACTGAGAAAGGATGCCCACCGGATGCTCGGACATACAATGCCTTGATTAAACTCATGACTAACAGAAACATGCAGGGTGATGCTGTTAGGATCTACAAGGAAATGATTAAAAAGGGCTTTGAGCCCACAATTCACACATATAATATGCTTATGAAATCTTGCTTCCATGGAAATAATTATCAGATGGGTTGTGCTGCGTGGGAAGAGATGGGACATAAGGGTATTTGCCCAGATATAAATTCTTATACTGTCTTTATTGGAGGCCATATACGCCACGGAAGGCCAGGATTGGCATGCAAATACTTGGAAGAGATGATAAGCAAAGGAATGCAAGCTCCTCAGATAGACTACAATAAGTTCGTAGCTGATTTTGCTAGGATAGGAAATCCTAATATACTATATGATTTGGCACAGAAGATGAATTTCTCTGGGAAGTTTAAGGTCTCCAATGTCTTCCATGGTTGGGCAGAGAGAATGAAGAAGAGAGTCATAAGGCGAAGACCCAATCAGACTGGAAGACGTCTTTTCTAAGACTGACTGATCAAGACAAGCATACTTAAACTAAGAGAAACATTAACTAAGGCTACTTGGAAGATGTTGATGTAACATAGCTGAGTTTCTTCTTCTGGTATGTGATTTCAGGTGCTACTTCTATTATGTGTTTGCACATGATTTTGAAAATTTGTAACTGCTGATACCCGACATTTTCCGTGTGTGACCATCGGTATCTGTATTTCTTCTGTCTCCTTCATAGATTGTATGCATTGATGAAACTGGATTGGAGTTATAGACATACTCTTTGCATTACATATTAATAGGCTCAGCTGTTTCTCAAGGATGCATTTCAAACTATTATATGGCTTGACTGAGACTCATGGATTTTTTTTTCTCATATAATGATTATGCTAATTGATAATGTTGTTTGGCTCTAATTTTGATGAATCTATTCATTTACATCTTCCCTAATTTTACATGATGAAAATATGCCTAGATCGAAATTTTATCACCATTTCATGCTTTCACTTAGGTGAACTATTATGGTGTTGCAGAGAAAACTTCTTTACTGATTGTTTGTGTTGTTTTTTTTTCTATTTTTTTCTTCTTTTTTTTTAAAATAACAAACTAGTTAAGACGGTATCATTAAATGTGACAGGGCTATCGAACTATATTAACTTATGTTTCTTGTATCTAGTATTTGTATGCTGGACCTTGTGTATTTTAGCTTTTCATAAAATGCAAATGAAATAATATCTTGAAACTGAAACTTTATAGTGTTACAAACATATTATCATTACATGTTGTAAATGTTCCAACTCAATAAATTAAAGTCCCTTGATTTAATTTGATCTGATGACATTTGTTTTGTGTTCAGTTTTTGGCTATGGATACACGCTCATACCGAATCCCATGACCTTGTAAGATCCCTCAGCATAATGAGTCATTCAAAAGTAATCTTCACAATGTTTTACAGTATAAACATTACAGGTTTTGGCATTGCATACTAACTAAACAACCGGTACAGGTTTGAACATTCGATGCCTCTTTTATTTCTTGCCTTTTTTCTTTTACTTTGAAGCTGCTCATAAAGAAGAAACGGAAGGGCTGTTTCATTAGCTATGGCCATCAGTACCTCAATACAAGTGAAATTTACAAATACACTGCCTCGGCACTGTGTTAATAGGAACAAGATGCCAGAGACTGAAGAAGGATTGGGAAATTAAGAATGATACAAATGTGTAGTCATAAACTTATTTGAATTCTGTGCTCGTCGTAGTGCTCTTCCAAATTTTCTCTCTGCGTGGAGAAAATTTCTTCGATCTGTAGAACGATTACAATAAAAACTCGAAGATAGCAAATAAGAGAAAATAGGGAAGTAGAAGGAGGAATAAAATAACTTACCTGAAGCTGCTGCTGCTGTAGGTTATCTTCTTGTTCCGCTTCCTGTAATACTGCAATGAACCGCATTACCAAGTAGAGTGGCAGAAGGATTCCACTGGCTCTCAGTAGGAACAGCTGTGAAACAGGCATGATCTTAGCTATTTTGACTCAGTTACATTTACATTTTATTCTTGTTTACATTTATTTATTTATTAATAATTCAGGTTTTCAGAATTTGTCCGATACTTACAGTGAGAATGGTGAATGCATAATGATCCTCCCCAGCGGTCATCACACCAACGAGGTTTCTAACCAACAAGATGACAATGAACTGAAAGCAAATCAAAGCAAATCATCAGTTACAACAAAGCCCAACCGGCTTAGAATGTGACTCGTCTGACATACAATGAGGGCGACCGATCGGAAGTACGACGCCCGAAAGCTGGACGCCGGCGAGCACTCAGCGTAGTCGGAATCTCCATCGTCATTGACGGAAACAAACTCCGGGTTCCGAGGGTCATAATTGATCCTGGGAACTTCCAAGCTTCCTCTGCCAAGAATGAACGCAGCTGCTTAACTAACAATCATATGAAAGTAATTACTGATGTGCTGTGTGGTGTGCATGTGCATCTCAACTGAGAATCTGCTCATTATTTTTTGGGCCCCACTATATCCATAATTGAAAGCAGGAGTAGGGTTGGAACATGGGAGAAGGATGCAAACTCAAGGAGGAGGAGAGTAGAGAGGTATGGGCCAGTAGGCCACCCACAATAAAGCCAAAGGCTTCAAATTCAAACAAGAAAGGAAAAAAAAATGTGCTCAGCAATCAGCTTCAATGGAACAGGACATGAGGGGGGAGGCCCAAGAAATGTGATACTGAAAAAGAAAAAGGGGGAAAAAATTTACAGCCAGGTGAAGAGAGTTTAAGCTACCTGATCGTCACTTCCACATCCACCAAGGCCTTCTTCTGATTGACGGTGTATCCAGGTTCAAAATTCTGCAGAAAGCATCTTATTCTTCATGAATCTGTTTATTAATCCATTAATCTCGAAGAAAATAACGAGAATCCAATTTCAGAACATGTGATTCTTGAGGAGGACATCATATCGATCGAGCTAGAAATTGTGCTCAGCCGGCAGGAACACTGACCTGGAGGCAAATCTCGCAGACAACGCTTCCCTTCTCGTCGCACCATCTCTGTATGCATTCCCTGTGAGCAAACTGGAATCGAACGCAAGATCAGACCTTTACGCACAAACCGCCGTCGCGATCGCGCGAGAAGACGAGAAGGGAAGGAAAGGCCTGACCTTGAGCGTGCCGGAGCAAGCGCAGGGGGATTCCATGGCAGTCGACCGTTCTTCCTCTTCCTCGTGGCAAATCCTGCAGAGGCACACGGTAACGGCAGCGGCGGCAGCAGGAGAGCAAACGGAATCCTGTTGATGAAGATGATGGTGATCATCTATCAGAAATCTAATCTCTTCTCGCCCTGCAAACTCCATCCCTCTCGTTCCTTCTCCCCTTTTTTTTTTCCAGTAAATTAAATCGGTAGCCTGTTCTTGGTGCTGGAAGATATAAATAAGGATGGGAAATCGGAGGGAGAAAAGGACGGATATGTCCTCATCAATCGGCAAGCGAGTAGATAGATAGAGGAAGATGAAGAGAGTCTCGTGTTGTTGGTCTACGATTGGAACTTGGATTTGGATTGATAAACAGTTGAGAGTCTGACCACCAAAGTTGAAATTGAAATGTTCCAAGTTGTATTGTTCCCCTCCCTCCCCCTTCCTGGATATGCAGAGTTCTAGACATGTTTTGATCCCTCATGATCTTATTTAAGGGTGGGCTATCTAACTTCAACCGTCCAATATATCCTGAAACTCCAATTCAAAATCTGCTCGATTCATGCTTACCGATGTCTTAGTCGTGCTCAATCAAACCAGTTTATAGTCTTGGAAACGTGTAACTTGTGGTTCTAGCATAAAATGTAATATTCTTGATGGGATGGAAAAGTCATGCTGTCAACCAAAGTCAAAATATTA
The DNA here is from genome assembly GCF_018446385.1 of Zingiber officinale. NCBI lineage: Eukaryota > Viridiplantae > Streptophyta > Magnoliopsida > Zingiberales > Zingiberaceae > Zingiber > Zingiber officinale. The sequence goes on along the minus strand of NC_056006.1, from coordinate 97,603,554 downwards.
AATGCTACTTATGGAGGGTCAAATTCATCGTAAAAGGAACTCAAGTTGAGTCTGATAAATCCAATATACTTATTCCACAGACGCAAAGCTAAACAAGAACAAGTCAGTTACCATAGCTCCTGTCTTAACTCAAATCCCTACTCAGCCTCAAGCCCTAGCACCAGCCCTTAGTCTCGGCTTCAATTACCATAGCCCTTGTCTCAGTCAAATCTTGACACCTTCCTTGGTTCAGCCCTAAGCCCCATCATCAGCCCTCAGTCTTGGGCCTCTTAGGTAGGGGTGAGTATTTGATCAATTCGGTACATAAATTAATCGAATTAGTCGAAAATTAATTTCGTATTCGTTAACTAAATCAAATCAAAATTTTATTAAAATCAAATTAACCGAATTGGTTATTTCAGTTAACACTTAATTAATTAAATTTGTTTAAAATAACAATAAAAAAAATTTATACAAAATTAATATCAAATTAATCAAATTCTCACCTTTAGTCTTGGCTTCAACTACTAACAGTCTCTTAATCTTGACAACAAACTCCCTTGCAATCTCTCAATCTCGACAAGAAACTCCCTTGCAGTCTTAGCGACAGACTTTCTTTTAGTCTCGGTGACATACTCCCTAAGTTTTGGCAACAAACGTCCTCTTAGTCTCAGCGACATAATCCCTTTCCGTCCTTGTTGCCATCACTAACATCATGTTTGTCTCAGCTTCATTCGTCGACGTCCTCTCTCTGCATTGAATTCTCACATCGTCTTAGTCTTGATTTCAGATCCTGACTTTGTCTATTCTTAAGGTTATTTCACATCAACTTCATTTTTTCTACTCTCAACGTTTACACCCTAGGCGAGCTCGCTGACCGTAACTACGAATATTTCAGGACGCGTAACATCCTAAGAATAGGGAGCGGTTACGAAGTTGCTAGACCCGATCTCCTAGATGCTCCCCTACGAACACGTGGTGCTGGATGAGAGGAGCGGCGGCTAACGGTTGCTAGATCTAGTCCCCTCATTGACTCCATAATGATGATGTTTTGGCGGACGTGGGGAGGCCTTCTAGGGAATCATATAAACACTCATGAAGATAATAACAAAGGATTCCCAATCTTTCTAGAAATCATAGACCATGTTTTACCCTTCATCTCCATCTTCTTCTTGCATATTATCCCAACTAAATTCTAATTTGAACATCGGAATGACTTTGGGATCCGTCCCACTACTAGTCTAACTCTCTTTTAGAATACATTTTAGGCTCTTTCATTTCAATCATCGACAATCTTTGAAAAAAAAAAAGTGTGTCGATAAGTTTGTTGATTGATGATTTGACTACCTACGATATTTGACTGAAACAATTATGATAAAAGATATTTCAGTGAAAAAATGATTAATATTTTTTTCCTTCAAATTCTAAGTCTGTTCTATATATGTTGATTGTCTTAAGTTTTATATGTAGTATATTTTTGTTACAGGTCTTATCCTATCAATTCATCGTCTTTTATATATACATATATATTGTTCAGCATAGGACAAAATAATTTCGTAGGTTTTGAATGGCTGCCATTTGCGCTTTGCAATCACACGTGTGGTTGTGTAGCATGATTATGCTATCTTTCATGCTTCGTCTTTAGATTATGTAAAAAAAAAAAAATTATAATATTAATTTATATTCGACCGTCAAATAATTAGATAGTGTAAAAAAAATTTTCTCGAACACATACATTCGTTAGAAATTATTACAATAAAATTGTCATCCTTTTTGTCTAATTTGACACCCAGTGGGAACTACTAGGTTGAACTCGCGACTTTATGCCTGGACGGCGGTTCGGTTAATTAATTAATTAAACAATTAATTTGAAAAAGTCCCCTAATATACCCTGCTCTAGATATTGACTCTCTTAATCCTCTTGAACAAACTGGATTCGACACAAAATCCAGTCGCCGCCGTGATGTGGGATATAACGTCTTAGTCAACGCCACATTTTGCTATTTGATTAAGCAAACTTTGAATTTAGGACGATTGATTTGATTGTATGAAAATTTTTAATAAATTAGGAAGCACTTGTAATGAATGATTCAAAAGTACAACCTCCCTTAATTATATATTCCATTTAGAGAAAACCTTTACAAATGTATCGTACTTGAAAATCGAATCCTGAATATCTGAGTAATAATTGAACACTCTTCCAGTACATCGATCATAACCTCGGGGAAGAAAAAAAAATCTAATATGAACATACAAAAGAAAGATTTCCCAATTCAACTTCTTGCCATGTGTTTAATTTGCTTGTCTCGTGTTATTTGTTGCCCATGAAGAAAAGCCTAATATGAACATCACTGAGCCTAATATTCGTCTTAATGATGATAATGATTTTGATTAAATGCTTAATTTGAAAATATGATTTTCTTGGGGTGTTTACATTGATTTTGTGTATTCAATGTTTTATATTTCAGTTAGATTTTTGGAATTTTTTTATTTATATTTTGGAATTCATGTAAATTTTTATTATATCTCCAATGTCCTATTCCCTGCTTCTTCTTAAGACTCTCAATAATGTTAGTTGATTAGGATCTATAGTATTATTCTTCATTGTCGAGACCTTCATTTAATAATGTAAACCATTTGATACTTAGTGATAAAAATTATCGATTAATCTATTTTCTAATATTAATGGTAACTTACAACGGAAATCTCAATTCATATATTTAATATAGTTCTAATATATATAGTTATGTTTTTATTTTAAAATTATATATTTATAATTTTATTGTTGGAGTTTCTATAGTAATTTTATTTCTTACAAATTTCAATATTCAGGTTATAACTTTGTTTTTTGAATTCGAATGGACTGTTAAATCATATGCCTCGGAAATTTTAGAGAAAAATAATGAATTTACAAGTAAATTCAAATCCATCTGTTAGAGTAGCTTGGATGGATAATCTTAGATTGTCGACCTTATATTATCGAGTCTGAGTGACCGTCGTGTTCAAGTGCCAAGTCGGGAAAAGTCACGATATCAACCTGAGTGGATGCCGAGTAGGGAAGGAAGTTGTCAATTGAATGTCAAGCGATACCCAAGTACAGAGTCGGGAGTTGGAGTCGCCGAGTTGGGACTTAGAAGGAGATGTCAAGGCTTGTGTTCACTTGGCTTCCTTAAAATGGATGCGCTCTATCTTCAGATGTGCTTTAAGATTATTTTGGGTCATCTGTTTTCTAGGTTATAGTAGTAGATCGTGATTCCCATCAAACATTGGTAGATCACGATGAATTGAGAATGTACCCAAGCATTATCACAAGTAGTTCAGCTGAGCTGATGCACGACTGTGAGGAAAGAATCATGGGTGGAGGAATTCTTTTGCTATTTCCTTCACTTCTCTCTCTGCTCTTGCTCATTGTTGGTGCAACCTTAGGTCAAGGTTGACCTGGTTGACCCGACTCGAGGTGACTTGACTCGAGTTGTATTTTGATGTTTGACTTGGGAAGATTGTCGGTGCAACCTTAGGTCAAGGTTGACCTAGTTGAGTTGCATGTTGATGTTTGACACTCGTGAGAGAGTTCTATTCTTGATATGAGACAAGAATAGATGTTTGGGAGATTATTGGTGCAACCGTAGGTCAAGGTTGACCTGGTTGACCTGATTCGGGAAAAAGTCCAAGTATGAAGACTTGGCACGGAGAAGTCCAAGCAGGGAGCTTGGCACGCGAAAAGTCCAAGTGTGGAGACTTGGCACGGGAAAAGTCCAAGTATGGAGACTTGGCATTGGAAAAGTCCAAGTATGGAGACTTGGCACGGAGAAGTCCAAGCAGGGAGCTTGGCACGTGGGAAAGTCCTAACTGGGATGTTAGGCAGTGTGGAAAGTCCTGGTGAGTGAAGCCAGGCAGTGGGAAAGTCCTAACTGGGATGTTAGGCAGTTCGAAAGTCCTGGTGAGTGAAGCCAGGCAGTGAGAAAGTCCTAACTGGGATGTTAGGCAGTGTGGAAATCCCGGTGAGTGAAGCCAGGTGGAAAGTCCTGGTGAGTGAAGCCGGGCAAGGGAAAATCCAGATAGATCAAGGGTGATCGGACATCTGGTGTTGAGAAGTCCAAGTGAGTGAAGCTTGGCATATGGAGTCGGAGAGGGCTCGGTAGCTCGTTCTCCGAACTTGGTTAGAGAGGGCACTCTAAACCTAGGAGTTGGATCGGTCTGCAGACCGATCCAGTGATACTCAGTGTTTCCTGATCGGTCTGGTGACCGATCAGATTCCACTCAGTAGCATACTGTGGAGTTCCTGATCGGTCCACAGACCGATCAGGCAACGATTAGAAGCGAAGAAAGAAGCTCCTGATCGGTCCAGGGACCGATCAGGTGTATGCCTGATCGGTCTCCACGACCGATCAGGAGACGAGTGCGATCAGGTCTCTCACAGAGAGCTGGGATCGGTCTGGGGACCGATCAGCACAGGTCGAACGATAGCGAGACCCATACAGCTGCAGACCGATCAGGGTTCTAGCCGTTGCGACGCAACGGCTAGTTTCTTCGCTGTCTTCTTCGCAGGTATAAAGGGGTCGAGGGCTGCTGCTGCACTACAACCTTCTTTCTTTCTTCTCTTCTGCTGAAGATTTGTGGGCTGCGATAAGAGCTCTGTCGAGTTCCTCCCGAAAGCTTCGCGTGAGCTTCCCCGACTGGAACAGCTGCTGCTGTTAGGGTTTTTGAAGCTGCTGCTTCATCCGGACTCCAGTCGACGAGAAAGCAAGATTGGTAGAGTGCTTGTGTAATCTTATTATATTTCTTGCTTATTCTTTGTACTTGTACTCCTGTTTGCTGTTGCAAACAAGTGTGGCGAGGTTTCTCCACCCAGAAGGAGTTTTTATTAGCCGATTTTCCGGGGACTCATCCACCGACGGATTGATTGGGTTCGTCCACCTTACGGACACGCCGAGGAGTAGGAGCATCATCTCCGAACCTCGTACATCGCTGTGTTAAGGTTTGATATTCTTCCTTTCATTTCTAGTTTATTTTTCCGCTGCGCTAACGAATTGTAGGAAGAAACGAGCGATTTGGGGCGGCTATTCACACCCCCCCTCTCTAGCCGAGTACGAAGAGATCCTAACAAGTGGTATCAGAGGTAGGTCGCTCTTCATCGGATCAACACCCGTGGAAGCAAAGCTAGAGAATGGATCTCTATGGAGAAGACATCACCATTCCACTCTTCTACGAATGCGGCGACTTCGCGTATTGGAAGGTAAGGATGAAGTACTTTCTTATGACTAACATAATGAATTGGTTTTGTGTACAAGAAGGTTTTACTCCTCCGGTAGATAAGGAAGGAAAACCACTTGAGAAAAAGGAGTGGACAAGAGAACAAATTCACAAATCCGAAATCAACGAAGAGGTAACAAGAATAATTGAATTTTCATTGCCTATTAACATCTTGTGTAAGATAGGTTACAACAATGCCAAGGAATTATGGGATAACTTGGCCAAGTTCCATGAGGAAAGCTCAAATTCAAGCCATGAAGAGGAGCTAAGTGAGCCAAGTAGCTCACATCATGGAGGAGAAGATTTAGAAGTTGAGGGCCACTCAACATCTAAAGAAGAAGAGGAGGTGAGTTCTTCTTCAAGATCGGAGCACGAAGAAGAAGCTTCTACCTCCGGGAGGGATGAAGAAGAGAGCGTACATCCCACCTCAACCCTAAGTAACTCAAGCAACTCAAGTTCTAGTAAATTGCATATATTATGCTTTGAGTGTAGGGAATTTGGACATTACAAGAGTAAATGTCCAAAGAGGGTTAGAAAGACTCCACCGGCGCCCAAGATCAAGGAAGCCGGAGTCCCGATACGCAAGAACAAGGAGCACGTGGTGTGCTTCCAATGCAAGCGAAGGGGACATTATCGGAGCCAATGTCCGAGGGGGAGGCAACCTCACGAGGACAAGAAGACGAGCACATCGATAGGGGGAGCTAAGGCAAACCCTAAGGTATTTTTTAAGGCTCATTCGTGCAATTCTAGTAGGATACATGCTAGTAATTTTATTGCATTAGTCAATAATGATAAGCATGTTAACACTAGAAATCAATACATGTGCTTAGGTGCTAAACATGTCAACCTAGATAGGGATACTACTAGGAATGCTAACCCTAGGATTAACACTTCTAAGGTTAAGGAAAACCTAGGTAGAAATCCTAAATCAACTAGACACATGCCTAGGAACACCTCAAGAAAGAATGACAAATCAAAACTTGAGGTATTAGAGAAAGAAAATCAAGTCTTGAGGTCAAGACTTGACTCTCTAGAAAAGGCTCTTAAGGATTTGACTCTAGGGTTTAAGGGTCAAAAACCAATGTCCAAGGACAAGAAAGGTTTGGGTCACAAACCTAAGTCCCAAGTGGTCAAGCCCACTTATCATAATGTTCCATTCGATTATGGAACAAAAACTAGGGCTAGGAAGACCACCAAGGTCACAAGGGGAGTCACCCCTAGAGTTGATCTTGATGAGTCCCAAATGACCAAGGCTTCAAAGCCTAGGAGGGTCATTAGGAGGGTTGCTAGGGAAGTCATCCCTAGTGAATATTTAGTGAACCCAATGAGCTCACATAGATATTGGGTTCCTAGGAGCATCTTCTCTATCCCATAGATGGGTTAGAGAGTGTCAACTCCAATTAGAAGGGTAGTTAACCCAACTTTGAGGAAATTGACACTCAAGGAGCATTTTCAAGGTTTTGATAACCTTTGAAAATGAAAAAGAATTATTATTTACTCCTTGAAGAGTAAATTGTGCCATATTTGAGAAATATCGATTTTAATCTTATTTAGCACAATTTAAGAAAACCTAGAGAAATACCATAATTGGGATTTTGGTTTTCTCTTAGGGATATATGGGCAATCTAGGGTTAGATTTTAAGTTAGCTAAGGCTAAGGATACTTAGATAGGGAATTTAGGTATTTTATTTGTGCTAACTTGCCATGATTGGTTGACATATGCCATGCCATGACATCATATTTATCTTATTATCATTTGAAATGTCATGATAGTGCTTAGGCTTGTTTATATGTCATGCTTTATTTAAGTTCTCAAACTTTATGCCATGACATCATGACATTGGCACATGTTTTTACTTATGATATCATTATATGCCATGTCATCATCTCTTGCATTATAATCAATGAAATTGATTTGAGGACAAACATATAATTTGATATTGAGATCAAATTGGTGTTTAGAAAATGCATGAGAACTTAGCCTAAGTTGACCTTAACCCATATCTCACATCAAATTGACTTGAATGTGGTTTGATACACCTTAGATGTGTGTGAGATATTAGGATCATGAGTTAGGATCAAGGTGCATTGTCCTTGTACCTAGATGACCCTAATTCAAGAAATTAAGGATCATAGGGAAAGCTTGTGTACAAGTCATGTACATATAGCCCTAAGATTATGGTCCTAAATTCAAATGGTTTTAAAAGCATTTTAAAATTGATTTGAAAAACCTTGATGAAGCTTTCCTAGTGATAACATTCATCATTGAACATAGTGATACAAAGTTTACTTAACTTTGAACTATTTCAAAGTCTTTTGAACTTTGTATCAAGATTGAAAAATGAATCTATTTTCATAGAAAACTATTTTTCCTTGATAGTATATGTTATGAGGAATGTATCCTCAAAATTTCACAATTTTTGAAATTTTCTGGAATTTTCTAGGAGTTTCTGAATTTTTCCGGGGAGAAAAATCAGAAATCTCTGATTTCAGAGGCTGGATCGGTCACCGGACCGATCCAGGGAAGGCTGGATCGGTCTGGGGACCGATCCAGAGGGATCCTGATCGGTCCGGTGACCGATCAGGCGTGCTGGTTTTTCTGATTTTCAGCAGGTGTCTGAAATTTCAGTTTTTGGGAGTTGATTTTCGGATTTCTAAAGGTTTGAAACTCTCCAAGACATTGTTGGTGCAATGGTCAAGGGGGAGTTGACCTTTAGGGGGAGTCTTAACTAATTGTCAAGGGGGAGTTGACTTTTAGGGGGAGTTTTTACTCCTTAAGACTTTTGAGGATTAGTGATATGGGATTATCACTAAGTTGATTGTTGAGTTTAGTATCAAGGGGGAAATTAAGAGTTTCAATGAAAGGTATGGGACTTTCATTAGGAAGAAACTCTTGACCTTGATACCCTCCTTTTTCTTTTTGATGTGTGTCAAAAAGGGGAGAGTGTTCATTGGAGAATTATTGGAGAACCCAAGTTAGGTTATCGGGTTAACCTAAGCTAGGGGAAGAATGTCAAGGAATGTTCGAGGAAGAACATTGGAATTCTTTTTGATGTGTGTCAAAAAGGGGGAGAATTATTGGAGAACCCAAGTTAAGTTTAGGTTATCGGGAGAACCGAGAATGTTCAAGGAAAGAACATTGGACATTGGAAGATGGTTGGAAAACCTAAGTTAGGTTATCGGGTTAACCTAACTTGATTATGGGTTTTGTCAAACATCAAAAAGGGGGAGATTGTTGGTGCAACCTTAGGTCAAGGTTGACCTGGTTGACCCGACTCGAGGTGACTTGACTCGAGTTGTATTTTGATGTTTGACTTGGGAAGATTGTCGGTGCAACCTTAGGTCAAGGTTGACCTAGTTGAGTTGCATGTTGATGTTTGACACTCGTGAGAGAGTTCTATTCTTGATATGAGACAAGAATAGATGTTTGGGAGATTATTGGTGCAACCGTAGGTCAAGGTTGACCTGGTTGACCTGATTCGGGAAAAAGTCCAAGTATGGAGACTTGGCACGGAGAAGTCCAAGCAGGGAGCTTGGCACGCGAAAAGACCAAGTGTGGAGACTTGGCACGGGAAAAGTCCAAGTATGGAGACTTGGCACTGGAAAAGTCCAAGTATGGAGACTTGGCACGGAGAAGTCCAAGCAGGGAGCTTGGCACGTGGGAAAGTCCTAACTGGGATGTTAGGCAGTGTGGAAAGTCCTGGTGAGTAAAGCCAGGCAGTGGGAAAGTCCTAACTGGGATGTTAGGCAGTTCGAAAGTCCTGGTGAGTGAAGCCAGGCAGTGAGAAAGTCCTAACTGGGATGTTAGGCAGTGTGGAAATCCCGGTGAGTGAAGCCAGGTGGAAAGTCCTGGTGAGTGAAGCCGGGCAAGGGAAAATCCAGATAGATCAAGGGTGATCGGACATCTGGTGTTGAGAAGTCCAAGTGAGTGAAGCTTGGCATATGGAGTCGGAGAGGGCTCGGTAGCTCGTTCTCCGAACTTGGTTAGAGAGGGCACTCTAAACCTAGGAGTTGGATCGGTCTGCAGACCGATCCAGTGATACTCAGTGTTTCCTGATCGGTCTGGTGACCGATCAGATTCCACTCAGTAGCATACTGTGGAGTTCCTGATCGGTCCACAGACCGATCAGGCAACGATCAGAAGCGAAGAAAGAAGCTCCTGATCGGTCCAGGGACCGATCAGGTGTATGCCTGATCGGTCTCCACGACCGATCAGGAGACGAGTGCGATCAGGTCTCTCACAGAGAGCTGGGAGAGCTGGGATCGGTCTGGGGACCGATCAGGACAGAGCCTGATCGGTCCACAGACCGATCAGTGACGATCCACCTCTTCCCTGATCGGTCTGCAGACCGATCAGGGTTCTAGCCGTTGCGACGCAATGGCTAGTTTCTTCGCTGTCTTCTTCGCAGATATAAAGGGGTCGAGGGCTGCTGCTGCACTACAACCTTCTTTCTTTCTTCTCTTCTGCTGAAGATTTGTGGGCTGCGATAAGAGCTCTGTCGAGTTCCTCCCGAAAGCTTCGCGTGAGCTTCCCCGACTGGAACAGCTGCTGCTGTTAGGGTTTTTGAAGCTGCTGCTTCATCCGGACTCCAGTCGACGAGAAAGCAAGATTGGTAGAGTGCTTGTGTAATCTTATTGTATTTCTTGCTTATTCTTTGTACTTGTACTCCTGTTTGCTGTTGCAAACAAGTGTGGCGAGGTTTCTCCACCCAGAAGGAGTTTTTATTAGCCGGTTTTCCGGGGACTCATCCACCGACGGATTGATTGGGTTCGTCCACCTTACGGACACGCCGAGGAGTAGGAGCATCATCTCCGAACCTCGTACATCGCTGTGTTAAGGTTTGATATTCTTCCTTTCATTTCTAGTTTATTTTTCCGCTGCGCTAACGAATTGTAGGAAGAAACGAGCGATTTGGGGCGGCTATTCACACCCCCCCCTCTCTAGCCGAGTACGAAGAGATCCTAACACTCATGACCTCCTTTTATAAGAGCGTTCACTTTTTGCTACAATGAATGAGTTATGTGCATTCAATGTTGAATTTAATGTCGTTGTTAATGAATTTAATGTCACCTATTAATCTATTATTGTCGAGAAATTACGGAATCATCATTAATTTCAGATTAATACTTCCGTTATACTCTTGAGCAAGTAGCGAAAAGAAATTTAGGTTGACAAAATGTTGAATCATTTGTTTGGGCAAATTTTGTCTCGACTCGTCCGACATTCATACACACAGAGTTAACTTGGTTCAATATAATCCAGACCATGGATTTGCACATCTGTGCAAAGTCGGCTCAAGGCATAGGCGATTAAGGCCTATGCCTAGGTCCCTATTATATTAGGGCCCACTAAATTTTATATATAAATATATAACTAAATATGAATATTAATTTAGAAATATATGTATTTGGGTATTAAATATTTAAAATTATAACTAAAATAAATTTTAGTCCATATTTATTTTCATTAGTAAATTTAATTTTTTATTAGCAAAATTAAATTTAGTTAATTTTTAATTTTTTTCATTTGATTAATAATTTTTTATATTTTATAGATTAAAGTTAACTTTTTAAATATTTTTTTACTGTTAAAGTTAAATTTTATTGATAATTTTAATTTTTTATTATTAATGTTAAATTTGATTGATAATTTATTTTTATAAATTATTAAAATTTGATTTGTAATTTTAAATTTTTTATTGACAAAAGTTTAATTTACTAATCAAAATTAAATATATATTTTTTAAAAAAATGCTTTTGATAAAGCTCCCCGTACGCAGTCATTATATTTGCTACTTGAACTTATTATTTCTAGTTCACAAATAATAATTTCATCATTATATCAAGATTTTTTTCCATTGAAATTAAAATTGATCGATATTTTTTAAAAATAGCAATTATAATGTATATTAATAGTATTATAATAATTTATTACTACTAAATTAGTTAGTATTTTTAATATTTTATTAACAAAAATTAATTTAATTTATTTAATTATATATATATATATAAATTATGTTTAAAAGTTAATTAAAATAACTTTTATTTTAAAAATTTTACTAATAAATAAGTGAGGTTTGATAAATATAAAGTCACTGTTATGTGATCTATTTTAAATATCTCTAATAATATTTTTTTAAATTTTATAATAATATTAAGGTCTTAAATTTAATTTTTTTTTGTCTAGGGTCTTATGAATTATTGAGACGATCCTACGTCTATGTATCTACGCGTGAGAGATAGTTTCTTCTATATATTCACAACATCATTACATGTGCCATAATTTAAATAAACAATAAAATCAAGAAACTCTCAATACGAGACTAAAAATTCATACACAATAGAATTTTTTATTCTCCATCTCTTTGCTCTGTTCACATTTCCAACATTTGTATATATAGCAAAACCAATATAAAAGAATCTAAAATCCTCAACGTTTAAAGATCTAAGGGGGCGTTTGGTTTAGGGGAATAGGAGTGGGGAATGAGAATGGGAATCATTGATTGTCATTGTTAATATTTGGATTATAGGAATAGGAATACAAATAAGGGAATGAATCCTTGAAATTGGGTAATAACTCATTCCCATGTACCTCCCCTTCAATGAGCTATTACCCTATTTTCATCAATCAAAATATTCTCTTATTCCAAAAATACCCTTAATCTCAAACTAAAATTTTCTTCCTTAATATCAAATATCAAAATATATTTATTTATTTTTTCTTTCGTATCACTTCTCTCTCCTTGTTCTCTCTCATCATATTTCCTCTCTCATCATTTTATCACACACTTTCTCTCTCCTTAATCTCTCCTATCACACACTCTCTCTCCTTTTTTTTTTCTCATTACACTATATCTCTCATCATACTTTCTCTCTCCTCAATATCTTCCATCGCACTCTTTTCCTTTTTCTTCTCATCATACTTTCTCTCTTCTCAATCTCTCCTATCACACTCTCTTTTCTCTTTTTTTCTCATCACATTTTCTCTCTCCTCAATCTCTCTTGTCACACCCTCCTTTTTTTCCTAATACACTTTCTCTCTCATTATACTTTCTTCCTCATTATACTTTCTCTCTCCTCAATCTCTCCCATCACACTCACTGTTCTCTTTTTTTCTCATCACGCTTTCTCTCTCATCATACTTTGCTCTCTCACCATACTTTCTCTCTCCTCAATTTCTCTCATCACACTCTCTCTCCTCATTTGTTCTCATTACATTTTCTCTTTCTTCATCCTCTCCAATCATACTTTCTCTCACATCATATTTTCTCTCTCATCTTCTCTCATCCTCTCTCCTATCACACTCTCTTTTCTCATTTTCTCTCATCACACTTTCTCTCTCTTTATTCTTTCTCATCACACTTTCTCTCTCATCATACTTTCTCTCTCATCATTCTCTTTCATCATATATTTCTCTCACATTCATCTTTCTCTCACATCTAATTTTTTCTCTTATTTTCCTTTAAGGGTAAAAAAGGAAATTTTAATTTATTCCGATAGAAAATATACAACTAACCAAACATTACTTTTAGTAGTCATATCCATGCTCATACCCATTCTCATTTCACAATACAATGATTCCCATTCCGATTCCTATTCCTAAGAGAGAACCAAACGCCCCCTAAATTCTTCAAATCCACGAACTAAAATGAGAATAACAATTTAGAAAGTATAACACTGTTAATTTATAGCCGACCATTAAGAATTGGGAAATGGGAAGAATTTTTTTTTGAAAATATGTGTCCATTAACCATGTATGGTAACAAATTTAATTAACTGCACACCAAGTGCTTTTGTACTGCACACTGATGAGGCCTGAGGGAAAGCATTCTAGTACTCTTATTTCATGGACAGCTTGAGGACACGTCCGAGTGCGTGTCTTCTGGACTGGACTCTATGGAAGTTTGCAAAAAGCTTGCTTTGATATGAAATGAGATACATGCTGCTCATTACTTTTGCACCGCCCAATCTGCATGGCGGGGGCCTATTTCCTTTTAAAATCTTCTTTAGCCTTTTAGGCAACAAAGCAAACCACTCACTCAGGATCATTAACTACGTTACCCATTTGATGTGGTGATAAAGAGAAGACCTGCTAAGTATAAATCAAAAGACGAGATAACAAATGACGTGGCGGTCAAAGTTAAAACAAATAATGTCAGAGGATCAACGGAATCACTAAAAGAGTGTTGAGTGGAGCTCTATTGTAGTGATCGATCGAACATGAACTGTCCGACCAACAAAAGACTTGTCTAAGCAGAACGTCTGTGCAATCAAGATCATCAGACGCTCGTCACAGAGCAGAAGACCATCAGGACGATCGTAGATTTAGTCTGATCGGGCGAAAACAGGCTACCGAGTCCAGCGATCGTAGGGAAGAGCAACTCAGTCCGACCAAGTGGAAATGTCCCTAGCCGAGCGGTTTTTCCGTTTGGCCGAGTAAGGGGATCACTGACGTATCTCAGGATATCTTTTTGGGAGATAGTGCCGCTAATACGAGACATGATCAACAGGGAGATCGTACAACGAAAATTTCTACTATCTTGTCAGGAATATGCATACCCTATTAAGGTATGATATCAGAGACACTTTCTTGACAGATTCTTTCATAGGACGAATTGAAAAACGTACCTACGATCAATTGAAGAATATGTCCACGCCTCGAGAAACACACACGTCACTCACCAGGACATTATATAAAGGAGTTTATATATCGACGGAGATACGCGTTATTCACTATTCATACTTGTGTCTAATGTTGTTCTGTCTTTTTTCTCTTTCCGATGTCTGACTTGAACGTCGGAAGACCAACGCTAGAGAACCCCTTTCCTAATTTGATGCTGACATTTTTCTTATATTACAAAGTGAAACAGAATTTACATCCAATCAACTCAGTTGCCACGTCCCCAAATAGTCATCTTTTCAATTTTTAGACCGAATCATTATATTTTATTGCACTTAGCTTGCATACTGATCATGGCGAGCACGAACGCCTAACCCTATTCTTCAGGCTGAATCCAGCTCTTGATCAAAGTCAGCGTGCATTCCCAGTGTTCGATGCAGAGAGCTAGATCTGTCATATATTTCAGTAAACTAATCGATTTCAAGTACCCACGGAACCTGGAATTCCGCTACTCTACCCAGCTAATTAAACAGACACAATTACTCAAACTAGTTGTACAAAGAGGCGCGCAGCAATAATTGCTCTGTTATCAGTCTCCATGAGTTTTCCATGTTGTCTGAAACTAGAAGATCTACAAATCACGATAAATTATTTGTCAATGCTAGCTGCAGAGCACGCATATACGTTTAATTCTTACATTGTATCCATAATTATTCCAATAACAATTGACTAAATGTAACTGAAATTGAGATTTAATTATAAGGCCCTGCTTCTTCTTCTGCTGCTGCTTCTCTGCATCAGGTTTCTCCTACAAGAAGAAGAAGAAGGAGAAGAGGAGTAGCAGTGAAAGTGATGAGGCCGGGAGAATGGAAGAAAAGTAGAGCTCCCGAGCGGAGGCGGCGGCGGCCGAAGAGTAGGCGGAGGGAGAGGGAGGACTGTTATAGTAAAACGGGAAGTACGGTAAGAACGGGTTGGGCGGCGGCGGCGCGTTGTAGTAGACGTCGGTCGGCGGGGAGTAGTAGTAGCCGCCGCCATTGCCGCTGCCGCCGGCGGAAGGCGGGGGAGGGGAGTAGTAGTAGAAGGTCCCCGGGGTGTCTGACGGCGGCGGAGGGCACTCGTATGTGGTCGGCGAAGGAGGCGGCGGCGACGGCGGCGGCGAGGGCGGCGGCGGGGAGGCGATGGGTTGGCAGGGGTCGTCGCAGGAGGCGCACATTGTGCACGAGGTGCCGTCTCTGACCACGACCCTGCCCGCCGTGATCGCCAGCGGCGAAGAGAAAGCGGCTACAAGCAGGAGGAGGAGGAGGGAGACCAACGCAGTGGAAACCGCCATGGCGGACGGAGACGCGAAATGACGTTGGACGCATTCGGGCAGCGATCCAGCGCCCATATTTAGCGTTGGGGTTCGGCCGAGGTGGGTTGACTCAGGGGAAGACTCGGAGAAGGGCGTGGCACGTGTGGCGTCGATGCGGAGGAGCTCGTGGCACGTGTGGAATTAAGCGGTGACAACTCACACGCGTGAACAGGTGGACAGTGAAGCTTGCAAGCTAAGCTACGTAACTATAGATGCATGGACCCTACGCAAAGGGGGTGCCATCATCAGTGAGTTCGCTTAATCATTAAGTTGAGGAGCTGGGGGTGCTCATGGAAGAACTCAACCTTTTGCAGTTCATTTGGGCACCTTTTTCAGGTTGTTACTTGTCGATGATAAAGAAGAAGAAATTGAGGCTTACTTTTCGATCGAATGTTCACTTATATGTCGATAATTGAAGTAAAGAACATTAAGAGGTTAGTTGAACATTTCACTCTTGTCAAAATATATTCAATAGAAGTAAAGAACATTGCTTCCTTGTGTCAACATACTTTATGACATGTTAGAGGGGTGGTTGAAGTGGGTTTCCTACGACTCTTTATCATTGGCATCCATTAGTTTTTTTTTTCTTTACTTATTAATATGGATTTATATCACTAACTTTTGTATACAAATTTATCTACAATGGATCTCCTTAGTTTTCTTTACTTGAGTAAGTTTCAATGCGAATGAGAACCTTTGATATTTCTACCCACCCTTCAAGTCGATTGAGTTTGTACACAACTCATATTTTGCCAATGTATTACCTACAAGAAACACATGTCCTCAATCCTCTTTCTAGTGATGACCATGGGCTGAAATCGAAGTAAGAGAATAAGCTCTCGTTAAAATTGGGAGTGAATATAAAATCCATTAATATGTGTAATTAATCATGTCAAGTACAATCATATTAGAATAAAAGTAGTCGTCCGTGATTTACCTTCTCCGTGTTGGTCCTGAGACGAATTGACGGGGGCACTGGGAGCGAGCGTATTCATCTTTTTGCCACCATAGTAAAATAAAAGTAAAAATATAAGACTATATAATCTATAATATATCTAGTGCATCATTTTTAAATTACTCTACACTGACAAAAAAACACCCTAAATTATCGAGGGATATTTCTGTTGCTATTTGAATTTAGCAATAGAATTACGACGGATATATGGTCGTCAGAATCGATTGAGTCATAGATGATGATTTTTTATCAACAGAAATTAAATACCATCGACAGTATAACTATTCATAGCTAAATTTATTGACGGAATTTTAAATTCCGTTAATATATGTAACTACGGAATTTTAGTTTCCATTAGTAATTTATCGATGAATATTATGAATTCATCAATAAATAGTGAACGGAAACTTGCTCCTGTAACGTAAATTACCAACTGAACTTGTAATTCCGTTGGTAAATACCAACGAAATTACATATTCTGTCGGTAATTATCATAAAAATAGTATTGTTTATATACGATAATGATTGACGGAATAGCAAATTTTATTAGTAATTACTGATGGAATTTGTCATTCCGTTGGTAAACTGTAAAATTTTTAATAGATCTAATTTTAAATTACAATTATCATGTTTACATTTTTGATACCAAACATCATACATTCACAAACGGTGTTACTTTTCATTACACGACCATTCACAATCTATACGCAAACAACTAATTCATTAAACTATACATTCACAACTCATTACAATCCATACCCAAACAATCAAATATACTATCCAAATCCATGCAAACTAACTCAATAAACTATCCAATAATGATACATAGAAACCATGTCCATAATTTACGACAAAGATATCCAAATAAAATCCTGTAAGATAGTAATATCAAATCATGTAGAAAGCAAAATATGATATATTAGTATCAGAATCATGCTAAACAAATTGATTCTATAATTAATAATGAGAAAATACATTTAAAACATAAATGTATAATTAATTTTACAGGTAAAAAAATATCTGAATAATATTTTAGATAATTGATGGTGGTGATATACATATATAGACCAATGAATTATCTTGAGGAAATGTAATACAATTAGATATGAGCATATTATAACATCAAAATCGAATAAATATTTTACATGTTTTATGAGTGATAAAAAAATTAAGTTGTAGTTGAAAATACCTCATAAAGATGCTACTCAACATAGTCTCATCGGTCTTAAGTCTCTTGTAACTCAAAACTATACTATGATTGCATAAATTGAGCAATGACTACTTGCATCTCAGCCAATACATCATTATTTCTCACATCCCTTCCGACCATCCTCTCCTCCACTGTCGTCAGTCGAATCCTCAGGTCTTGATTTTCTACTCTAATTGACTCTATTTCAGTAAAAGAAGAACTAGGATGACTCCTAGACATCCTTAAACGATCAAATGACATTTTGGCCTGTGAGTTAAGGTCGTAGAGGGTGGAGTTCTTTGTTCTTCTATCCACAATATCATAATAAATGTCATTTATCTCCTTGGTGGATAGAGCATGTGACTCTCATCCATCTACTAGTGGTGTTGATGTCTAAGCCACTCTATTTGTCATTTCCTCTAGTGTAAAGAAAAATAGATGATTAATATATGCTACACAATTATTAAAGCTAATCATTGTTAACGGTTATACGTAATAAAGTTAATATTTTTACATCTATGATCCGGAATCGAAGATCGACAAATGTGCCATGACTTTTCTTATGAGTCTTATTAAATATCTCCCAATAACTATGGTGTCTTTATAGAGTACCTTCCTAATAAATTAAAATCCACTTATATAACTTTAATTTAAACTTACCAAATCGATGGCGTGCTTGACAATAGGCTTGGATCCGGAAGTATAGCTAGTGGGCTTTGCATTTTTATTTAATCGAGCAAGTACAGAATTTGACCTCCGCCTATCTCTAGCCCAAGTGACAGTCCATGTAACCCAAATCTCGTTTGATACAAAAGCTAGCCTTGTGCCCTTCTTTCTCAAAGTGTATATGAGATCTTTGTATACTATTGCACAATAAATATTCAAAGTTTCTAGAAATTGACGCTCCTACCTTGCCTCCCAGGTATATTTTTTCTAGAATTATAAGTTGAAAATTAGTAAATTTAAGGATAAATTTATAATATAATACCAAACATATTCAATTTACTCACCAAAAATTCCTGATAATGGAAATTCTTCATCTCCTGGTTTATATGTCTCCATGTAGTACCAAAAGCGGAGACTCACTCTTTAAATTTTTCGATTATGTATGTCACTACTTGATGCCCATCAGAAGTAAAACTGCATATAAAAATGTTAAGGTATGAGAAATATATTATAAATAAAGTCATATATGAATTTGAATTACTATTAATAAAAATTCTTACAACTCCCTAACAACCCTCAACACTGTATGACAACGGGGTGTGACTGGTTGCTCTGTCATGATAATATCTGTAAAATAATATTACAATGCATCACAATAATATTACTAGCATGATAATATTTACACAAAATAAGATGGAAGCATAACTTACTTAATGAACAATAAGACTAATATTTAATTATCATTACAATCTAAATCATGAACATTGACAATGTCTATGTCCTAGTCGCTAAACTATATTAGTTCAATAACCTCCTTACTATTGGACATATTTCCATTATCTATTTTCTTGTAAGTGACATTAATATCTACAAGTAATTGGGATATGTATTGAAATTGTGAATCAACTGAATGTCTATCCACTTTGTTATTCTGAAATGCATTATGGTTTTGAGCAGTAACAGTGTTAATATAACTAATCAAGATTAATATTACTGTCCCGACTGACCAAATGACTGAAATTTAATTATCTGTAAAAAGTCCTCGTCTCACATTACATAGTTACATTGCAAATGAGGGAAAATATTATATCAAGATGTTTCTATGCAGAGGAGTCACAAGGATCACATGTTATACTTTCTTCATGCACATACTTATGATGGCATCTCATGTGACATGCTATTACAGCAGATACATAAAAGTATTGAAGTCTAGCAGTTAACGAGTAATACATACTTTTCATGTAGCTTATAACGAGAGTAAGTACAAATTTTACATTCAATTAGTTCACTGTCTTTATTTCAAAATATCATACAATTATTAATGCAATAATTAATATTCTCTATAACAAACCTAAATTCCTCACCAATTTCTTTGTACTATAGAAACTATAAGTCAATTAATTAACAAACGTCATCGTAACATCATTTAGAAAAATGATATTTTGTCTTGACTATAAGTCTATAACAACCCTTTCTTATAAAATATTCATTTTAGATAAATGATCAATTTTTTAATCTGTTATATATCCAAGCTTTATTCATGTACATTTGATCCTAATGAGCATAAAATTTCCTACATTACCAACACAAGTATGATAAATTTATGACCTAATTTAGTAACTTAGAATTAACTTTTGACATAATATATTGTGCAACATTAGTAATAAGTTTTGACCTATCATGCTTATCCAACAACCACGACATATTTCAATCTATACATAGAAGCTATCATGGTGTGCAATATCAAGAAATTTTAATTCAGGATTTAGATATTTTTTCAATCTAGACCGAGCTGCCAGAAATAACGCAAGCTCACGATAGCCACACAACTATCCCCATGGTCTGCCAGGGCCAAGAAAGCCGAGAGCAACCCGGCTATAGCTGGCTAAGCTTGCGACCAAGGGTAATATTACGCTACCGCAAGTGCACGTTTGTCATCAAGTAATAAAAATATCGAACCAACATAAATTGTTGATTAAACATTAGTTGACTTCACATGGTGAATTATCTAGACAATCGGAGGTTGGTTGGAAAATCTTGAAGGCAAGAGAGAATGAGAGAGAGAGAGTTAGGAAAGAGAGAGAGTTAAGAGAGAGAGAGAGATTGGGGAGATGATTCTAAGAGTTCGGTTTCATTATGATATTAGTTAATATCCTTATGCATTGTTCATCTCCTTACCTCCATGCCTACACTTTGTAAGATTTCTAACTAAAGTTTGGCTCAACCCCATGAAGAATGCGCTGGAGAGTTTACTAAAGTTCTAATACCATTAAGTTAAAAAATAACTCTAGAAAGTCCGGTCAAAATGTTACCCTAAAGCCTCATGATCATACAATCCTAGAGTTATCCAATTTACTTCCTAACAATAGATTAATGCAACTAAGTAGAAGAAGTAATCTAAAAAGTCCGGTTAAAGGGTTACCCAATGTCACAGGGCTCTTTGGTCATACAGTTCTAGATTACACAAGTCGCTTTCTAATATTAATTTGGGAGAAACCCTCTAAATTTTTATTAGATACTCTTTTGTAGTGAATCGGTATCCTTGCAAGAGGATCGTCTTAGAAAGTTCGTTTAAAGGGTTATCCCTTGTCATAGGACCCCATGGTAATACAATCCAGTACTTCTCCTCTACAAGGTGGTAAATCCACCACAATCCACATGTATATACCACACACATTTCATCAAATATGTACAAGACATAATATACAAGAACAAGTCATAAACACTTCATTGAATAAGAAAACAAGCAAGTAAATAGCATCACAAACACTCTCTACATCCTAAGAATTGAAGGATCTACTCTATTACAAAGGATTTATAATAAAGAGACAAGAAAATAACAATCCACAACTCAATAAACAAGATAAAAAAGGAGAAAACTTATCAATGCATTATCAGTCTTATTACTTGCAATCCATGCTTCGGAGGTGGACAGATCAACGAAGTTGGATGATCTAGGGCTTCCCCAAAGGGGAGAATCCTTCCCTAAGGAATGGGGGTTGAGCTCGAAACCAAATATGAGTCAAAAGGCAGAAAAAAATTCCTCTTTTATAAGCAAGGGGTTGTGTCTCCCCTCGTGTTCTACGCCACGGCCATGCCTTGCGACATGGCCGGGGCATGTGTGCCACGGCCCAAAATAGGCACGACCCCTCTATGATTGGACTCTGGAAAAGATTTGGCTCTGGAAGGGGGACAAGGTCATGTGGATTCACATGACCGCTCCCTTGTTGGCTATTGGTTGAAGGCACGGTCTACCCCTGCTTCTTTGTTAGTGCTGGGGCACGGCTTGCCCGAGGGGCACGACCTGCCCGTGGGGCAGGGCCTACCTGTGGGTAGCCTGGGTGGTGGCACATGGCCGTGTCAGGGGGTATGACCAAGTTATTGGTCTTCTTTCATGTTTGTTCAAATGTGTCTTTCTACTCCGTTTTTACTCCAATTTACATCCTGTCAATCAAAATACACAAAGAGCAAATTTTCGAATAAATAGTATGGAGATATGACATAGTAATGAATTATGTGCAATAAACATAGATTTTATATATAAAATACAAATAGATGTGCATCGAACAATACCTAAAAATATATGTAATCTACGTACATCAGGATGCGAGCAAGCTAGGCGTGGTATCCTCAAGCTGGTCTGCTAGCAAGTTGACCGCGACATTCTCAAGAGTGGTCGCGACCAGCTAAGCTCGCTGCCAAGGGGTCGTGAGCAGGTGCTCGTGCCCGACCAAGTTCACAGCCAAGGGGCCGCGAGCAAGGTGGTCGCGACCGACCAATCTTGCGGCCAAGGGGCCGTGAGCAAAGCGGCCGCCCCACAAACAAGGCGGTTGCGACCGATTAAGCTCGCAACCAAGGGGTTGCGAGCAAAGAGACTGCAACCAAGGGGCCGCGAGCAAAGTGGTCACGACTGACCAACATTACGGGAGAGGAGCCAGAGAGCTTACCGCACCGGAGAGAAGCCTCGCCAATGTGCAATCAAAATAATGCAAGAAGGAAGAGGTTGGGCGGGGAAATGAAAGATTTACCAACATAATCCAAATTTTGTCAGTAAATTACCGATTTAATCCAAATTCAGTCAGTATTTGACTGACAGCTTGAATATGATTTCCCAACCCGACTCATCGATTGAATCCAAATTAAATCAATACTGACTGAATTAAAATTCCGTCAATATATACCAATAGAATTTGAATTTTGTCTGTAAATTTGTCCTAAAATGCCGGCTGAATTTAGATTCAGTCAAGTTAGATAAAATTTACCGCCGGCCAAATACCAGTCGAATTTGGTCGATAATTTTTTGACGAAATTTGGATTTAGACAGTAATTTTCCGACGGAATTTGGATTTAGTTGGTGAACTACCGACTAAATTTGGTTCCTCGGCTGAATACCAAATGAATCGTAATTCAATCAGTGAATTTATATATACTGACTGAATCCTAATTCAGTCTCTAAAACCCAATTAAATTATGACGGATTGAATTTCCATCCTTGATTCTGTACCTATATGAAGATTTTCGTAATGCTTGTTCTAACCCTTTGCAAAAGGAAATGAAACAAGCCTCTACAACTTCTAACTAATATGGAATTTCGTTCAAATATAATTCATACCCTTCTTAAGGATATAAATGAAAGCTTAAGAACAAATTCGCACCATGTGCCATCCTTAATTTCACCTCCAAATTTATTTTATTATGAATCTTTGAACCATCAAGTAGTACAATATATCCAACCAACTTGACCAATGTTGAGTCATTCAATGAAACGAAAACAACCATGTCAAGTCGTACTAAGATCTCCAATCTCCCTTGTCCATTCTATTAAACATTTACACACATTAGAAATATAGATCAAATCCATTTTAAACTCTTTATTAAATGCATCAAAATTATGTCATTAATCTAACTATTTCAAAGTATCCTTCACCAACATCAAACACACAAAGTAAGACAAAAATAAGGAATATAATTATTTAGTAAATTATGATTTTTTTTTTCTAAAAGAAAATATCACATGTAGTAAACTTAGCCCATTATTCCTTTAGAATTTATCCTAAATTAAATACTCCTCTATGCGATCCGAGGTATTACTACTAGAATCCTTGAGTATAGATTATGAGAGAGCATATCATCTAGTCCATTTTTTTCTCCTAGTCTGCTCCGTAATTACGATCGGATTCCGATTAAAATCCAACCGCAATTAAGTACGATCTCTCCTTGGGTTCATATTCCCATCTAGGTTATTGTTTGGGTAGCGACAAGCGATCGGAGGTCGTCGACTGTGGACAGGTGATCGAACTACTTGGTGTCGAGCCAGGAGCGGCCTCCGACCGTCTGCCCCAATCCAAATTACAACTTGGATGGGAATGTGAACCCAGAAAGAGATCGCAGTCAATTGCAACTGGATTCTCTTAGCATACTAGAAGAGAACAAGGAAAAAGCATACCAAAGGATCCGGACTCCAATGAAAATAGATCCTCTAGTCCGTTTTTTCTTAATCCTCTCCTGATATGCTCCGTAATCGGAATCCGACCCAATTATCTACTATTCCTTCTTGGATTTATATTCCCATCCAATTTATTATTTGTGTCCGGACGAGTGGCCGGAGGCCGTCAAAGCAAAGGTTTAATCAGAGCCATAACTTCCATAAGGCCAGAGAGGCAACCACCTCAGGGCCCAGCCCAATGAAGGGTTCATTTTTTTAATTATACCTAAAACAAAATGAGAGACATGGACCCTAAATGACCGCTAAACCTATTCTCACGGCTTCAAGGCACATACCGATGCACGACTCTTCTTTGAATGCAATTTCTTCTCTGATGTTGTTTTTCTTTGCACGTGATTTCTTCTCCAGCGTTCTTTTCTACCAATGCATGGATTCATTGAACAAGAGGTGATCCTAATTTTCTTCTTTGACCGTCTTCTTCGTCTTGCAACACGCGGCACCAACTGTATTCTAATCGTGCAACAATGATTGTTTGTGCGACCTAATCACGTCGATTCTCACAGTGGCTATATCATTGTGCAAAAGGCGGATCCCGCCGCCCAGCGGCCCCCTAGGCCTGGCCCCACAGGGATCCTAGGAGGAGGTAAATCAGCGGTGAATGCTGGCCCGGGTAAAGCGTGGTGTCTCCGGAATTTAACACAGCCGGCCCAGATTATTCATCCAGTGCGCGTCCGTGGACCTTCGACCCTACGACTCATTGTGCAAGGATGCCACGCCTTAACCGGTTCATCCAGCCTGCGGTGGCTATATCATGCAATATGGGCTGGTGGTTGGTCTTTGCTCGTGTGACCTAATTGCACAGCGCGGTGACTGTGACACGCTACCCTGGTCGCTTGTGCGAACGACAATCTAATTGTATAGTGGTTACTGCTTGTCGTCTTGCTACTACCTACACCCACCGCATTGGTCTCAATGTTACAAGATATACTAAATGAGCTATCATTGTTATAGATTGAGAAAGAAATAGTCTGACAATTGGATTATTCAGATTTTATAAATTTTTTATCTCTAAAATAGCTAGACAAGTAGTGTTTATAATAATATATTATTTTTGATTTATTTATGTATTTAGTATATATATATTATTTGTAAATTAAATTTTATCATTATTTAACAGAGTAAAGAGGTCATTCTTTAATATTCACTTCAGGCCCTGTCGATTAGAGGTACGGCGCTGAGTTTAATTTCTTACTTATGACATGTATGTAAATGAGCCTCACAATATGTAAGAGATTCAGTTGGAACGTTTGCTACGATGGACGGGGAGAGTTGTGGAAAGTTGGATACAATATGCATAATTATATTGCTAGAAAGTGACACTAACGATGGTAGTTTGAGTTACGTTGAACGTTCCTCCATCGTCAGCTATGGCTGCATTAATTGAACGTTTCGTACACTGATGGGATGATGAGAACCACTAACTTTCTTAATTAACTAAGCATTCATTAATCTTCAATTGCATGCAGGAAGTGTACAACAATACAAACCTTGCCCATTTCAGGCCCAGTTATCATGCAATTGAACTCTTTGAAATTTAGATACAAAC
Source organism: Zingiber officinale (assembly GCF_018446385.1). Taxonomy (NCBI): domain Eukaryota; kingdom Viridiplantae; phylum Streptophyta; class Magnoliopsida; order Zingiberales; family Zingiberaceae; genus Zingiber; species Zingiber officinale. The sequence continues at coordinate 97,578,489 of NC_056006.1, read as the reverse complement.
TTCTAATTTACAGAAACCGCACGCCCCTATCTTCCGTTCAACTGCATCCCAAGCCAATGGCTAACAGAAAAGGATCTAAACCTAACACTTCTCTGTCAATTAACACTTGTGTGCTCTTGCTTATTTTCCTCCTATGGGAAGGTAGAAAGAGAGGAATATGACGACTTTGTTGATCGAATATAGACCTCGATCTGTTCTACAAAATAAATTACATCAGTGCCGAGTCAAGGAAGGGGTCTCCGGTATTGATCCTCCGACTCTCAAGTCAATCATCGGAATAGTGGAAGAAAGTGGAGCAACAGTAACTCTAGCGCAAACAGTGAATAACGCATATCTCCGTCGATGATGAGCCCCGCTTTATATATAGCCCTGGTGGGTGACCGTTTCCAATGACAGTTCACCATTAGATCTTACGATGTCAGGGATATACATGCCCTGTTAAGATATAGTGTCAAAGGTACTTTCCTGACAAACCCCTTCATAGGACATATTGGGTAACATGTCCACGTCTCGAGGAGTGTATATATCATTCACCAAGGCTCTATATAAAGAGGGTTCATCACTGGAGGAGGTACGCGTTATTCACTGTTTGCACCTACGTTATTATTGCTCGACATTCCTTCTATTCTGGTGATTGACTTGAGTAGTCGAAGGGTCAACGCTGTGACCCCTTCCTTAACTCAACACTGAATTATTTATTTTACAGAATAAAACGAGGTCTATATCCAATCAACGAATCCATCATATCCTCAACTTTTTCCCCATTCCACTTTTATCCAATCACCCAGTATTAATTGTTACATTTTTCTACCGTGGCATGTTCATAACAGCTCGCATGCAGCCATGGCATGCACTTGTTGCTTATATATATTTGCCATGTGAGATCTATATATATACATGTACATATGTATCTTCTTCATATTTATGTACTATGATCTGTTTGATGAACAGGACGAGAAATTAATCAGTGAGTTAACTAGCTAGCCAGGAACAAAGATGGTAAGGATGCCTTGTTGTTCGAAAGAGGGGCTCAACAGAGGAGCATGGTCTCCTCGGGAAGACAAGATTCTCAGCGACTACATCAAAGCTCATGGCGAAGGCAAATGGAGAGACCTCCCTAAAAACGCAGGTGATATATATGTTCAACTCCTGTCTAATTATTGTTAATTCAGATTAAACATCAGTCTTTTCAGGGTTGAAGCGGTGTGGCAAGAGTTGCAGACTCCGGTGGCTGAATTACTTGAGGCCGGACATTAAGAGAGGTAACATCACTGAAGACGAAGAGAACCTAATTGTCAAGCTCCACGCACTCCTTGGAAATCGGTAACTCCCAGGCTCGACGTTACCCAACCTGATTAATCATTTTTTGAATTGATCGCCTACATCTTCTTATACGTATAGAATTAATTTGGTTTTGTATACGGTGTATATACGTAGATGGTCGCTGATTGCCGGTAGGTTGCCTGGGCGAACAGACAATGAAATCAAGAACTACTGGAACACGAATTTAAGCAAGAAAACGATGCCTCGGGTATGCGACAGAAGGCGCTTGAACTCGAAGGAAAATAAGGAGGCTGACAAATTGGATCCGGTGAACGAGCAACCGAGTCATCGAGTGATTCGAACCAAGGCCGTAAGGTGCACCAAGGTGTATAATTTGGCGAAGGACGACAACTGCTCTAGCTCTAAGCTAATTGCTTGTAATGATGAGATCAGGCCGTCGTGCCCATTGATGCTGCCTGATGATCAGGATATCGATCCGTCCGGTTTCTTGGAAGACTTTGACATGGAAGGATTCATGTCGGATTTTCAAGATGATAGTTTCTTGCAATATTGCATCGATGGCAATAGCGGAGATGATCGTGTCGACGGCGACTGGAACATGATGATGGCCGGAGAGCTTGCACGGGATCGTGCAGCTGGTTGAGGCAAACAATGAATTTTAATGCTTGTCTTTTATATGATACATGCAAATTCATGATAATTGACAGAGAGTTTAAATCACAAAGTTTAATTGGGATCATAATTTAAGCTAATGTGGTCCTGAATTTGTGAAACTTTGTTCTTACCTTGGTGGCCATTTGATTTGTCATTAATTAGGTGGAGGTCGTCTTTAGATTATCCTTTTGCTGCATGCTATTCTAAGGATTATTTGTTGAGTAAAATTTATTAGACTTGCTGTATATATGTTAGATCTTTCTTGTCTCTTTGTTTTAATTTGCAACTTTTAGTCGGTAGACGATATATAGTTCCAGGAAGAGTTGAGCTAGTCAGTTTTCGTAATAGTAGTGCCCTTATTATAAGGGGTGCTACTTGGGGAAAATTGACTTAACTTGTCTTTGAATTACTAGGGTAAGTCCATTAATGAAATAAATTGGATTTCTTCAACATTAGGTCACTGAAAAAATATTAATTTAGCAACAAATAGTTGTGACTGATTATTCTCGTCATAAATTGATGACGAATTTTGCAATGAAATAAATAACTGTGCAAATTAGTAAAGAAATTTGCAACAACAAAAAATTGTCCCTAAATTAGCAACAAAAGAATTTCATCGCAAAAAAATATTTATCCTCAAATTTGTCGTCAATTGGCAACGAATGTTGGATTCATCGTCAGATTTGCAATGAATAAAGAAATCGTTGCCAAATTAGGATAAATTCTATATTCATTGCTAGTTTTAGAGATTTTTGCTAGTGAAATTCTTTAAATTTGACGATGAATTCTAGACTCGTCCCTAATGTGGACATGAATCCAAAACTCATCGTCAATTTGGAGATGAATACTTGATTCATCACTAAATCGATTGCGGTAATCGATTAAGAAGCTTCGTGAAAAGTCACAAATTTGCCCCCAATGACTAAGTCAATTGATTCTGGGTCAATCGAATAATTTGTGTCAATTGGTGATAAATCTTGAATTTGTCACCACATTGGCGATGAATTCAAGATTCGTCGTCAATCACTAAATTGATCGATTGAGCTAATCGATTAAGAAGTTTCATGGAAAGTTACAAATTTTCCCACACTCAATTGTTCAAAGCCAAATTGATTGTCCAATTGATTCTAGATCATTCTATGATCCAAATAATTTGTATCAATTGGTGACGAATTCAAGATTCATCGCCAAATCGCTAAATCAATCGATTGAGCTAATTGATTAAGGAGTTTTGCGAAAGGTCACAAATTTGCCCCCAACCGATTGCCCAATTGATTGACCCAATCGATTTCGAGTCATTATGTGATTTGAAAATTTTGTGTCAATTGGTGACGAATTAAAGATTAGCTGTCAAATCACTGAATCGATCGATTAAGAACTTCACGAAAAGTCACAGATTTGTCCCCAATTGATTTCTCGATTGTACAATTGATTTCGGATCATTCTGTGATCCAAATAATTTATGTCAATTGGCAACGAATCCTTGATTCGTTGCTAATTGTAAGCCAAGTATAAAAGGGTGAGATCTCAAATTTGGCGACGAATTGAAATTCATCGTCAAAAATCCTAACTTCATAAATTTTCCCAATCTCCCCATCCTAAATCTGCCCGCTTCCTTTGATCCCCTCAACTCCCCTTGATCCGGCAATGACGACAACGATGGCAATGGTGACGGTGACTTTCGTGAGCTTGGAGAGATGCGGGGGTAAGATTCCTCCTCTCAACTTCCCCTCCCCACTCCCCCCTCTCATTTACCAGACCCCTCACTTGCCGAATCTGGGTTGGCGATAGGAATGATAATTTGTTAGGTTTGAGTTGGATTTCATATCCTTTGTCCCCATTCCCATCAGATATATGATATAATCCACATACTCATACCCATTAAAAGATAGGATATCATTTATATAAATAATTTTTCTCCTTTCCATTCAACTATTATTATTTAATAAAAGCATATTAAAATTAACATCATATTAAAAAAATATAATTAAAAAATAAATTAAACATATATATGCCTAATATCAACAAAAATAGTTAGTGAATTTTGGAATATATATATATATAATTTAATCATATATTCGGGTCAAATATCAGATATTGATGATAGTCTCTCCTTATCCTTCTCCATTTGGATCTGATATCGGATCCTCTATCGAGTTCGAAAGAAATTGTCATCCCTAGCGAGTAGTGAAGCTGGCCGACCGCTGTAACCAGTCGACCATTGTGGCCAGTTGGCGGTCGGGCTACCGCTGTGGCTAGTTGGCGGCTGGGCTAACCACTGAGCTAGAGCCTTGAATTTATTTAGATTGTCAAGGCCTTGAATTTCTTTTGTGATGAATAAGTGTTGGATTATTTGGGTGAGGTTATTATTTATAGAAGATGGTAGTTCCAAATCCTAAGAAATTATTAGATCGCTGGTCGGCCACTGTGGTTGGCCGGCCGCTTTAGCTTGCTAGCTGCTGTGGTTGCCCGACCGCTGAGCCAAGGCCTTGAATTTCTTTAGATAGTCAAGGCCTTGAATTTCTTTTGTGATGAATAAATGTTAGATTATTTGGGCGAGTTTAGTTTTTTTTAATCTATTTCATACTATTATTTTATTTCTAACCTATTTTTTATACCAAGGAACTAGGAAAGGAGTCATTATTCATGAATATTTTCACTCACACATTTCAAAAAAAAAAAGACAAAATTTGGAGTGGGGATAGAGGTAAAGTAATCAAGGTTGGATTAAGCTTTGATCTTAATTTATAAGTTAGATTCTATTAGTTATTTATATGCACTTTTAAAATATTGTTATTGCAATTTTATTTTAATTTTTCTCATAACAATACAAGAAAAATACGGTGAACTAAGGCTAGCATAGAGGAGTTTGCAAGCAAGTAATGATACAACGAATCTAAGTCCTCTGTTGGTAATATGAGTTTATGACTAAAGGCGAGTGGGAGTTCGAAAGGAGGAAGGACATTGAGAATGAGTTCTTTGAGCAGAACCTATAGAGTTGTTGGTATATCTTTTTCCACCCTACTAGTAGTAAGTGCACAAATAAACTTGACTGAAAATGTTAGCAATTTGAAAGAGAATGTTGTAAAGGGATGAGGCAATGAGAGAAATGTGCTGACAACATGACCTCATAATGTGACATTTTCGGTTAGGCTCCGCTCTAAGTTAGATTCCTTGTGATGATCATGATGACGATGATGATGATGGTGATGATGGTGGTGGTTCTTTATGACTCTATTATGTATAAATGTTATTTGTCTCAAAATTAATAATTTTGAACATGTTTTAATTGATTTAGTTTGTGAACTCTTCAATTTTATATTTTTTTATTAATACGGTTAATTTGTGAATATATTTGGTGAGGTAAAGGAAGGTGGTGGAAATTAAAAATTCACATCGGAGAACATAAGTCTTTATGTGTATTAAGTTTTGTATTAGTTATTTGTTTGTTTTTTGATGCAAGAAAAGAAGAAGAATGGAAGGAGGAGGAAGTGTCTGCCAAAAAAGACGATGATTTATCTTTCCATTGTTTTGAGAATGTTTGGTATGAGATATTTGCATTTGGAGATATGATTTGTTTAATGTTTTTGGATATGATTACTTGTATAAATGACTTGTATGGATATATAAATGACTTGTATAGATATTGATATGTTTGTTTTGACTTGTTTTTGGTGTGGTTTCATTTTGGATATGTTGTTTTGACTTGTATAGATTGTGGATTTGGTTTGAAATGTTGAATACGTTGGAATGTTGTGTTTGTTATAAATAGGTTTGGGATATCATATTTGTATATATGATAAATGCAGAAATGGGCAGACTACCAAAAAAATTTGCCTTTTGTGATGAATTTGTTTTTCGTCGCCAAATTATCATAATCACTATGTATTACAAATTTGCGATGAATCTTGTTTTTATCGCAAATTTGAAACGAAAATGGATTTATCACAGATTTAGCGACGAATACATTTTCATTCAAATCTGCGATGACAATGGGATTCATCGTAAATTTACAATCAAAGCTAGATTCGTCGCATATTTACAACGAAATTAGGTTCATTGCAGATTTGGCGATGAATCCATTTTTATTGCAAATTTGCGATGAAAATGAGATTCGTCGTCAAATATGGGACCAAATTTATTGTAGATTAATGTTTGTGAATTGTGCACTAGTTTTTTCGTTGCAAAATTATAACAAATTTAGCGATGAAAATATAATTTGTCGTAGAATTGGCGATGAATTTATATATTTTCGTCATAGGATTTGGTGATGACTTATTTGCGATGAAAATAAGATTGTTTTTGCGATAATTTTTTTAAAAATTCATCACAAACTTTGTCTCAAATTGTCATATTTTTTTTTTGTAGTGGTACAGTTATCAGTGCATGTGCATCTTCTCAAATTTAATTTGTTAACTGATTATGCCTAAAGAAGGTTGATGCATGGTATTCAGAATTATGGCCTTAGTTGATCATCTTCGACTTGGCACTTTTAATCGGACTTCATTCGATTACACTGTTCAATTCGACTCGAAGGGGAACATGTGATGGTATCCAGAATTATTACCCTTGTTGATTTTCTTCGACTTGACACTTTTAATCATATTTCATTCAATTACACTCCTCAATCCTACTCAAAAGGAGGGCATGTGATGTATCTGGAATTATGACCCTAGTTGATCCTCTTCGAGTTGTCACTTTTAATCGGACTTCATTCAATTACATTTCTCAATCTAACTCGAAGGGGGAACTTGTGATGGTATCCGGAATTATTACCGTATTTAATTTTCTTTGACTCGACACTTTTAATCGGACTTCATTTGATTACACTTCTCAATTCGACTTGAAGGAGGGACATGTGATGATATCAAAAGTTATCCTCGAATTGATCTTTTCAACTCAACACTTTTAATCGACTCCGCACCTCAGTCCAATTTGAAGGAAGGACATGTACATGATATCCGGAATTATTCATGAGCACCACGAGTCGCCAAAATCCTTTCCCCAAGCAACAGACCTTATTGCTCAAATATCAACTTTCCCCAAGCATCGGGCCTTAATACTCAAATATCAGCTTTCCCCAAGCATCTAAACTTAGTACTGGAATATCGGCTTTCCCCAAGCAACCAGAATTAGTGCTCGGATATTGGCTTTCCCTGAGCATCTAGAATTAGTACTTAGATATCGGCTTTCCTTGAACATCCGGAATTAGTACTTAGATATCGGTTTTCACTGAGCATCCATACTTAGTGCTCGAACATCGACTTCCCTGAGTATTCAGAGTTAGTGCTCAGATATCGGCTCCCCTGAGCATCCAGATTCAGTGTTTGATCAAATATCGATTAACCAAGCACCATGGTTTCTTGCTTAGAGGTTGGCATCCCTGAGTATCAATGCAGTCTGGTACTCGACGTCAGTTCCTGGCCACCTAAATAGAGATTCCATTGAACAACAATCAAATTTGGTTCCCTAATTATCCGCTAATGGACACATGACATGTTATAGTGGAGAAGCATCTAATGGTTGTCGGATCTAGTCCCCTAACCACCCCTCAAGCGAAATAGCTAGTAGGCTACATGAAAATTCCTTTCTAGAGGGCTATATAAAGATGGTGAAGGTAAGTGAGAGAGGAAGGATTTTCTTTTTGTGAGTAGAGGCAGTTTTTCTCCACTAAACTCTAATTCAAAGCATTTCCATTTCTTCTTCTTTCTTTCGTATATCCTCGAGTTTTATTCTTGAATTCGAAACTAACTTGAGCGTCGGAGTAGCCACACCTATAGAGTCGGCCAGCTCTAACACTCTTTGCTTCTCAGGCCTTCAAATCTTGGACCAAGTGAAGGCAGTCATAGCATCATTGGAGGTTTGTGGAGAGGAGTGATAACTAGTATTTTGATGTACTATTTTGACTCTTATACTTAGTATTTTTACCTTCTCGTATGCTTAATTCTGCATTTATATCATATTTTACAAGTCGATATCTATTTAGAGTCTTGATATAATTTTTCATATATTTTCTAAGATTTTATCTAAAAGGTGCATCTTGTTTTTAGGGAAGCATCTAAGTCGTTGATCAGGATCAAATAATCCAATCAAGAAGTGGAGCTCCAATTCAATGTAATTCCAAGTCTAATTTCAAAAACTCAATCCAATCCTCAAGCCCACTCTTAAAGCTCAATTCCATAAGCCCAATTTCATCCTCTTAATGGATCTGGATCTCATTAACCAAAATCAAAATCTAATAACCCATTAACCTTACCATTTTTCTCTCAAGCCCGAACAGGGTAAAAGAGATAAAAGAGAATTATCAGAATTGACCAGATCAAATCAAATCAAATTAGTATTTGAATTATTTTAATAATTTTATTATAATTATTAGAATAATTTTTAGAATTATTTTTAGAATAATTCTGTTATTTATTAATTGGTCAATTGACCAAGTACATTTTGAACATTATTATATTGTTCTTGGGATAAATATCAATGAACAATAGATTTTATTGCTCTCATATTAGTTCTTGTATGGTATCAGAGCCATCTCTTTTTATCTTCCCTCAACTTTTTGAGGCGAAGATCCAATAAACGATGAACCTTTTTTAATTTTTTCCCCTCAAGCCTCTTCTTCTTTCCTACGTATTTTAATTTTCTTGTTCTTCTCTATTTTCTTCCACCGCTAACCCTTTTGTTTCTCTTTCCTCATCCTTAATCTATGTGTTTCTCTTCCACAAAAAAAAAGTTTCCTTAACGATTCTATCTCTGTGATTTTTCTCCACGTCCGTCAACTACAAGGTAGAAGCTCTTTCTTATGACGTTGTCCAACAACTATCGTCAGACAAGTTATTTTTACTTTAGATGTCAAATACTCAACGATATCAAAGAGGTCAAAAGTAAAGTTCAAACCGATGTCAAATTTATCACATCGTTGATCATACTGGAAATTTATGTCCTAAAAGACTTGATTGGTCTAGGGAAAATGTAAAATTTGTCTTAGAAATGAATATTTTGATATTCAATGTCCTAGTATATTTGACTTAAATTTCATTGGTGGTCCTACAGCCTCAAAACAACCATCTATTTTACAAGTATATCCTAAAGTCCTCTCATCTGTGCCTACTTGTGGTAAAACTCCATAATATTCATCTACTGATTGGTATATTGACACTGGAATAACTCATTATGTCACATCAGATTATAATATCCTTACAGACGTAATGTCATATTATGGCTCAGATACGGTTCAAGTAGGCGATGATTCAGGTTTACAAATTGCTAATCTTGAAAACACATATGTTCATTTATCTAATCAAACTTTTCACATGCGCAATGTCTTTCTTGTTTCATCTATCACTAAAAATTTACTTTCTACACGTTAGTTTTATCTTGATAACAATGTCATTTTTGAGTTTCATCATAATCATTATCTTATAAAGGATAGAGCAACAAATGCTATTGTGTTTTATGGGAGAATCAAAAATGACCTCTACTATCTTAAGAATTCTTCAATCAAAGATTTTGTTGGTGAACGTACAAATAAACCAGCTTAGCATGCTCGACTTGGTCATCCTTCCCTTCGTATTGTTCAGTCAATCGTCAATAGGTATGGTTTACCTACTTCCATTACCTCCTCTCCATCTCATTCATGTAGGGTCTGTATGGAATCTAAAAGTCATAAACTACTTTTCTCTTCATTTGATCATGTTTCTAGTTTTCCACTTGAAATAATTCATTCTGATGTTTAGGGCCCTACACCTATTTTGTCTAATCAAAGTTTCCAATATTATTTTACCTTCATCGATCATTTTAGTAAATATATTTGGCTCTATCCTATGAGGAGGAAATCTGATTTATTTGATATATTCTGTAATTTTCAAATTCAAGTTAAACGATATTTTAATCGTAAAATACTCTCTTTTCATTCTCATTTCGGAGGCGAATATTAAACTCTTCATCATCATCTTGTCTCTTGTGGAATTGTTCATCGAGTTTCTTGTCCTCACACTCCATAACAAAATGGCTCCGCTGAGGGAAAACATAGACATATAGTTGAAACTGCCTTAACTCTTCTTCATCATGTATCGATTTCACGTAAATTTTGGGATGAAGCTGTTAACACTGCAATATATATTTCCTACTCCATTGCTCAATCATAAGTGTCCTTTTGAAAAACTTTATAACCAAATCCCTAATTATACTTTCCTTCAAATTTTTGATTGTACATGTTATCCATGGTTACGCCTCTATTCTAAACACAAATTTGACTCTTGTTCACTACAATGCGGTTTTCTTGGTTATAGCAATTTGCACCATGGTTATCGTTGCTTGCATATATCAACAGGACGAATTTATATTTCACGACATGTTACTTTTGATGAGTCTCTATTTCCTTTTTCGGTAGTTTCTTTGATCTCTCCTCCAGATACAAGTGACACCTTCTTGATGCAACCTAATATTGTCAGAAGTGATGGCATCCTAGGTCCTGCTCCGGAACTCTCTAATAACTCCCCTATACCATCAGAATCACCTCATGTTACTGCTCCAATTTTGGAAGCCTCGTCGGTCGAAGATCATATGCTCTCTAGTTCTGTATCCTCGGATAATGCAGGTCCGTCATCTACATCACCATTGTTGGTGCAGGAAGCATCAATGATCGAACCTGTGTTTTTATTATGTCAAAGGGTTCAAAGTTAGGGTATTTTGTCATCTGATATCTTGAATGAGCATTGCAGGAAAATCCTAAGTTTACTTAGACAAAAGTCTTAGCTATGGTTAGACAGGTGGAAAACCCTAGGGGGTGGTAACCCTAGGTCATAGGGGGCGGTAACCCTATGCGGAAAGTCTTGGCGGGTCAGAGCTTTGGGCAAAAAATCCTAGGGGGTGGTAACCCTAGGTTAAAATCCTGGTGTCGCGAACCGGGTAGAAGTCTAGACGGGTCGTGGACCAGACGCCAAACATGAATACCGGAAGCATCGAGCGCCGAGTAAAAGTCCAGTCGGTCTGGAGGACCGAACTGCAAAAGGTAATCTCTCCTGAGGGGAGTAGGTGAGGACGCATTCCCCGGAAGAGGAAACAGTAGGCGTCGGGTCGACCTAGGGTTTCCGGTCGGAAATCCAAAGTCAGACTTGGACAGTCCGGAGACGGTCAATATTTTATTTACTATGACTATTATGTCCTAACTTTATTCTGCAGGGTATGTGTTTGGGACTAACATATTTTACAGGAACAAAGGAGCAAGTCATACCTCGGATGAACAGTATCCGAGGCGCCTCCATGGAGCTTGGAGGTGCCTCTGGTGCAAAGGAGCCGAAGTCTCCGCGGCATAGCTGAAGGCGCCTTGGACTAAGCTGGAGGCCCCTTGGACCGCTGCTTTGAGGCGCCTTGGACCAGCTTGGAGGCGCCTTCAAGTGGATCAGAGGAGAAGATTTCAACGCTGATCCAGGCAGCTGACTCGGCTGCTTTGAGGCGCCTCGGACTGGCTTGGAGGCACCTCCAGCAGTGTATAAAAGGAGCTCTCGAGGCAGCAGTCCAAGAATCACCATCCAAGCAATCCTTACGCAACTAGCTGTTAACGAGAACTTCCAAAGTGCTGTAGCGACATCCCGACGACCCGAAGCTTCAGTTTCGATTTTGTTGTTGTCGGTATAAAGTTTATTTCAGTTCATAATTGTATTTAGTTTATAATACTTTTTCGAGCTTATAGTTGTTGTCCACCGAAAGCGATTAACAATCGCGGGCTTTGGAGTAGGAGTCACTACAGGCTCCGAACCAAGTAACCAACTTGTGTTCCTGTGTTGCTTTCTTTACTATTTTCGCTGCATTTATTCGAACGCTTTTCAAATCTGAAACAAAATAGCCACGAGTGCTATTCACCCCCCCCCCCCCCCCCTTCTAGCACTTTCTATCCAACAATTGGTATCAGAGCGGGGTCGCTTTGATTTGGTGCAACCATCAGTCAAGCAAATTTTTTCGTGGTCTTTTCAATTTTTCGGAGTCGATCAGAATTAGTATAATTGCTATATTCCAATCTGTTTTCTCGTTCGAATCAATTTTTATTCGAAGTTGGTGCAACACCACTCGAGTTTGTTTTCTTTTATTATACATCCCACACTGCTAATCCAGGATCAAGTCCTGGGATTTGTTTTTTGTTTTATTGTGTGCTAGATTCTTCAATGGCTCTCCAAGAAGGGTTTAGCATAGTCTGCCCGCCACTCTTTTCCGGCGAGGACTTTAGATATTGGAAGAACTGGATGGAATACCACCTCAAGACGCAAGTCGAAATGTGGATCATTATCCAGACCGGTCTCAAGTTACCACATGACGACACTGGAAAACTAGTTTCCTGTATCAATTGGGATACTAGCATAATGAAAAAGGTGGAAACTGATGCAAAAACGACTTGTGAGAATTATTGTTACCATGCTGTCCAAATATTTCAACTTTACAAACTATTGTGGCTAATTAATTTTGCTTCTGTTCCCAGCTTGAGAAACTTGTAAAGTTATGGAAGATTTCGTGACAGTTCGGATCATCATCTTGCTTTTGGTATCAGTAGATGAGTTGATCTTGTACGGCATGTCAAAAGAGAAGTTGGAAAGTTAGAGCAGTCGAAAAAAATTCTCAAACTTCTCATGTTGTTCTAGTACATGAGCAGCTTGAGCTCGAGCAAGTCATCAATACACACGAGTCTGCAGTGCAGCTCTCTGATCAGCAACCTCATGAAGAGAAAAAGTTATTGCCTTAGACCTGCCATGAGAAAGAAATTAATCACGCATTGTGAATGAACTCTCAACTAATTTGTCAGTTGCAAGTCAAACGGCAACTGAGGATTTAATTCAATCCTGAGGATGGACGTGGATAGTCAAGCGGCAAATCATTGTGGCCCATCGCCCTCGTCAACCCGTCCCAAGGTCAACACGGAGGAGGTAAATCACAAGCGGCTACTAGCCTTTGGAATAATGATTAACACATGAGAGAAGTATTTACCTCGACTTTACCGTAGTCAAGCGACAAATCAAAAACAAAGGGAAGTATCTAGGGACAAAAGTAAAATGAGAGGGCAAGTCTAGTTTCAATTCATGTCCCATATATGAAAATGGGATATCAAATGTGTTGTTCAACCTGTGGGGTTTTTCTAGACTACAATGAGGAGTGTTGCTCATTGATGGTTCTCTATCCCTCGGTGGGATGACTCCTAATACCCATTTGATAATAATTAGATTTTTTAAAAAAGAAACATATAAAAATAAAATCCTAAACAGACTTGATTGTTATAGTAAAAGAAGCATGAAAAATGCTTATAGATTCTCATGCAGATATGCTTGAAGATTGGTGCATGAACAAAAAATACCTTCCTCATGGGATCAAGTGGAAGTGTGAGGGCTGCACAATAATCCCATCTTCTGTTTTTTTCCTTAAATTCTGAAAATTTTTGTTTTCCAGCCACATTGAAAACTAAAGAGAATTTTGAGATTATGATTAATATTATTCTTCCATGTAGAAACAGCATAAGAGATCAATAGTTTTACCAATTTTCTAGATAAAAATTATAAGTAAAAGACAAAAAAAATAAAATAGGGGCATTCCGAGAATTGAACTCGGGACCTCTCGCACCCTAAGCGAGAATCATACCACTAGACCAAATGCCCACATTGACTCAAGCCTTCGAATCTTGGATTAAGAGAAGGCAGTCACAGCGTCATCGGAGGTTTCTAGGGAGGAGCTCGAGCAAATGAAAAATAATCTCATCAAAGGCTATGTCGAATTTGTCCACCTATTGTATAGTTAATTCTTAAAGAAATGTACCTCCGGGCAATTTTTGTTTCATCTGGAGCATTTGAGCAACTTTTTGTTACACCACATGTGATGGTCAACTCATTGTGAAACTATGAAGTGGGACTCATGAATTTCAACTATTTGGGATCGGCTACATATGAATATTGTTGCTTCATTGTGGGTAAAAAAAAAAAAAAAAAAAAAAGTAAAATGCTCACTCCTAGTGTTTCCGTCGTACTCAATCCAAAGTCATCACGAGGGAGGTAAATCGTAACATCTGAGCGAGCATGTGATGAACAGGGTATAATACGGGGATAGAAGATTTATTCCCCAGCTACCCCGAGGATCGACCCTGCGATCTCATTGTGGCAACACCCGTCACATACCAACTCGGATGACCCGCGGGATTGAAAACTGTATGGGTAAATTTTTTATAGTGACCGATACTACCGCCGAAACGACCCCTTATAAAAAAATCCCCGAAGGGATTTTTGGGTGAACTGTACCACTTAATTGATAAGAGCCTACGCAGGAGGTGCTCGAACCTGGCACCTCAGTCAAAGGGTATAACGTCATAACCAGAGCACCTCTGGTTCGGTTAAAAAATTGTATGGGTAAACCTTTTATAGTGACCGACACCACCGCCGAAACGACCCTTTATCAGAAACCCCCGAAGGAATTTTTTGATGAACAATACCACTTAATTGATAAGAGCCTGCACAGGGGGTGCTCGAACCTGACACCTCAGTCAAAGGGTACAACGTCATAACTAAAACACCCCTGATTCAATTGTTGGATATTGTTGTTTCATGGTGTTTATACAAGAGCTATGAAAGATGGGCACCATAGACTAATTACACAATAAATTCACTAATCCAAATATTGACCCCCAATGATTTTATAGTAATTTCCAAATGTAAGAAGCACCTCTGTCATCATTTCAATGTGTAATTTCATCGTCTAAGAATTTTTAATTAAGAAGATTTTGCCTTTACCATTATGGAAATATTGATAGTTTTTTCACAATGGGATGACTAAGTGATTCACAACGCAGAGTTGCATGCATATAACAGGCCAACTTAGCTAGACAAAGACAATAGCTTGAAGAGAAAGAGAATGCTAAAACAGGAACGAGAGATTCAAAAGAGGGTAATCCCATCTAAATTGTTGTTTGGACCTGCTAGCTCCAGCAAAGTTATATAGTGAAGATAGTCTCATCTAATGCTTGGCAGTTCTCGCAACTCCTGATGTTTGAAGACCCTAGGCTCTTCATGGACCAACTTATGTTGATTGCAATAGATTATCTCTATATTTCTCAACATCCTCTCCTATTCAGGAAATGCAAGTTAATTGTAAGCTAAATGAATCTTCACTCTACATAGACTCTTTATAATAGTTTTGACAAAAACAAAAAACTGATCACTTGCATTCAGTAAGATAATTGAACTGATATTTTATGCACACCATTTATCTTCTATTTGAATGGTGTCACATTAGATTACTTAGATTGCTATGCTCATCATGCGTTTACAATTTGAATAGTATTCAGTCAATTTCTTTTCTAGTGTGTTAATTATTCCAAGTGCTTTGCCAGTGATTAAAGTGATGATATAGAGTTGCAGGAGTACTCTCTTAGGGGCTACTTGACACCATATGCTATCTGACAATATTTTTGTTGCTCTGATGAGTTTTTCTTTTTCTCCATACGCAGGCTTGCACTGAGTGCAGATCTCTTAGTCCATATTTTTTTTATGAATCAGGGGATATATCATATAGACTTGCGGCTGGATCGTGTGGTAATCTAATCATAATTAATTGTGATCCCTCCCTAGATTTATCATCCTCAGATTATAGTTTGCGTCTAAGAGAGTGGCCGGAGGCCGCCCGAAGGCCATCTCCTGCTCGACGACTAGCAACCTGGTCATTTACCCACCATCGGCGGCCTTCGGGCGGTTTTCGGCCAACTGCCCCGATCCAAATTATACCTTAGGAGACGGTGAACGTAGTGAGGGATTGCAATCAATTGCAGCTGGATCACCGCCACAATTCGACCGTAATTCCATGTGGTCCATCCCTTAGTCCACAAAAATATGGATCAAGAGATCTATTCTCGGCTTGCATACTCTGAAAATTGTGCTCGAAAAGTGTGATTTTCTAGTGGAAGAATGTGAATGATACATTTTTTTAATACCGTTGATCCTGTCCGAAAATTAAGAAGACGGTTAGATGGGTCTGCGGCTCTGTTGTTGACTAGAAAAAAACTCTGTGGTGTCCCGCAAAACTAGAAGCGTTAGTGTCAGGTCAGTAAGGGGTCCTAACGTTAGTCCTCCAACGCTCATGTCAGTCCTTGATTCAGTGGAGAAGAATAGTAAAAAATGAACAGTAGCCTAGAGCATGTAAATAGTAAATAACGCATATCTTCATCTGTGGATGAGAACCCCTTTTATAGTATCACTGTAATGTCTGTACATGCATCCCAAAATATATGCACGTTTTTCAAAATATCTTAGGAAAAGACAAGTCAAAAAGTGTCTATGATACCTTCCATTAAACGAGCACGTAAATATCTGATATGATAGCTGCAAGCTTTTAAAATACTATTTGTTTGCTGAATATTCTTTGTTGTCGATGGTACAAATTTTTAAAAAAGTACGTTAAGATATAAATGTGGGTCCCGTTATATGTCGACTGGGACAACTCATCAGGACGTCACCAACTCAATCATACTTAATGAAGCTATCGGCTGCTCTTCACTTAGTTTTACTATGGTAGGATAGACATATTACATCTGATCAAACCTCCGATTTGATCGGCTAGGACAGTACATCGGATAACTTAGTATTTAACTTTTGACTGGATGCAAGCTAAGGAGGACATGTGTAACTCAGAATCAAAATAAAAAAAGAGAAGTGAATAGATCACGCAGGTTTTTTCCCTCTCCAATTCAAAATTCACCGAAACTCCATGTCTATTTGCAGCCTGTCGGCCAGACATTCCAAATCACCGTTTTCTATCGCTTTTCCATTCGCAGCATTCTAGAGAACGGCATCAATCATCAATGGAGGAACAGTCCAGAACAAGCCAATCAGCCCTCACTGCTTTCATTGAAACCGTCGCCGGCCTGCCAACGTTTTCCCGGCTATCTCACGCAATAAAGGAGCTGGTCCCCATGCCGCCACCCGTACACCCCCAAAGCGCCCTCCACTTCCCGATAAGAGATAATCAAACCCCCCTCAGCGACAGCCATCGCGACGCCATAACTCAGAGCTCACGAGAATCCACCGTCGGCAAGGACGCTCGTCAGGCCGCGTCGGACCCACACGCCTTACCGCCACAGCTCATCCCTGTCCTCCTTCGCTCAGTGAATGATTACCTTGTTCCTGCCCTGTAACGGCGCCCCCAGACCATAAAGGAGTTGAGATTATTTGTCTCTAAAATGATGTGTCCCTATATCCTCTCGTCGATCATGATAACCTCATGATATACATTGCATTCTTGAAATATGATTTATCCCTTCCAATCAACAAGAAGACATGAAAACATCATTTTAAGGACAGAAGATCTCAACTCAACACAAAGGCCCACCCCACCAAGATGAGATCCTCTGTCCCAAAAATACCGTATCCCCATGTCCCAACGCCGATCGAATGAACTAAATCACATCTCAAGAATACAGTGTATATGCAAATATCATAACCGTCCGATCGATGCTGAGACACAATGACACGACATTTTTAAGACAGAAGATCTCATCTCCACCCCACCCCCCGCCCCTAAGTGTGACACTGTCAGTAATCTATTCCTTATATAACAAAACATAGCAGCATTCCCTACGTTAATTTTAGAGCAACACAAGAGATCCCTCTACTCCACTATATTGTGGCTAATCATCTTGTGCCAAAACATATTACATAGTGCAATTCTGATTGGTTTTAAATGGAATTTTGCGATATCACCTCGCCGAACTTGAGGAAGAGCTGCGCGTCGGACGTGCTCTGTGAGGTAACACAGCTGAGGGCGTTCTGTGTCTTGAGGTTAGCATACTCATCGACGTAGCTGGGCACTTGCGGCAGCGGCAGTTGAGCTGCCTGCTTTGGGGTTGGATCTGGCTGCACAAGACATCCGAGCACGCGGCTCACCTCGTGCATCGTCGGCCGGTCTGAGGGTTGCCTTTTGGTGCAGAGGAGTGCCAGTTGAAAAACCTTCTTCACGTCCCCGAGATCTTTGCATGTGGAGGAGACGTCCGGATCTACCGTCTCCATGACAGCATTGCTAGAGGCCTTGCACAAAATCTGTTAAAGAAGCACAAATGAATGAGCCGTTGCATAACCTTGCCAATATATATTACTTAAGATGATTACCAACTGATGAAGATTAGACTCATTGTCGACAGCCTTCCTCCCGGTCAGAAGCTCGAGTAGAACAATGCCGAAGCTATAAACATCAGATTTCTCGTTCAATCTAGACGTCCGAGCATACTCCGGATCAATGTATCCGATTGTGCCCATCACATAGGTGGACGTGTGAGTCTTGGAGATGCAAAGACTCTTTGCAATGCCAAAATCTGTGAGATGAGGTTCATAATCTTTGTCCAGGAGTATGTTCGACGACTTGACATCTCGATGTATGATTCGAGGGCTACAGTCGTGGTGGAGGTAAGCCAGGCCTTGCGCCGAACCAAGGGCGATACAAAGCCGTGCATCCCAATCCAGCTTTTTCTTCTTTGTAGGACCTATAAGTTAGAAGGAAAAAAAAAAGAGGTCATTTGCCATGGCTTCTCCAATAATCAAACATGAAATTATAGAAAGAATGCAATACCATGTAGGATATCCCATAGGCTGCCATTCTCCATGTAATCATAAAAGAGGAGGTTGCCGAAGGGGGACAAGGAGTATCCTTGGAGGCTGACCAGATTTCTATGCTTGATACTCCCCACCGTCTCGAGTTCGGTTTCGAATTCCTTCAAGTTGTGGGGATGCTGAGAATACAATCTCTTGATAGCTACTGGCTTGCAGCTCTTCAGAACACACTTGTATACTGTGCTTGATGCACCATAACCAATAATATATTTCTCACTGAGGTTTTCTGTCATTCTCATAATATCCTCATACACATGAAGAGCCATATTCATGTGAAGGACCACCAGCTTTGGAGAAATAGTATTGACTGCAATATTACAAGCAGATTAAATATGAACACATTGATTAAACTGTTTTACAGCACAATCATCCACAAGGTTACCTGGTTTTTGTAGTGAGCCATCTGAAAATGGAGTTTGTCTGTGTGGCCGACAGGCGAGGACTAAGACCACCAAAAGGATTAACAAAGCTCCCAAGGCACAGCCCCAAATGGCAGCTTTTGAGAATGGAGCTGCATTGAGGGGAAAAAAACTCTATCAGCTTAGTTGATAGTATGTTCTGTTGCAATCTATATATTGTACTTTAAGAAAGACAGTATAAGCAATTAATACAGTTTTGTGAGGGAAATTCATAGATTCGTACAAAATACAAACAACAAATAGCAGGTGCTTCTAGGAAATTCCTAGATTATTGTACAAAGAGTTATACCTCTATGTGGTGGATGGAAGTGGCAAGGAGAGCTTAGCCAATAGCCACAAAGACCAGGATTTCCTATAAAACTGTGCAAAAAGTAGGAAAAGGATTAGTTAAAAAGTCCTAATGATCAATCTTAGAAACAGGAACATGAGAGATTAACATGCTATGCAATGAGCAACAGAAGGTGGATTCTTACTAAGGAATTAAATCATGAATAGTTTACAATTTCTCACCTTTCGGGAGAAAATCGGGAGAAGTTGTAATCTGTGGGAACATCACCAACTAAATTATTATTGGACAGATTCCTGTTTGCCGAAACCAAATCAATTAGAATCAAATATTTCATTTTCAAGACACAGAAACTGTGATCTTTCTAGTGTCACTTACAGGGCGATGAGACCTGGGCAGTTAGTGAGAGTTGTGATACCACCAGACAAATTGTTGTTTTCCAAATTCCTGCAACAAAATTTAGCATTCATGCGGCAGAATAAAATTTCTCTAATCTTTCAAAGTGGCTGATTTAGTGGTTTCAAAAATAAACAGCAAATACATTCAGAAAGAGGTATACAGTGTGACCAGATTCTGAAGCAGTCCAAGTTCCTCAGGAATCGTATCGGACAAGTAGTTTTTTGACAAATCACTGAAATTTACACCGAGAATAAACAAAATCAATAGAGTTACATGTAGAAACAAATATAGATATCTACAAGACCCTAGCAAAATAGTAATGTATCTTACATCTCCTCAATACTCCTCAAGTTTCCGAATTCAGCAGGTATGTTACCAGAAATTTGGTTGTTGCTCAAATTCCTATAAATTGGTAGATAAAACCATCAGAGGAAGTCTAGAATGGTTAAGTATATTTTAGAGAAAAAGAACACACAATTTCAGAAGGTGTTCTAAACCACCAATAGAGGGAGGTATGGGACCATTCATCTCATTGCCCGATATGTCTCTGCAGAAAATCAGTCTCATGTTATGAAGTGAACAAAAAAAAATGTAGTGCAATGCCATAGTTGCTCTTAGTGACTTGAACTCAATAAGATTACTCACAGAGTGTCCAAATTACTGATTTTTGACAATTCAATGGGTATAGATCCCTTTAATCTGTTTGATGAGAGGTTCCTGCATTCCCAACAAGTTTCTTCTTATTAAGCAATCAATTAAATGTTGGTAGTTTAAGGTTTACCAATTGTTGTATATGATATTAGCGTAGCACTGAAGCTAACTGAAGACTCTTTAACCTTCAAAAATTACAGCCAACCATCTAATAGACTTTGAATTTTAAAATTGTCATACTAAACGCAGGCAAATTCAAATATAACATTAATATCATAAATGAGAATGCAATGGAGCATAAATGAGATTATACAAGAGAATGCGACAAAGCATGAGGCTTCCCATGCACATTTTAGCTTGGACAAGCATATAACTCATATATCAGTTTTGATTAAGATTGCTTAAGTGCACACACTAGACTATTTGGATAGCCAATCTAATTGTTTAGATCGGGTAAAAGTTAAATGATCTAGCAGGATTTTATAGAGGTAAATTTTGTTTCTCTAGCAGGATTTATAGAGGTAAATTTTGTGAGAAACCTAGTGAAACACCCTTGATGATATTGTTTTTATGCTCAAAAAGGAAGCAATATCGGTCATATTTATCCATGGTCAACTAAAATCACAAAGACATTCAATTGGAAACTGTGAGATCTAGAAACATGAAGAAACAGGAATCTACACTGAAAATATCAAGAGTTAATATTGAGGAATTTCAAAGCATAAACAAAGTAATAACATCTCACAGATAAGTCATGCTCTCTAGTTTCTTAAATGCTCGGGGAATGGTTCCATGTAGTTTATTGCCGTGTGCATTTCTGCAATGCAGTCAAGGAATCAGTTGTATGGAAAACACTTACAATGAATAAGACACCTGGATCAATTAAAAGAATCTGCTTACAAACTATTTAGATTCACGCATGAACTCAAATTTTCAGGAATAGGTCCCTCCAGATTGTTGTTTGCAATATTCCTACAGAGATTAGATTAACAATCATTAGAATTATATTGTGAAAGAACTAACACAATCCTAACGTCAACAAAATGCTTCCAAATTGACATACAAGTCAAACAAATCAGTGAGGCTTCCAAGCTCAGGTGGAATGTAACCAGTGAGCTGATTATCATTCAGCTCCCTGCAAAAATGATTCAATTTAGATGCTAGAAAACCATAAATCCACCATTTTTTGCAGTGAAGATATCCGCTTACAGGTAGTGAAGCCTTGTCATGTTACCAAGCTCCGGTGGGATTGACCCAGTCAACTTGTTACCTTGCAGATACCTGATTGACAGAAATGCCATTAATGTCTTAGACGAAAGATCTTATCTCAGACCACAAACATGATTGAGGATATGTAAATTTAATAGCTGTGGAACCATATGCCATTTAGACAAAAATGCAACATATAGTCAGACATCAATCTAGGTATGACGTTGAGAATATTTCTAACCTTAGCAAAGCAGGCCAAATTAATGTGAGATAAAGAACAATCATCTTCAACAGAATTTAATACTCTATCAACAATATACTTGCGAAACAAGATTTGTAACCAACTATTTAAGACTTACAGTTTCTCAGTATAGGTCAAGTTACCCAAAATAGGAGGAATTGGTCCACTAAGAAGATTGCAACTCAAATCTCTGAAATACAATAATAGTAGCAATCAAACATTGGAATCTTACTATGAACAGAGTTTCAATATTGTGACTGCTAAAAAACCAAAATTTAACCTAGTGCAATCTAAGCATATGGAACAGAATGATCAAAGAAAGAAAGTAATGACGAATTAGTCTTGTATCTTACAGTACGGCAAGAGCTTGCATCAAACCAATCACAGGTGGAATGGGTCCAGTAAATTTGTTCCCTTGCAAAGATCTAACATGGATTATATTAATAACAATCTTCATGTTTATGATTCAAGAATCAGTCGACCATTCTAGACAATAAATAAGATTACTGCCCCTTACAGTGTAGCAACTTGCAAAAAGCCAATATTAAATGGAATTTCTCCAGTAAGCTGATTGTATGACAAATCCCTACATTGCAAACATGATGTTATATTTTGCTAAGGAAATATTAATTTCATTTGTAAAATGGAAATGATACGTACAAAACCTGAAAACTGGTGCAATTTCCAATGCTCTCCGGGATATTTCCAGTCAAGCTGTTGTTCTTCACATCACTGGTAGAGTTCTTTTTGTAAGAAATAATCATAGAACTTGATTTTCCTATTGGTCATGAAAATCTTAACATCATTAACTTACAAGTACCACAACCCAGTCAACTGACACATATCAGGGGACAAATTTCCTTCCAAGCTATTACCGCGGAGCCCCCTGACAAAAATCATGAAGTTCACCAGTGGAAAATGTATAATTAAAACTAAAAATATGAAAACACAAATTAGGTATCTAGTAATAATACTACTAATAATGTAAAATTGTGGCCAATAAAAAAACCCAGGGCTTCTTACAAGTACTGTAACACTTCATTCCAGTAGATAAGCCTTGGTATTTCGCCACTCAATTTATTTTGAGCTAGGTCCCTGCAGTTTGGTCAATGGTAGACGAATCAGATCCTTCAATAAATAGGTGAATGAGAAAACAAAATACTTACAATATCTTCAAGTTTGGAATTTGCGACAAAGTTGATGGAATAGGTCCAACCAATTGATTGTTCTTCAATATCCTACAAAATTGAGGATGGTTATCAGCAAATTATAATGCTGAATACTGACTAATGCTTTTTTACACCACATGTGTATCAACTAATCAGTTTCTTACAAGTTCTCCAATTGCTTCAGTTTTGATATCGAAAAAGGGATGTCCCCGAAGATGTTGTTGTAAGACAAGTCTCTGAGAGTCAAATTTATTAGCAAACTAACCCAACAAAGAAGGTACACTTGGGTTCACCTCAGTTAGCAGACAAATTAATAAACTTCTAGGAGCTTTAAAGCCATTTAGCAAAACACCATGATTGTGATTAAGAAAAGGAATTCAAGTGATCATACTCACAATGTTTTCAATGAAGAACAAGCACCAATCTCATCTGGAATTTGTCCAGACAATCGATTTGCCTTCAGATCACTTTTCAGACACACCAGAGAAATAAATAAAGCACAACTCTTGGGTAGTTATGCATACATATATATCATGGTCATAGAGGAATGGATTTGAGGTATCTTACATAGAAACAAGGCTCTTCAGGTTTCCAATAGCAGGAGATATTTCCCCGTCAAGATTCAAGCCAGATAGATTACTGAGATTTCACAGCAAATGAAAAAAAAAACATTACATGATTCAAGCTTTCAAGGCATCCCATCATGAGAATAAACAAGCAGCTTTGATTTTGTATTCTTACAGTGCCACAACACTAAATGTTGCATTGTCACAGGCGACCCCTCGCCACAAACAATAGTCAGAAGATGGAGCATCCGTCCAATCATACAATATATTGCCTATATTACGGAATGACTTCTTGATCTCCAGTAATACGGCACCTAAACCAGGAAAAAGTGGTGGATTGGAGAGTATAGTTAAAAATGGTTCCATATTAATAATTATAAGTTATTGATCCTTATGATCAGCAGTGAAAATATTAAAATATGGTTCCACTAGAACGCATGACCATTAATTTAAAAAACAAATAAAGCTACTCTTTTAATAAGCTAACCATATTGCGATCACATAGCTACTAAAAGATCCACGTAGTTGGGCTGTAGCTGAAATCTTTCTTGAATAACCAAAATTGGAGGACACGTTGGATAGTGTAGTGCACTTGAACGAAAACTGAGAGGAAAACAAAGGAGTAAAAGAAAAAAAAACAACAACAAAAACTTTAAACGAGTGTGTTTTAACTGGACAGGATAGTGTTCATAGATTCGTGAGTATATATAATATATTATTCATTGAGAGAATAAAATCTTGTACCGCACACTGAAAAGACCTAGCAAAGCAAGAAAATCTGGCGTCAAATGGAGATAAATTTGCAGAGCTAGGTAAGCTAAACCACTAACAAAGTAGTTGAATAGAAATAGACATGCGGAAGTTTTAAGTCTTTAGGAGACGCCATTAAAGAAAAACGATCCCAACCAATATAAAGAATCATAGTTGGATCAAACAAAAGGAGATAAGAAATTACAGGACCAGAAAGTGTACTTCCATCCCGATAAAATATTAAGAGAAGTAATGTGTGCCTCGAACAGATTATAGGAATAGAATAATAAGCTGAAGATCCGAGAGGCAGTCCTTAATATCCCCCATTTATTCTCTCGGGACACAACAAATAAACAAAAAAAAAAATCCAAACTTTGGCTGGATTCATGGCTCACCGTCGCTTGCTTCCCCGGGTACGGAGCTCAAACCCCCGAGCAGGACCAAGACAGCGAGCCCGCCCCACCGCACAGCCATTGCCGGAAGGCGCTAGGAGGCGGGGATCCAAGATCCGATCTTTCGTGCCGAACGGAGTCGTCCACAGTGGAAAGGAGGCAATGGGAGCGAGGGAGGGAGAGGAACAACGCCGTCTTCTTCCTTCCGCTGCCGCAGCTGCAATCCTACTTACTGCCGCAGCTGCTGCAGTACCAAGGAGGATTGGGCGAACGAAAAGGAGGGAGATTTCATAGATGAGAGAGGGAGAGAGAGAGAGAGCAAGAGCGAGACGGGGATCACATCACGATGAGGTTGTTCGATGGGTCACATCACACTCTGCAGCCCCTCTGCATACAGTTCATCGCTCATTCACCCTCTTTTACTTCTCCTCTGCGCTGCCTGTCTGGGAGAGAGAGAAAGAGAGAGGAGCTAGAGGTTGGTGCAGGCAGGTTATGGCATCGGCATTAGCAGCCGGGGTGGCAGAAATTCGTACTTTTTCTTCCTCCATTTTTTTTCGGAGTTTTTCCATTGACCTTTTTAAATAAATTGGTAACTAGTAACCAATTAACCATTACTGATTACTCCATAACAGAGGAGCGACGAGTGATCCCTCCCCTCTCTCCCGCTGTGTGTGTGGTAGCGCAGCAGTAGAGTACAGTGCAGTGGAGTTGAGCGTTCCTGTGTGGTGCCTTTTAGCCTCAACTAAGCTTCATGCAGACCGACAGGGGTGTCATGTGAGGTGTGTAATGGGATTGGGTCGCTGACAGGATATGGAAAATCACATGGCATCGAAAGCTCTTTGTTTCCTTCCCCTCTCCTCCACTCCACTCATGGGCTTTTGGCTTGTTGGTACTATTTCGATTGTTTGGTTGAATTTTTTTTTAAGAGAAAGTACCGTAATATTGGAGTAAAAAAATAATAAAAAGATAAAATAATCATGGCCCTATAATTTTAAAAAAAATAAATTCTAAATACATTGCTATTTAACCTAGAGATAGATATTTAGTAATATTTTATCAGTTAAGGATTTGTTATCATATAAATAAGAGTTTGAATCTTAGATAAGTTAGAAGAAAAAAGTTTTATAATTTTGTGATTTATCTTTTCATGTAGGATTAAGAAGATGATCATGTGGTTCTTGGGATTATAATGTCACAGTAATACATTCAAATTATCATCTAAGTATTCATGATTTAATCCCTAACTATGATATATTTATAGGAATTTTTCTTTTAAATATGGGGTACAATCAAAATATGTTGGACTTCTAAGTTGATCATCGCATACATTTAGGGGGCGTTTGGTTCTTTCCTAGGAATAGGAATCGGAATGGGAATCATTGTATTGTGGAATGGGAATGGGTATGAGCATGGATATCACTCTTAAAAGCAATGTTTGGTTAGTTGTATATCTTCTATCGGAATAAATCAAAGTTTCCTTTTTTACCCTTAAAGGAAAATAAGAGAAAAAATTAGATGTGAGAGAAGATGAATGTGAGAGAAAAATATGATGAAAGATAATGATGAGAGATAAAGTATTATGAGAGAGAAAGTGTGATAAGAAAGAATGAAGATAGAGAAAGTGTGATGAGAGAAAATGAAAAGAGAGTGTGTGATTGGAGAGTGTGTGATTGGAGAGAGCATGATGAGAGAAAATATGATGTGAGAGAAAGTATGATAGGAGAGGATGAAGAGAGAGAAAATATAGTGAGAAAAAAATGAGGAGAGAGAGTGTCATGAGAGAGATTTGAGGAGAGAGAAAATATGGTGAGAGAAAAAGAGAACAGTGAATATGATGGGAGAGATTGAGGAGAGAGAAAGTGTGTTGAGGAAAAAAGAAGTAAGTGTGATAAGAGAGATTGAGGAGAGAGAAAGTATGATGAGAGAGAAAGTGTGTTGAGGAAAAAAGGAGGAAGTGTGATAAGAGAGATTGAGGAGAGAGAAAGTATGATGAGAGAGAAAGTGTGTTGAGAAAAAAAGGAGGAAGTGTGATAAGAGAGATTGAGGAGAGAGAAAGTGTGATGAGAAAAAAGAGGGTGTGATGGGAGAGATTGAGAAGAGAGAAAGTGTGATGAGAAAAAAAAGAAGGAAGAGAGTGAGATGGAAGAGATTGAGGAGAGAGAAAGTATGATGAGAGGGAAAGTGTAATAAGAAAAAAGAGGAAAGAGAGTGTGATAGGAGAGATTAAGGAGAGAGAAAGTGTGTGATAAAATGATGAGAGAGGAACTATAATGAGAGAGAATAAGGAGGGATAAGTGATATGAAAGAAAAAATAAATAAATATATTTTGATATTTGATATTAATGGAGAAAATTTTAGTTTTAAGTCAAGGGTATTTTTGGAATAAGGAAATATTTTGATTGATGAAAATAGGATAATGGCTCATTGAAGGGGAGGTACATGGGAATGAGTTATTACCCAATTTCAAGGATTCATTCCCTTATTTGTATTCCTATTCCTATAATCCAAACATTAACAATGGGAATCAATGATTCCCATTCCCATTCCCCACTCCTATTACCCTAAACCAAACGCCCCCTTACTGATTTATCCTGATGCCAATGGAAAATTTTCTTGAGATGAGTCGGTCACTTCAAAAATAATCAATGAGATTCACTGAGATTATCATAAAGCTAACTATGTAGAACCGCTCTGTGTCACCAAAAACATAATAATATTGGTCTTGGTGTTGATTTATGATTATAAATGGTCAATTGGTTCATTAAGTTGGTAATTAGAGTGATCCATCTCGAATTTAGGTCAAGTTCGGCTCATTCTAATCTAATATTATGTTGGATGATGTAGTGTTAGGCTCAGCCTAATTAGTAAGTGTATGATTAATCACAAGTCAAGCGCAGGCTATGGGTCTAATTCACAAATAAATAAATATTAAAAGTTTGAAAGTATAATTATATATTTTTTATTCTTATTGAATTAATAAATAAATTTAAATTTACTATTACTTGGAAATTGCATTATAAAAATTAAAAATTGTTGAAGTTTTAACAATGTTATAAAAAAACAACAAAAATGTAAATATTTTAGGTAGAAAATAAGAATGTCATAGGAAATTTTTTTAAAAAAAGTTATCCACTATAATACTAATACTTCGATTTACTTAGTTTGTTTCCATCTCCTTTAAGGGACTAATTCAATAGTTCACTTTTAACTCAATTTTCACTATGAATACCCTCATTATCGAAAACTTTTTGAATACGAAGAAACCTTATACAACACATTCTTGTAAGATCACAATAAGAAACAAGAAAACAAACACAAATACAATCAAAAACAATTTACAATTAAAATCATACTTGCTTGATCTCTTGTTGCTAGTGTTGGTACAATTTCTCATGGGTCAAAGTTGACCAGGTTAACTAAGCTTGAGTTGACTCAAGCTTGAGTCTTGATATTTGAGTTTTGGTATTTGACAATATTTAAATATTATAGATGCAATTGTTTATCTAGGAGATTAACGGTCAAAGGTTGACCATAAGAGTCAAGTAGGTCCAGGTTGATCAGATACTTGACTAGGATGTCCTAACTGGAGGTTAGGTAAAGATAAGACCAACAGGAAGGTTGACAGAAAAAAAAATCTAAGTGAATTAGTGCCCAGACACTTAATGTGGAAAAGTCCTAGTGAGTGAAATCAGGTGAAAAGTCCTAGTAAGTGAAACTAAACAGTGGTGAAAAGTCCTCATGAGTTAAGTCGGATAGAAAAGTCCTAATGAGTGAAATTAAGTAGCGAAAATTCATAGTAAGTGAAACTAGATAATGAGAAAGTCTTAGTGAGTGAAGTCAAACAGTAGAACTTTAGATGGGTCAATGTTAACTAAACATCTATCTGGTGTTCGGAAGTCCGAGTGGGTCATGAAGGACCGGCCACTTGACACAAGTAGAAATCCAGATAGGTCAAAGGATTAATTGTACATTTGATGAGTGGATGTCCAAGTGGGTCATGGAGGACTAGACACTTAGCACGAGATGACAAGTCCAAATGAGTCAAGGGTGACCGGACACTTTGTGTGAGGAGATAAAGTCTAAGTGGGTAAAAGGATCGACCAGACACTTGTTAACGAAATCCTAGCAGATCAAGTTTAATAGGATGTTGAGCAAGTGAAGGGAACCTTAAACTTGATTAAGTAAGTCGAGATTGGTCAATCAGTTAGGAAATCGATTGAGCTAGAGTCTTAATTGATTGATTAGGGAAGTGTCGGTTATGTCAATCGATCAGTTGATCAATTAGAGGCTTTTCTCACAAGTGCACAGAATATGGCTGGATCAATTAGTTGATCGATTGAGGCTGGTTTCTTGCGATGATGTGGAAGAGAGACTAAATTGATTAGGAAGAAGCCAAATTGATTCTGAAGTTTTCCGTAACAGCATAGAGGCGTTCTGAATTGATCATTTGATCGATTAAACCTCTCCAATTGATTGATTAATCGATTGAGATATGACCATTATGCATGTTTGAATGGGAATCCGATATGGTAATCAATTGGAATCATGCCCAATCGATTGAGAACCCTAAAGCGCACGGATAAAGGGTGTTTTTGCCATAGCTTGAAGGGAACTTTTCTTAGTGATCTTCTCCGCTATTGTCGCCAGTTGAAGCTTCTTAGATACCAGTGTTGTTGCACTTCCAAGGTTCAAGAGGTGTTTACAAGATTCAAGAGATCAAACAAGAATAGGTTTTCCTTTTGTATTATTGTATTTACTTCTTATTTGAATTGTATTATTGTTAAAAGTTTATATGAGGTTTCTCTACCTCCGGAGTGTTTCTGAGGAGTTATTTTATAGTGGATGTATAAAAGAGAGCCGAATCCTTAGATTAGTCACCTAGTTGAGGTGGATACTAAGTAAATCAAAGCGTTTGCATTTACTTCAAGTTTCCAATGTAAATCATCATTGACGAAGCGAACGGAGCTAATCACCCCCTCTAGCTCATGGAGTGTCCCAACCACTAGAAAATATCCCTTATGACTCAAAAATGTAGCAACACATCGCTTTATAATCTCCAAGAATCGTTGTTGCGAAATCTTCACAAAATCCCATTCTCAAGGGTTGCTTTCAGGCTGGAAAATGTCTCTCAATCGATTAACCTTATTCTTAATCGATTGGTAAGTAAGATTCGACCATTCAAATATGCAG
This sequence comes from Zingiber officinale, assembly GCF_018446385.1. Classification (NCBI taxonomy): domain Eukaryota; kingdom Viridiplantae; phylum Streptophyta; class Magnoliopsida; order Zingiberales; family Zingiberaceae; genus Zingiber; species Zingiber officinale. The sequence continues at coordinate 97,548,654 of NC_056006.1, read as the reverse complement.
AATGACTCTTTTTCGCGTAATCAATTGATTGGTGAGGTAATCATACTAATCGATTAAGTCAATCGATTCTAAAGCCTTTTGTTCTCCCAATAAAACACTTAATTAATTGACTATGCTGAATCGATTAGGTTGTTCCCTTATGGGAACCTTGCCAATCGACGGTACTCGATAAATTATGTCAATTAATTCAACAACTTTCTATTTTCTTGTGAAACTGTTCTCAGTTGATTGCCTCGGTCGATTATTTTGGGTTAATTTATTATCTCAATCGATTGACCAACCCTAAAGTAATCCATGACTTGTTGGGGTTTCCTGTTATCTAACATTTGATCAATCTTTACTTGCCATGTCTTTACCAATTATCCGATATCCTTTTGACCCACTTATACTTTTTATCTCATGCTAAGTGTCTGGTCTTCCATGACCTAATTGGATTTATCGTCCCGTGTCATGTGGTCGATTCTACTTGACCCAATTAGATTTTTCTATTGTCAACTAACAGTTAGGACTTTTCCTTATCTAACCTTCGGTTAGAACTTTCCTCTATCTAACCTTTAGTTAGAATTTTCCGCTGCATAACTGATCCGGCTGTAAGAATGGGGGGCCCACCCTCTGAAGGGTCCCAGCCTAAGGACGGATGGAAGGCTGGTCAAGCGGGCAATGGTCCGAGCGGAGCTAGAAATAACCCATCCATGGGCTTGGGTTTCCGACGCCAAGGTAGAAGGATCGAAGGGCCGAGCGGGAATCCGCTCGGCTGGGACCAAAGAGCCGAGTGGGTTGTCCGTTCGGCCAAGATAAGGGCGAGGGTACAAAGGTGGCCGAGCGGCCTATGCGCTCGGCTCGGGATATGGGATATCAGCATAAGCATATCTGATGATTAGGCCGTACACAAGATCGCACGATGGAGGATCTTGCCGTCACATCATGGAAAGGTTGATACAGTAGCAGTATGGCCTCATGGACGTCTTCCTGACAGATCCATATCTGGGCATGACCCTTCTGACAGACCCATACCTGGGCATGGTCAAAAGTAGGTGGTTGCTTTGATTGGTGCGCCCAGGCTTCTTTGCGAGGTCTATATAAGGTCTCCATTTATTCACCGGAGGTACACGAGTCTTCTACTTAAAAGCCACTTCTTTGCTATTTCCTCGCCTGACTTGAGCGTCGGAGGGCCGTCGCCGGGACACCCCTCTCGGCTCGGTTTTGTTGCAGGTTCGCCGGAGCACCTGAGGATCTAGTAGGGAGCGCCACGCCCCCAGCGTTCGTTGACCCCTGGTTCGGACAGGATCAATTTGGCGCCGTCTGTGGGAACGCTCCTGCATCTGAACAGAGACAATGGACGAGGCTGGAAGAATACACAATGTGGCACTCTCACAAGAAGAGTTGGACGCTCTGGTCGAGATGAGGGCCGCCAAACTTGTGGAGCAAAAACAAAAAGCATCAGTCGAACGGCCGGAGCAACAAGCAACATCTGCGTCTGGTGGCCGAGCGGAAGCACCTCAAGCCACCGTCGCGTTCCATCGGGCCTTATTTCGCACCCCTGAAGCCGCACCAGCTCGAAGAGATAGAGGCTCTTCTTCAGACGAAATGCCAAGGCGGGATGACAGAAAAGGGAAAGCTCCCCGGGCGGACTCATCTCCCGAGCGGATCAATCGCCAATTCTCGGAGGCTATTCTACGAGACCCTTTACCCAAGCACTACGTGCCTCCGACGATCGGCGAGTACAATGGAACAACGGACCCGGATGATCATCTGGGTAAGTTTGATAACACAGCTACACTCCATCAATATACAGATGGAGTAAAGTGCCGCGTCTTCCTTACAACTCTCTCGGGATTGGCTCAACGGTGGTTTCGGAGGCTGCCGGACGGGTCCATCACTAGCTTCAAGGACTTCCGAGCGGCCTTCCTCCACCACTTCGCTAGCAGTCGGCGTTATCAGAAGACAAGTGTCAGCTTGTTTGCCATCAAGCAAGAGTCGAGAGAATCGCTTCGAGCCTACATCCAGCGATTCAACCAAGTGGCGATGGATATCCCAACGGCCACATCGGAGACGATGATGAATGCCTTCACTCAGGGCCTTGTGGATGGGGACTTCTTCCGGTCGCTCATCCGAAAGCCGCCCCGAGATTATGATCATATGCTACATCGGGCCAACGAATACATAAACGTGGAAGAAGCACAAGCCGCCCGGAAAAAGGAAACTCCTACCGAGCGGAAACAGCACGCCGCTCAGCAGCCACCTAAAGGACCGAGAGCCGAAGCGATCCGATCCCCCCACGCCAGGTCGCACGTACAAGAAGTGGCTGCCGCTCGGCCCAAGCCAAAGAAGAGGTGGACCCCTATGTTCTGCTCCTTCCACCAGACGAATACGCACAACACGAAGGATTGTCGAAGTCTTCCCTTCGTGGCCAATCCCGTTCCCAGGAATGCCGAACGACGGTCTCCTCCCATCGACAGGAGACAAAGGACCCATGAAGCTGACCGGACCCGCACCGAAAGGCGACATCAACAGACACCCGATCGGCACCGATCTCCGAGACAGGAGAATCGATGGGCGTCCAGAGAACGGTCACGACCGTCCGCTCGGGAAGAGGAAAACAGGAGCAATACTTCCGGGGGCGAGATCAACGTTATTGCTGGCGGGCCGACCGGAGGAGACTCCAATCGAGCCAGAAAGGCGGGCGTCCGGCAGCTGCAGATCCACGCAGTCGGCTGTAGCCAAGAGCGGGCAAGTGGACCGGAAATCACTTTCGGGCCCGGAGACTTAGAAGGAGTAGAAGTGCCCCACGACGACGCTCTGCTCATTAAAGCGGTAATAGCAAATTACACTATTCACCGAATATTTGTTGACACAGGGAGCTCGGTCAACATCATATTCAAGAAGGCGTTCGATCAGCTGCAAATTGATCGAGCCGAGCTGCTACCCATGACGACCCCGCTCTACGGGTTTACGGGCAACGAAGTGCAGCCGGTCGGACAAATACGGCTGGCTATCTCATTGGGAGAAGAGCCGCTCAGGAGGACGTGAACAGCAAACTTCGTGGTGGTGGACTCTCCCTCATCATACAACGTCATTTTGGGACGACCGGCGCTCAGCGAGTTCCGGGCGGTCGTCTCCACCTTCCATCAGAAGATGAAGTTCCCCGTCGAAAACAAAGTGGGAGAAGTACGGGGAGATCAGTTAGCAGCTCGGCGATGCTATATCGAGATGGTCCGAGCATAAACCAACTCTGCTCGGAAGGCACCCTGAATCGAGGTAAATGCCATCACTGAGAAGCCGCCCTCTTTAATTTATGAAGAAAAAGAGGAAGTACAGATTCACCCGACCCGATCGGAGGCTACAACTTTTATCACCTCTGATCTGGAGGAGGAGCAGAAGAAGGAACTGATCCAATGTCTCCAACGAAATCATGATGTCTTCGTCTGGTCGACACATGAGTTGCCCGGAATTTCGTCAAGCCTGGCGCAGCATGAATTGCATGTCCGACCGGACGCTCGGCCAGTGAAGCAGAGAAAAAGGGATTTCAGTGCCGAGCAGAATGCCATCATCCGGACGGAAGTAGAGAAACTTCTGGAGGCCGGCCACATACGAGAAGTGCAGTTCCCGAGCTGGCTGGCCAACGTGGTATTGGTCTCCAAGCCAGGCGGCAAGTGGAGAGTCTGCATCGACTTTCGGGACTTAAACAAAGCATGCCCCAAGGATTTTTATCCCCTACCCCGGATAGATCAGCTAGTGGACTCTACGGCCGGCTGCGAATTAATTTACATGCTTGACGCCTATCAAGGATATTATCAAGTGCCGCTCGCCCGGGAAGATCAAGAAAAAGTAAGCTTCGTAACGGCCGACGGCACATATTGCTATAATGTGATGCCGTTCGGGTTGAAGAATGTCGGGGCCACCTATCAACGCTTGATGAACAAGGTGTTCAAGGAGCAGATCGGGCGTAATCTGGAAGTCTATATGGATGACATTCTTATCAAATCCGTCCGAGCGGCCGATCTCTTCAAGGACATGGAAGAAACCTTCCGAACGCTTCGCAAATATGGAGTCAAGCTAAATCCCCAAAAGTGGCTCTTCGGAGCAAAAGGAGGGCGTTTCTTGGGGTACATAGTGACCGAGCGGGGAATCGAAGCCAATCCCAACAAGGTGAAAGCTCTGCAAGACATGCTGCCTCCAAGAAATACAAGGGAAGTGCAGCGATTGACCGGTCGGATAACTGCTTTGTCCAGATTCATCTCCAAAACCGCCGACCGGAGCCTTCCATTCTTCAAGATCCTGCGCAGGGCTACTAAGTTCCAGTGGGATGAAGACTGTGACCGAGCTTTCGGAGAATTGAAGACATATCTTAATTCTCTGCCAGTGCTAGCCAAGCCGATCGGGGGTGAGTCACTTTATATTTATTTGTCGTCAACTGAGCATGCTGTAGGCTCAGCACTTGTGAGGGCAAGCGGCGAAGAGCAGCCGGTGTATTTTCTAAGCCACATTTTAAAAGATGCTGAATCTCGCTACACCGGGCTCGAAAAGTTGGCCTTTGCTTTAGTTCTAGCCGCTCGGCGCCTTCGACCGTATTTCTTGGCTCACACCATCATTGTCCGGACGAACAGTCCACTCAGAAGAGTACTGTTGAATCCAGAAGCGTCCGGACGGCTCATCAAGTGGACGACCGAATTAAGTAAATTTGACATCCAATATCAACCCCGCTCGGCGATCAAAGCCCAATCCTTGGCTGATTTTGTGACCGAAGTGCAAAGGCCAGAGCCGGAAGCTATGTGGAGAATATATGTGGATGGGTCCTCCACTCAGCTCGGAAGTGGGATTGGAATATTGTTGCTCTCACCTCAAGAAGAAAAGATGCACCTATCCGTCCGGCTAGATTACAAAGCTACCAACAACGAAGCAGAGTATCAGGCCCTCATAGCCGGATTGCAGGCGGCCCGGCATGTGGGTGCCGGTCGGGTGACTCTCTATTCGGATTCACAGTTGGCCGCTCAACAACTTTCTAGCACCTTTGAAATCAACAGTGTTCGGCTTAAACTCTACGTTGAGGCTTTTGAAAAACTCAAAGCTACTTTCTGAGAGGTTCTTATACAGAAGATCCCCCGAACGGAGAATCAGGCAGCAGACGAGTTAGCCAAACTCGCGAGTTCAATAACACCAGTTGCCATTCAGCAACCAATTGAAAAAGTACTGCTGGTGGCGCACGTCGATCGGATGCAAGGCCTCACGTTTCCGAGCGACTGGAGGACACCTATTATAGAATTTCTCCGTTCGGGCACCACACCCTCCGATGAATATGCAGCCCGACTCCTCAGGAGAAGAGTCGGTCGGTTTACACTCATTGGAGATCAGCTTTACAAGAAAGCTTTCTCGCGCCCGTTGCTGAAATGTGTAAGCTCGGAAGACTCAGCTTACATCCTCCAGGAAGTACATCAAGGATCATGCGGGGGTCATCCGGGCGGGCGCTCATTGGTCAAGAAGATCCTCTTGGCCGGATACTTTTGGCCAACTTTACAAATAGATGCCGCTCGGACAGTATCTACCTGCCTTTCATGCCAGAAGTATCACAACTTCTCTCACCGACCGGCCGAAGAAATGAAGGCTTCGAGCGTTTCATGCCCGTTCGACCAATGGGGAATGGATATTGTCGGTCCATTTCCGATGGCGTCCGGACAGAGGAATTTTTTACTAGTGGCGGTCGACTATTTCTCCAAATGGGTGGAGGCCGAGCTGCTGGCAAAGATCACTGAACAGATGGTTAAAAAATTCATCTGGCAACACATCATTTGTCGTTTCGGCATCCCTCGTCGACTAGTGTCCGACAACGGGCGGCAGTTCACAGGGAAGATGTTAGAGGATTGGTGCAAGAGCTACGGCATTGAGCAACATTTCACATCCGTGGCCTATCCTCAGAGCAACGGTCAAGCTGAAGTGGTCAACCGGGAAATTCTCCGTATTCTGCGCGCTCGGCTCGACCACTTGGGAGGAAATTGGCCGGATGAAGTGCTGAGCGTTTTATGGGCCATCCGAACAACTCCTAAGGAAGGAACGGGCGTTACACCTTTTCATCTGGTGTACGACGGTGAAGCGGTCATTCCGGTTGAGGTCGGCGTTGAGTCCATCCGGGTCCAGTGTTATGATGAAGGCAACGCCGAGCGGAGGAATATGGAGCTGGATTTGGTCGACGAAGAGCGTGCCAAGGCATCCGTTCGGCTGATGGCGTACCGTCAACGGATGAAGCAAAACTACAACCGGCGCGTCATCCCCCGATCGTTCCAGGTCGGCGACCTTGTCTGGAAGAAAGTCAAGCCGGTCGGCGACGTCGGCAAGCTTGAAGCTCTGTGGGCAGGTCCCTTCAAAATCATCGAAAAGCTCCGCTCGGGCGCGTATTATTTGGAGGATGAGTACGGTCGGCAGTTAGATAGGCCATGGAGCGCGAACCACCTCCAGCCTTACCGGGCGGGATGAAAGGTGTACCACTGTAAATCATCCTGTGTACTTTTTTCGACTAATATTGGAAATGCAGAAATGAAGAATCAAGAGAACAAATATTAGGCATTAGCAAGAAACGAAGGTCCCGCGCTGTTTAGCCGGAGGTAAATGGGTCGCCAAGCGCTCGAGGATCGAAGACCCAGTACCTTCCGGACGGAGATAAATTATCCGAGCCAAAATGCTCGAAGCAGACCCTAAGCCGTTCGGCCAGGAGTACGTTCTCCAAGCTGGGTAAAAGGGGCATATGGATTATCCGAGCCAAGCACCCGAATAGTGAAGGCCTCCCAGCCGATCAGATTAGCAAGCGAATGACCCGTGCTGTTCGGCCGGGCATAAATATTGTTCAAGCGCGGGATATGAAGGCCAAGGCCGCTCGACCTGGTAAGGAGTTAGCCTCGAAGGCCGTCTAGCCCAGACGTTAAACCGTAGAGCCGCGCCGACCGGCTATAAAAACCGAGCGGATAACCGACGAGCACCGTCGTTAAAGATCGAGAGCCGCGCCGATCGGCTATAAACATCTGCGCCGACGAGCACCGTCGTTAAGATCGAGAGCCGCGCCGACGAGCACCGTCGTTAAAGATCGAGAGCCGCGCCGATCGGCTATAAACATTCGCGCCGACGAGCACCGTCGTTAAAGATCGAGAGCCGCGCCGATCGGTTATAAACATCCGCGCCGACGAGCACCGTCGTTAAAGATCGAGAGCCGCGTCGATCGGCTATAAACATCCGCGCCGACGAGCCCCGTCGTTAAAGATCGAGAGCCGCGCTGATCGGCTATAAACATCCGCGCCGACGAGCCCCGTCGTTAAAGATCGAGAGCCGCGCCGACGAGCCCCGTCGTTAAAGATCGAGAGCCGCGCCGATCGGCTATAAACATCCGCGCCGACGAGTCCCGTCGTTAAAGATCGAGAGCCGCGCCGATCGGCTATAAACATCAGCGCCGACGAGCCCCGTCGTTAAAGATCGAGAGCCGCGCCGATCGGCTATAAACATCCGCGCCGACGAGCACCGTCGTTAAAGATCGAGAGCCGCGCTGATCGGCTATAAACATCCACGCCGACGAGCACCGTCGTTAAAGATCGAGAGCCGCGCCGACGAGCTCATGATCGTTCACAAGTACCAGATTGATTAATGCCGGTCGGCTAACGGTTTGCCAATACTTCGCGTGCACTGAATGCAAACAGTATGGTTAAGCGCTAAGTGATTTTGAGGAAACGAGTCAATTGATTAACCCGATCGGTCGTTTAGTAGGAAACCCGGGGAGCCCAACAGATTATATGAATAAGCAGCAACGCATTAAAAAGGGGCAATGAAAGGCAAATAAAAAATACAAGGAACATAAGGGGGCCGAACGGCACGTACAATAAAGTTTTTTGCATCCGCCGAGCGGATGAAATACAAAAAGCACTTGAAAGAACTCGCCTCACTCCGAGTCTTCAAAGTTAAAAAAGGCGTCCGGGATGTCATCAATCATGGCCGCCAGGTCGGAGGCGGGAATATGCATTCCCTCGGGAAGGTGGCCACCCTTCTTCAGGTACGCCATGGTGACCTTGACCGCTTCGGCGAAAGTAGAAGAGACATTGTCGCCGAATTTTGCGCCGAACCGCTCCGAGTGGAGATATTCTTGGTGCGCTGCTGCTAAGCGACTCGGCTCTCCCTCCTTATACCTTTTAAGCACCGCCCGGGAGGCAATTAGGGAATCTTGGACTGCCCTCAAGTCCATCTCAGCTTTTGTGCGTTCAGCCGAATGGATCTCCCGCTCGGCATTCAGCTCGGCCTCAGCTTTTTAGATTGCTGATCTAGGGCCCGGACTTCAACTTTCATTTTATCCAGATCAGCAATCGCCCGTCTCTTCCGGCCACTGGCTCGCTTCACGTCCCCGTCCCGCTTCTTCACCAAGTCTTCGAGTCGGGCCACCTCTGCAGCCAGATCAGCAGCCTTCTTCTGTTCGGCCTCGAGGGTTTGTTTCTCCCGCTCGGCCGATGGACCCCCTGATACTTGGAGTTTTTCCAGGAGATCCTCCAGCTCGGCCAGCCGGTGGCTGGTGGCGATTTGCTCAGCCCAACGCTGTAAGGAAATAATAAAATCAGGAATCAAACAATAGCATGACACATGAAGAAAGATGAATTTACCTGTGTGGCCTGCTGCATGTTGTTATCGCCGAGCTGCTTGGGTGTCATGAGGGCCACCTGAATCTGGGCGTCCTCGAAGAGCTTGGCGAGCGGACCAGTCAGGGTTATTTCGTGAACGGGGCTCGAAGGCCGATCGGCGGACAGTAAATATTCCTCCGATGGGAATCGGAGGGTAGTCTTGATGGAAGGGTGGCCGGCCGGCGCTTCTTCAGTCGCGGCCGCCTGATGTGAGGACTCCCCTATGGTGGACGTCTCGCCCAACCGACGTAAGCGGCGACGAGTCCGGGGAGAAGAGCCGGAAGGCTGTGCGGTAGGCGAGGCCGCTGGAGTCCCGATCTGTGATGGCGTGCGAGCAGGCGAAGTTACGCCGATCGGCGCCTGTGGTGCTCCCTCTTGGGTCGGCGGAAGGCTGGATTCTCTTCGACGTTTCCGCCGAACCTCCAATGGTGGATCTCCGACCTGGGGGACGCCCAGCTCGGCGGGGGCTGAGGAAACAGGATCCGCCTCAACCTCCGTTGAAGCGGATGGGGCAGCTTCTGTTTCAGGGGCGGACTGCGCCCCCCCTTCTCCTGCATCCGCCGGGCGGCTGGGGATGAGACCCCGCTCGGCGAGCTCTCTCTTGGTGGCCGCTTCAATTTCCACGGCCTTCAACTTCAGATGAGCGGTAGCCTTGGAGCGCCACATGACTTCAGCTGCAGTAAAAGAAATTAAAATCAATTAGACAAAAAAGACTAAGAGAGTAAAGAATCCTTACTCATGCGGAAGGGGAGATTTGCCCGAACGGGAGACAATCCGAAAATATACAACACCCCCTTGAGAAGCAACTGGTCAATCTTGTATCGCTGACCGGACAACCAGTTCGCCGCATGAAGATATGCTGGGTTGCTTCTGAATTTGCCGAGATCCGGCTGGGTCGGCACGGCGGTTTGCCATTTGGTTCGAAATGCTGGCCGCTCGGGGAGTCGGATGTAGAAGAAAAATTCTTTCCAGTGCTTGTTGGAGGTCGGCATATTGTCAAAAAATTTAAAGCCTATTCTACTTTGGAAAATAAAAGTCCCCAGCTCGGATTGTTTAGGGTAGAAAAAGAAGTGGAATATTTTGGGGTCAAGAGGGATACTGTGCAGCTTAAAGAGGACGACCACCCCGCTCAGCAGTCTAAAGGAATTCGGCACAAGTTGGCCGAGCGGGATGCGGAAATAATTACAAACCTCCAAAATGAATGGATGGGTAGGAAATCTAAGGCCGCCCTGGAATTGGTCTAAAAAGAAACAAACGGTGCCGATCGGCGGGTCATGGGGCCGGTCAGACGGGTCGGCTACAACTATTTCATAGTTATCGGGAATCCCATACGTCCGAACAAGGCGCCGAGCGCCCTCCTCATCAAATCGGCTCTCCATAGTCAGGTACCAAGGGTCATGAACTCCAACAGCGGGTTCAGAGGAGCTTGTCATCTCGAAGGAGCAAAAAGACAGCGAGAAATCGAAGGAATGGGAACAAAGGAGGCAGAACAAGTTGGGAAGGCCTTGTAAGGGAAGGGAGAAGCTTACTGAGGGAAGGTAGACAGAAAGGATCACCAAAGAGCCGAAGACCACCAAGAGGCGAGAGCTGGGACGGCCAGAATGATGCAGCAGCAGCGGGCACCTTCGACGGAGAATACGCGATGAAACAGAGAATGCGGCATAAAAGGCGAAGACGAGGGCTTTATACGAACGAGGCTGGTCGGCCTCGTCCGTCGGATGCAGGTCACGGAAGACAAGGTCATCATCTAACCGTCCATTTCAAAGCAATCGGCGTCCCATCGTACGGATCATCACCGCCACGCAAGAGGAGCCACGTGGCGCTCTGTCACCAAGCGCAATTAATGCGCCCATACCGCGCACGCTTCGCCTTAATGAAGAGGATTTGCGTGATTTTCGAGAAGATTTAGACAAGCAAGCATCCACGTTGAGCGACAAGACAACCATAACTAAGAGCCGAGCGGCTGAATTTGGCAGAAGGGCCGAACGACCCCAGGGATATTATAAGCGACTCGAAGGCGACGACCAGTCAGTCGGACTCACTGCCTCCTTCGACTAGACTTGAAGGGAAGGCAAGTGATCCGGCTGTAAGAATGGGGGGCCCACCCTCTGAAGGGTCCCAGCCTAAGGACGGATGGAAGGCTGGTCAAGCGGGCAATGGTCCGAGCGGAGCTAGAAATAACCCATCCATGGACTTGGGTTTCCGACGCCAAGGTAGGAGGATCGAAGGGCCGAGCGGGAATCCGCTCGGCTGGGACCAAAGAGCCGAGTGGGTTGTCCGTTCGGCCAAGATAAGGGCGAGGGTACAAAGGTGGCCGAGCGGCCTATGCGCTCGGCTCGGGATATGGGATATCAGCAGAAGCATGTCTGATGATTAGGCCGTACACAAGATCGCACGATGGAGGATCTTGCCGTCACATCATGGAAAGGTTGATACAGTAGTAGTATGGCCTCATGGACGTCTTTCTGACAGATCCATATCTGGGCATGGACCTTCTGACAGACCCATACCTGGGCATGGTCAAAAGCAGGTGGTTGCTTTGATTGGTGCGCCCAGGCTTCTTTGCGAGGTCTATATAAGGTCTCCATTTCTTCACCGGAGGTACACGAGTCTTCTACTTAAAAGCTACTTCTTTGCTATTTCCTCGCCTGACTTGAGCGTCGGAGGGTCGTCGCCGGGACACCCCTCCCCGCTCGGTTTTGTTGCAGGTTCGCCGGAGCACCTGAGGATCTAGTAGGGAGCGCCACGTCCCCAGCGTTCGTTGACCCCTGGTTCGGACAGGATCAATAACCTTTAGTTAGGACTTTCTCTTGTCTAACCTCCCATTAGAATTTTCAATTACCTAACCTCCAGTTAAGACTTTATGTTACCTAATTTTCAATTAGGACATTCCTTTATCTAACCTCCCATTAGGACTCTTCGTTATTTAACTTCTTGTTAGGACTTTCTATTTTTTAAATTTTAATCTCCCGTTAAAATTTTTCATTATCTAACCTCCGATTAAAATTTTTTATTGTCTAACATCAAGTTAGACTTTTCTCCACCTAACCTCAATTAAAATTTTCAAATTAAATATATGACTTTAATTAACTTCTCTTTCACATGTGTCAAATCCGAAATTTAAATTCAAGTCAATCCTCAATCCGAACTTACTACCTTGATTGCATTGACATATATTACTCATTTTCAATTACATATTACTTTACTTATATTATTTTAATGATTATCTTATGTAATTACGTTGACAATGTCCAACTATTCTCCAGTCGGTCAAAGTTTCTACTTGTTTTAATAGTATTAAATAATTTCTCATAGAGTAAGAAAAAAATAAAAATAGATAGAATAATAAAATCTTTGTGGAAATTTATTAAGCGCAAAAAATAGTCCTTTTAATTTTTTGTTTACAAGGACTTACTGCATATAGAAATACAATTCCAACACACTTGAGTTGAGTTGATACTACTTTTCTAGCTCGAGGTAGGTAGGTCCCGTGCTGATAATTATACAAATTATACAATTTTCTAATTCGTTATTTTTAAAAGACAAAAATGCGGAGGAAAACCGATTGTGATTTCATCATCATCATCATCATGTGCGATCAAAATCGATCAGTACAAGGGAAAAAAAATCCTCGGTCAAATAAATATTATTATTTAATATGACAAAAAGAATAGGGATCATATATTTCTTTAATCCCTGACGTACAGAGCTTAAAGATCAATATTATTATTTAAAAAATGTCACAGACCTGTAGACCATTGAACGACGGTCAATGATTGTGTGTGCAACCGTTGAATGCATCTTGCCGTATAATGCCCTCCAAGCTCTCCGAGCCCCAACACTCGTTTCTCCGAGATGTCGAGCCCAAGCCAACTCAGCTGCGTTGAGTCAACGAGTCGTGAATTGTCAAATTTGTACGTTCTGCCCAACAAAATCAAGCCACTTGGGAGCATCAGTTTTTTAACACCACTCCCTCTGGTTTTTTCTTTCGACAATGAATTTAACAAAATTTAAAATGATATAAATTAGATCTGATATATTTATTTAATTTTTTAGATTATATTTATCTTTTCAAATATTAATCATTATATTGAGAATACTAATTTTTAAATATAAATATATTTAAAAAATATGATTTGTGTTGAAAGATTATTATTTTAGATTAATTAATGTTATAATAAAGAGAATTAGATGAAGATATAGAATATGATTTTATATCATTTTGATTTCTTTAAGTCTAGTTTCGCTAGTTTTATCCAAAATCGACTAATAAATCTAAAGAATTCATAATGACGTAAAATTATATTTTTAAGTATTCATTTAATTTTTCTGATTATATCGATATTCTCAAATATCAATTTGACTTACTATATAGAATATAGAGAGCGATACAATTTTTAACATAAATATGTAAAAAAAATAAATTTGTATTAAAAAGATTACTATTTTAATATGATATGTCAAATTTATATTTAAGGGTATGAATATAATCAGAAGAGTTAGATGAACACATATGATATGATTCTATATCATTTTGAGCTCACTAAATTCATCAATCGATTTTGATCGAAATTAACTGATGTTCCTAAAGATCTTAAAAGGATAAAAAATTAGATCATATATATATTTGTTTGGTTCTTTTAACCATATATATCTGTACTCCCAAATATTAATTTGACATATGCAATTAAGAATAATATTTTTGTGAACTCAAATTAAATTTTTTAATTAATTATTATAATATAACAATCAATTGAAGACTTTTCTATGCTATCAATCGGCTATGATAAATATAAAAGAGTAAATTGAGAATGTAATCAGCTATTGGATAATTTTAAAACTTAAATACGTGGTTTTGAATATTCAGAAGCTTCGTCTACTTGGTTGATTCCATAGTTTACAGTATACTTTTCGCCAAATAAAATCATGTGACAAAAGATGATTCGTTCTTCCTCAGCGCTTCCATCAACCCGTCCTTAGATCAACACGGAGGAGGTAAATCACGGGTGACTATTAGTCATTAGTGCAAATGACCAAGACATGAGGGATATTATACTCGGTCACGCCGAGTTTTAACCCAAAGACCTCATGTGACAATACTTTATGTTTTAACCATCGCATCACCCGAAAAGACTTTCGCCAAACAAAATCAGACCACTTGGGAACTGGTCTGCATGAAAGTACTAATTAAAACTCACTCAGTGTGTCCGCGGGTTGGCATGATAAAAACCTGCACTAGGACTAGACAGGGACCTCAAACTGGATTGACATAACATTTATCTTTTTGAATTAACTAACATGTTCGAAGCCACTACATTTGTCTTGTATTTTTGTGATCTAATCATGCATTAAACCCTAAAACAATGACCAGACGGTGTCAATAGAGTATTACTAGCACCTAGTCTCGCAATGGCTCAATGGTCGAATAAGGCCCGTGTAGCTAGACTAGAGCTAGAGATAAAAGTCACATTTTACTCGATTATTCTAAATTCGTCCATAAATCTTATTTATCGGCCACCACCCTATTATTTTAAGTCGAGATATTTTAGTTGGACGCCTTGCAACTCACTGGATTTTTCGTCGCGTGTTCACCTAAATGCGATCCCAATTTCCGACTAAAACATTCAACCGTATAATTGTATATTAAAAGAGGAAATGGTAATGGAAATGAAATGAAATGAAAAGGGAGACACCCACCGCGGAAAGTTGGGCAAGCTGCAAGGGAAGACCGTCGTAGTGTTTCGGAGGAAAAGGAAAGAGCAAGGAGCAGGAAAGGAAAGATCGTCTCTCTCTCTCTCTCCAAAGTCCAATCCGTCCTGGCTCCTGCCGAGTGAAGTGATCAGCAGCTAATTAGCGACTCATATTTCACTCGTCACCTCTTCCGGTAAGTGATCCGCTTTTACTCCTCCCCGAAACCCTCGTTCGGGAGGAGCGATCGGGGAAATTGAGGAGGAGGAGGCGGAGGAGGAGGAGGCGGAGAGAGGGGATCCATTGCCATGAGGGTGCCCTGCTGCTCCCTGTGCCATTCGCGCTACGACGAGGAGGAGCGCGCCCCTCTGCTCCTCCACTGCGGCCATGGCTTCTGCAAGGCCTGCCTCTCCAAGATGTTCGCCGCCTCCGCCGGCACCTCCCTTTGCTGCCCGCGCTGCCGCCTCCCGACCCACGTCGGCAACAGCGTCCATGCGCTCCGCAAGAACTTCCCTATCCTCTCCCTCCTTGCCTCCTCGACCTCCTCCCCTTCCTTCGACTACGACTTCACCGACGATGACGAAGAGGGGAATGGTCAGGGGGAGGAAGATTATGACCTCGACGAAGACGATTACATTTCCCACGGGGGCGGCCGCCGCGGGAGGGCTGGATTGCCCTCTCACGCCGGTTGCTGCGCCGCTGCCAGCACTAGCGCGGCCTCCACTACGGCTATTGACCTTGGCCTCCACCACGAACTCAAGCTGCTAAGGAGGCTCGGAGAAGGGCGGCGAGTAGGGCAGGAGGTGTGGTCTGCTGTGCTGTCTAAGGGTTCCCCTTCCTCTAGTCAAAATGGCGGGAGTTGTCGACACCTGGTGGCGGTGAAGCGCATTGCGCTCACGGAGGACACCGACGGGGTGTGGTTGAAGAGTCGGCTGGAGAACCTGCGCCAAGCTTCCATGTGGTGCAGGAACATTTGTACCTTTCACGGGGTGAGACAGACGGATGGATACTTGTGCCTCGTTATGGACAGGTTCACTAGCTCCATCCAGTCAGAAATGCAGCAGAACAAAGGCCGTCTTACATTGGAGCAGATACTCAGGTTCTTGTCTTCTTAATATACCATGCTTCGAATGAATCAGTAAGATTGATTAATTAGTTTGTAAGTAATGGGTACCATTTACTAGGACATTTGCTCTAGATAAGAAATGCATGGTTATTGAATGTGTAAAAAGACATGGTTTGTGTAGCTAGGAGCCTAGGATATTTGCCTGTTTGTCCTGTTTTTAGTCTTCCATTCGTGAATTGCTCTCTAGCCTAGGCAACAAGACAACAAGTGTACTTTGGTAGAAAATGACCAATCTTTTGTCTACAAATCAGCCCAGCGCATCTATGCTCAAAGAGTTAAAATTTTCTTCACATAACAAAATTTCCCCAAGTTGTTCAAAATGTCTTGTCGATCAGTCTATAAACTTTCCGAATTAGTAGGGACAAAGGCGGTGCAATGATTTTAAAATTTTACATTTATTACAAATTTTAAAACACTAAGTAGGAGGAAATATTATGTATGGCGAATGATTAATTGAGAGAACTTTTCATGATTCAAAGCAATAAAGTTCAATCGATTGCATACAAGAGCTTTGAAGACTAAGTGGTTTAAACACAGTAGAATTAAATGTATGAAATATAGCTTTAATAATAAGAAAACTCTCTTTAACTAAACTAAAAAAGGTATTTTTAAGAACTGAATATTTCTAGCAAATAACAATATATCGTTTAATAGAAGGAAAAGATATATTTAGCCTACCACAGATAGTTAGGACTCATGGCTTCTTGTTGTTATTTCACCATGCTAAATTTCACATTGCCTGTAGCTCCACGCATGTCTTGCAAAAAGGATATAACATCCATGTAGTCAAATGTAGTCATTTCTTGATCAAGTTAAGACTTGGGCCAGTAATTCTACTTTGTAGGCCATCAAAATCTGAAGGTGTATCATGGTCACCACCATCCTTGGTCACAACCAAGGTGTCAGTAAAGTCTTGAGTTCCTTTAAGTTAGTATGGAGTTGACATACAATGTTATAGATTTCTCTGAGTGAAGGAAGTTAAAACAGTCTTATCCCTGGTCCATTGGGAGTTAACCCATTTAACCCACTAATCTATCCAAAGTCAAACACAATTTGATTAGGAAGTAATTTGGGATGATACAACAACAACCGAGCCTTATCCCACTAGGTGGGGTCAGCTAATTTGGGATGATGAGATTAAAAATTGTTGCGGGTGCTAAAGGTGCATTTTTCAGTGTTTCAGTTACATCTTTCCTTGTCGCCCTACTCGTTAGGAACATCCACCATATAATATATAACATCTTGGGCTGAGTTTGCAAAGTAGTTTTCATGATTTGCCTGAATTCAATTAAGAAAGGGCAGGGATTCAATCCCTTATTTGAAGCATACTTTGGCTTTCTTCAATTTTTTATAATAATGCAATAACTTTGTTGTAATGTCTTGATTTTGTTACCCATCCTGCAATAATAAGATAAGGAAAGAAATATGATGATTAGGTCCAGTGAAAAAAGATAAGATACATCTAGGAACCATTTGATTGTGCCATAATATGCCAAAGTATCACAAGCAATTTACTAAATTGATTTTTTTTTTTGAAATTTATTAACTTAAGCTTCATATGCTCATGCAGTACATTGCATCCACTTATGATCACATAGAGATTATGTTAACTAAATCAGCCTTCGGCTTGTTAAAGTCCTTGCTAATTCCAAGTTGCGACGATTCAATTAGACCAATTTCTACCTAGTAAACAAACAAGAGTATATTCTGTGGACTGCTGAGGTCAATGTGATATTAGCTGATGTTCTTAATATAATCAATGCCATTTTTCTAAAAGCATATGGGCCATATACCATCTATATTATGCAATGGTTCGACTGCATACATATTTATATACTTTATTTTTTTTTGGGTTAGAATCTGCATATTCTTTTTAAACCTTCACGTGATATTTTCTTAAGATAAATCTAATCCAAGGGATGATTAACTGATAACATATATTTATTTAATCCATCTATTTATTCTGAACAAGTGTCATCATAATTTTGAACATACTAGTTGAAGAACCAATGTTAATATGGTTAATCCCTACTTCAACTCTTAATCATGAAAACAAAAGTTCCTCTATAGAAATGTTAGTAGGATATAGATCAAAGTAGGGCCAACTTCCTACTAAGAACACTCAAAAAGAAAGGTGTCAGGGGAAAAAAGTTCTCCCAAGGTGGGAAGAAAGAAGCTCACTCAGCTTCTTCACAAATTGTTTAAGTTTGATTTGGACAAAAGCAATAATGATGACAACTTTGACCAGTGATTCTAGTCAAAATAAGACCTACCCAGTTTTTTCTTGGACACTATTGTGTTAATCATTTGTTTAATGTTTGTAAACAAACAGCTTTATAAATTAAAATTTCCCTTCCTCTTTCCTTCCTTGGAAAGAAAGACAAACCAGGGAAAACTTTTCCTTATCTGTTTTTCCCACCTAAATTTCTTTGGGTACCTATTTACTTTCTCTAACTGCTTTCCTTCCATATAGGTAATTGGCCCCTGAAGCCATCAATCTAAGATAGGGTAGAACCTTTGTTTAGGTTGGTCATCCACCAGTTTGATTAGTCACCATTTAACTTCAGGAACTCTAATTTTCCATTTAGACCCAAGAGGGTTTTTGACCTTTTAAATGTTCTCTACATGCTAACAGATAAGAGTAGAAATGTGGGGAATGCAATTCCACCCATCTTACCTTGTGGATGTCCTTGCTAGATCATTGGTTCTCTGATTCAAAGAAGGGTAAAAGAGGTTCCCTAGAGCAAGATCATTAATAATGTAAAAGACAGGAACAGTTGATCTAATTAAAAAAAGAGATGAAAATCATGCTGAGGACACTTGTAATATTCTAATTGCAACAGACTGATTCAGGAAAGAGACTGCAATGCTCTGGAATGATGCAAATGATGAACACCTGTTTAGGTGTTCAGAACTACTTTTTGGGGATCCATTCGTGCCTTTCTAGCTATTAATGGGATTTGCAGGAGGCAAGATTAATATATGACAACGATAAATCCTTAGAACCACTTGAAATTCAAACTCTGTTTAACAGCCTCTCTAATATATACTAGAGGGCAGTATCCTTATGATTTTCTGGCCACCATTTTATCCTTTTGCTAAAACTTATAGCAAGTGAAGGTGTACCTTTTCTGTTTCCATTTTCACATTGATCTGGGCAACATTTGATCTTTCTCTTAAGCTTCTCCTAAGCCATCCATGGAAATTGCTTACAAGGTCCTCTTCATTTGATAAATACACTGGGACTAGTGCTCCATATCCTCATGACCTGAATCATCTCTATTGAACCCCCTCGAAGCACGCATTCACGAATGGCATGAAATGTACCCAGCTGAATCAAACACTACAAGCTGCATTTAACCTTTAGGGTGACCTGTAGTACCTATCTAAGGGATCTTGGAAGCCTTTTAACTGTAGGAGAGTCATTGGTGGGACCACACTAGAATGCATGTATTGAGAGAAGCGAGTAGTATGGGCATAGTTTTACTTCTCTGAGAAAATTAGCAAGATATATTACACAATAGGTATATAACCTTGCTAGCAACTACTTATTATGTTGCATTCTGCCTCTTGGAAAAGGTAGCAATGACTAAAAAAAACATATGCGCGCTATTAGCTTGATGCATCCGTCAAGTGCAATTCCAACTTCTTCCTGTGGCACCTATGTAATATTTGTTTGCTTAGTTGGAATGATCATTAACTTGATGTCTCTTGTACCCTATAGATAAGCTTTGTTTGTGAATCTCTCTTCTGTGGCAACTTCTTTAGTATGTTAAGCTTGATATGCTGTATGGTATTTGTCGCAGGTATGGGGCGGATATTGCTCGTGGTGTGGCAGAGCTCCATGCTGCTGGTATTGTTTGCATGAGTTTGAAACCATCAAACCTTCTTTTGGATTCAAATTACCGTGCGGTGGTCTCAGATTATGGGCTTCCAGCTATTCTAAAAAGACCTATGTGCCGAAAAGCCCAATCAGTTGCAGAGGGATGCCCTTCAAGTTTGCATTCATGCATGGATTGCACAATGCTAAGCCCTCATTACACAGCTCCTGAGGCATGGGAGCCAGTCAAGAAATCACTAAATTTATTTTGGGATGATGCAATTGGTATATCTTCTGAGTCTGATGCTTGGAGTTTTGGCTGTACTCTTGTGGAAATGTGTACTGGATCTGCCCCGTAGGTCATCTAAACACTTCACTTACTTGAATGTTTTGTTATAGTACATTTATAAGTTTCTATGCAGATGGTCTGGACAAAGTACCGAAGAGATTTATCGGTCTGTTGTCAAGGCACGGAAATTACCCCCTCAATATGCAAGCATAGTCGGTGTTGGAATTCCTAGAGATCTATGGAAGATGATTGGTGATTGTCTGCAATTCAAACCTTCAAAGAGGCCAACTTTTCATTCAATGCTAGCAATCTTTCTTCGACATCTACAAGAAATTCCTCGGAGTCCTCCTGCTAGTCCAGAAAAGTAAACTGTTGTGTGCTTATGATGTTAGTTAAATGAGCTCATACACATAACTTATTTTGTTGTTTTGATGCCAAAATCCTTCTTGAAAATTAGTAGCAAGCAAGGAGAAGGTTTTATTAGAATATCAGTAGGCAGTATAGGACATGTAATATGTTTGCCAATTGACCTTTTTAATCTGTCTTCTCCCTTTTATTCATATCCAAATCAAGAAATTATGGTTTTTGTACTCATGGTTCTTAAGCTGGAAGCATCAGGATTGATTTTTTTACTTGCAAAGAATTGAATACCTAATGCTAGTTTCCCTTTTTCTGTCTGCCTAATCGAGAATCTATTTAGCTCCAAAACTAATAATTGCTTATCTGTTCAAGTCTTTGCTGTATGGTTGTTATGTGTTGTTTTATATATTACAAAAGATTTTCACAAGGGATTTGCTACCACTGAATGTAGTCCGGAGAATTCTTTTATGTGTTTCTTTTGTGCTATGTTACCTGTCTCGATGGTTTCACTGTCCTCCTTAAGGGTTTGTTACCCTTGTTATCTTTATTATGCACGAATTCTTTATTATACATTAAAATTTTCTTTTTTATTTGCCTGCCACAGTGAGTTTCCAAGAGCTACTACAACCAATAATACCTCAGACCCTTCTCCTGTATCTGTGTTAGAGGATTTTCAGTGTAACCCAAATATTTTACATCAACTTATATCTGAAGGAAATTTTTGTGGGGTGAGGTATGTCGGAGGAAATGAGAATGCATTACCACATGCCAATTCTTCTAAGTCAATAGGTTCATCATGGATTACTTCTTTCTTGTGTTTGGCAGTGATCTGCTTGCAAAGGCAGCTTCAAACAGTAAGAGCTCAATTGGTTCTCTTCTAGAAGCACAAAATGCAGAGGGACATACTGCTCTGCATTTAGCTTGTAGGCGAGGTTCAGTGGAGCTTGTGAAGACTATTTTGTCTTTCAAAGAAGCTGATGTGGATATTTTAGACAGAGACGGTGATCCTCCAATTGTGTTTGCTGTGGTTGCTGGTTCTCCAGAGTGTGTTCGTGCTTTGATTAGTAGATCTGCTAACGTTAGTTCCAGGCTGAGAGATGGCCTTGGCCCTTCTTTAACACATATATGTGCTTTGCATGGCCAACCAGAGTGCATGAAAGTAGGCATCCATGTTATTATTTTTTTTCAGAACATTGCCTTTTGGTTGTGTTCATTTTCCTAAACTCGTCCATTTGAATTTTCACAGGAATTACTGTTGGCTGGAGCTGATCCAAATGCAGTCGATGATGAGGGCGAATCAGTTTTGCATATAGCCATTTCAAAACGATACTCTGATTGTGCTATTGTTATTCTGGAAAATGGAGGATGTAGATCAATGAGAATACTGAATTCACAGAGAAAAACGTAAGACTATGTAACTGCATTTATTAGTAAACATGTGAATTCAAGGCTGATTTTTTTGTCCATATCTCTGAACATGCTCAACAATTACCTTATTTTTGTACTGAGTCCTTTCTGTTCAGGTTTGTTTGCATCAAGCCATCTGTAGGTTTACTTATTTATCTAGTTAAAATGTATTCTGTTAGCTACATGAACCTAAATTTTACTACCCTTATTATAAAGGATGGTATTTTGCTACATAATAAAGTATGAATGTTACCTAAAATATGTCGCTAAGGCCTTTACATGTTCTGCTTGGTCATGAAATTATGATAATTGTATTTTTTTAATTATAAAAATAATAGTTCAAGATGAAAATATGATAAGGACTTGGTCTATATGACCATATTACTTCTAGTCATTTCACTTGCAGTTATTTACCTACTGTTTCGGATTATTTATGTGATTGATCATGAAAGTAATACCTATGACAACAATTTATTATTGTTAGTGCTGATTATAGTTACACAAACTTGATTATATGTGATGTTAAGCAGTCCCTTGCCTCTAGTATGGAGCTGGAGTTTAAAGTTGGTACATTTAAGCGAATATATCACTGCTTGATACCTACTCTCCTGTTTGGCCTCCTCATTGCATATTCAATGCAGTCCCATGTCTAAAATGCATAATCGACTACATGTGGAGCACACTTTAGTACATTGCATAATTGTCCAGTAAGTTCAAATTGCCTTTTCTAGTTGCATGAATATCTACATTCTCCTCCTTGGATACTATGCGACCAACTAATATACCATCTTTGTCAAACTATATTTGTTCTAACTATTTGGGGCCAGCTATATAACTCTTACCCTCCATTGACGTGCCAAACTATATTTGTTCTAACTGTTTGGGGCCGTCTATATCTCTTACCCTCCATTGAGCTATGCAAGTCTATAACATTCCCATACAGAAGCTACAGACAAACTACCATTTGGTTAACCCCTTTTCTTTAGGATGTGCTTGGTTTTAGAAGGCAATCATGGGTAGTTTCAATTTAATTGCATTATTGTAGTTGGAATGATTACCTAAAATCTAGTTCCCATCCCTTGCTAAAGAATCAATTTCACATTCCACATTGATTGGTAAGTTCTTCAGAAAAATGACAAGTTTACATACGATGTAGATCTAGCATAGACGAAAAAACTACAAAATGCCACCGCTTAAAGAATTTGAATAAATTATAATTATTAGCTAATTTCATTTTAAACAATTGATTAGAATTTTTCTTGACGTACTTAGATTATTCTAAACAAATAATTAAATTGTGTGTACAAAACTATGTGGTCCTAACTCCACTTGTCACAAATCAAATAATACTCGAAATTTGTCTAGCAAAATTCTTTGATATTGCTGCAGAACTATTAGATGTAACATATATTCGGAAAAACATGGAGTGTGGTTACACAGAACTTTTAAGCACATTTTCCCATGTTTTATGAGCTATCATGCATGCTGCATTGGTTCCATGAAGCCTTACTTCCATAATAAGATAGTTGAAAGTTTTTGTATTGCACTGCACCACAAAAGAAGATTTGGAATAAGGCACAAGAAGAATAAAATGAAATAGTGAGATTACTAATTCATTAAAGTTTTTTGGCATCATTAACTTTTACTTATTGCATGAGTTGCTCCTTAGATATTTTGATTCTGTTATGATTAACATAAAATGACTTTTTCTTTGAAATTTATTTATCCTTATCATTATCATGATTTTTTTTTAAAAAACTTTTTGATAACCATTTTGATGAAAGGCCCTTGCATTTATGCATTGAGACATGGAATGTTGAAGTGGTGAAGAAGTGGGTTGAGTTGGCATCACAGGAGGATATTGATGAAGCCATAGACATTCCAAGTTCAAATGGAACAGCATTGTGCATGGCTTCTTCTCTCAAGAAAACTCGTGAAATTGGTAGTTTTCCCTTTATGCAAATGTAACACTATGTTTTTCTTACCTTTCTACTGCTATTTAATCTATTTACGATAGAAACATAAACATTTCCATCAGCTCTCAACAATACACAGAAGCTTCAAGGTATAAATGAAGGGATCACACTGATAATGCTATGATCATGAGATAAATTTAACCTTAACATTGAAGCAACCACCCATGCAGGTATCAACTGCGTCAACCCGTGGAGGCAAATTTAACCTTAGCATGCTCTGTAATTTTATCTTAGTTGTTATTATGTGATGGTTGATCACAGTCAACTTTTTCAAAATGACATGGTTGACTTGCTAGATTTTTTGTACCAACCATATATTTAAAATTCTGTTTAGTGCTAGCCAACATGGGTGATTTGCAGCGTTTCACTCATGTTCCAAAATGAATGACAGTTGGCATGAGAAAAAGAGATAGTGAACTAGTTGACACGGCTGAACATTATCTGTTTTGCTCGTGTGATTTATGTATTGCCCCATGTATTGCCTGTACCAAATCACACAATTCTTGTTTTTTGGTGTGGACGGAGTTAACTAAAACCTACTCGAGAGTCATCTAAATCTAAATGAAACCTCATTTAGATTAATTATCAATAGTTATTCATCGTACATACAATGCAGTTTAATTATTGGTTTAGATGTGACAGATACTATATACTATGAAGTATTATTATATAATATATATAACTACATATGTAATATATTAAGTAATTAATAAGCCCATGAAAGCTCATTTTAACCATAATTGATATCCATCATAACAACTTCCCTAACACTATATTTTTGAAGCATCATATGATCACTAATCAAATCATAGCTTCAGCACCTATTTGTACCTATGTCTGATCTAATTCCATTTATGCTAGTCTAGCTTCTAATTGTTAATCAAGTAGATTGCTTAAATACCAAATTTTCTAAGAGAAATATTTAATCTTGGTGCTGGAAAATTACGGTGTTAATCTCTTTATACCCTACAAGAATCAATGCTTCTGTCTGCATGATACCCATTCTGGTAGTAGTACTTAGTAGAGGCTCCTACTAATGAGCCATTAGTAGTGATACTTTTACTATTACTAATAAGGTATGGCATAAGTTCATTATTTTGTTATATTTTTTTAGTTGTTTCTATGAAAATTTAAAATGTTATTATCTAGTTTTTGGTAGTGAACAAATAAAATTGGCAGTGTTCAAAGGGTGGGCTAGTCTAAAACCATGATGGCATGGTCCAAACCAAGCATGTCCATGCCAGTGTTGGCACCACCTTGACATTAAAACCAAAACTGATAATGGAATAAACCTTATTTGGCAGTCCCACATCCTTTGGAACATTCTCTTTGCTTTCCACCTTGTGAGCAGATCTGCCTCTCATGCCATGTGGAGGCCAACAACTACTTCAATCCAAAATTCCTAGGCATTTGGGTGATGGGTCCCCTTGGTGCTTAAACATGTCAATTCTGAAGGCTGTAAAGGACCATTGGTGCTTGACCAGATAATATATTATTGTTAGATCCAAAATCTAATGATGTGCTTGTTTCCTGGAGGTATTGACCAGATAATGTATTATTATTAAATGCAAGATCTTGTAAATGAAACAATATGATGTTTGATCATGTTATTGTTAGAGAACCTTTTGATTTGGAAATGATCTTTAACTTCAATACATTTAAGATAATGCCATGGACTTTGTGTTATTTTGTAGGTGTTGATGAGCTTTTCATTTAGTTACAATTTGTATTATTCTTCTTTTATCATAATTTCTTGTTAGTTTGAAGTGTTTTATAGTATTGAAATTGATTGGCTTGAAACTCATTGATAGAGGGCCGGGAATTGGTTAGGGTGTTGTTAGCTGCTGGTGCAGATCCCACAGCCCAAGATGAACTGCACTACCGCACGGCATTGCATACTGCAGCAATGATCAATGATGCAGATTTAGTTAAGGTAGCATCGAAGTATCTATTTTTTTTCTCTCAACTGCACCCGTGTTTTTTCCCATTTATTAGATTTCTCTTCACATGGAAATTCTTTTTGATATTTATGACTAGATCATTCTGGAAGCTGGGGTTGATGTGAACATAAGGAATGCTCAAAATACAATACCTCTCCATGTTGCATTGAATAGAGGTTCAAATTCATGTGTTGGTTTGCTTTTATCTGCTGGAGCAAACTGTAATTTGCAGGTAATATGATAACTTGTTTTTGTATTTTGAGATGAAAAGTTCTTCTAAGCGAGTTTAAGTGGGGAGTTAATATCTGTGTGATTATCCTAATCTACTACTCAATCTACTTCAGAACTGTTAACCGCTTTCAGTACATGGAGGTTTCTTATGGCCTTGTTTGGATACAGGGCTGTCTATTGTCCTCTAGATAACATGCAAGAAAAAATTGTTTAGCATCCAAATTTAATAATTTTGAGACTTGAGAACTACAAATGTTTAATAAAAAAATTGCATTTTTTCTACTTTAATCTTTGATAGGAATTCTAGTTGAAGATCTTGCCATTGAACTTTTTCAATTGCAGTAGCAACACAACAAAGAAATGTGGTGTCATTTTCCATTAAATTGAGGACAGGAAATTGTAAATACCTGGCTAGCTAAGCTTGCTAGTGTTTGAGAGGAAAGGGCAATTTAATTCATTAGAAAAGTCAATAGCTAAGCCAAACATAATACTCTTTCATAGTAATGATCAAATGAGCATTGGGGAGGTAGTAAAATGAGTCTCATCGAAAGGTTTGATGAAGACATCAGTAAGCAATCAATTCTTTGGATGAGAATAATAGTGTCTTGGTTTTCTTGGATGTTACATGTCTGTTGAAGGCATAATCAGCTTCGATATGTTTTTTTTTTTTTTTTGCATTTTTTCTCTTAATACCTCCTTAAACTATAGAAATACAGGAATGCAAAGTTTTCAACTGTAAAAGGGAAAATGTGAAAAATTATTGATGAAGGAGAGATTATGGCTACTATAACTACAAAAGAAGAAAAGAGGCAAAAGAGAGAAAGGAGAAAATGCTGAGCAAAGAAAGAGTAAATCCAAACATTTCATTGATTAAATGGGAGAGAAAATGTCAGAATAGAATTTATCCAGTAACCATCCTAAAAAGCAGCCTTGGAGGTCACAGATAAGGGATGACATGTCGCATATGTGATATGCAGGTTCGAATAGGTAGCCCTGATGCCTAGGTAAGCAAAATAGGTGCTTAGGCAGGCTAAATAAGCTATTTATGTGGTGAAAAGGGGGAAACTAACTAGGTTCATATGATGATCGAGAACTTAATGAGAACTTTTAAAATGATTTTCTCGTTAAAGAAAAGTAGTTCTTGTGATTGTGGAAGTCTAGACTATAAGCTTTGAGGTGTTTACTAAAATTTGTTTTGCAAATGGCAAACACTTTAGTTAATCATATGCATGTTATTGACAAATATGGCCTATTGTATTGTATGTTTGCTGTATGATTGACATGCATTTTTTTTCTATGTCAAATTATGAATTGGATGGATTGGCTGGTGTACTTTCTTTTTGAGTAAATGATAATCATCATATGTGTAGTGGGTTGACAACATGTCACTTGGAAACACTTTTTTTAAAACCTTGCATCTACTCAATAAAAAGGGAGAAATGTAGAAAAAAAATGCTATGAGAGAGCAATAAAGCTTCAATATCTAATCAACCAACAAAGAGAGAAAATGCTGGAAGGAAGAGGGATAGGATGTTTTGACATTAACTATGATAAGAGCATTCAGGGGGATATGTTGGAAAACAATAGATAAATAGTTGGATACATAGGGAGTTATAGTTCAAACTTAAGAAGGCATGGGCAACAAAGAGATCCATGCTGCTGAATGCAAAGAAGCAAATGTAGATTAGCAAGCTAAACAGACAAAAAGGTGGAAGTTTGAGATCTCTTAAAAAAAGCTTCAACTACAAAGTTGGGGCTTGATGCTGAACCTGGTCAGCTCAAATTTTACTAGATCACTCTGTTTAGACTGATACAGATATTTGATTCATGACTATATCATTTGGATGTGCTACGTTCTTTTAACTGATCCTATGGATGAATTGTAGGAAGATAAGAGTGCACTTGCTCATGGGCTTTGCTTAGGCGCACCTTTATCCTTGTGCGATTGTGTTTTGCTGAGCCTGTGCCTGCACGTGGGTAAAGTGAGTCCTCACTTTGGAGAGAGGTGGATCAATGTTCTTTGCCATACAGAAGGATGATGCTTGGAAGAGGTGATCATAACAATATTGAGCTGGGCACATATAGCTAAATATTCATGTGCTACCGAAGGAAAGCACAAGGAGATGATGAATCCTTGTGAAATTGAGAGGGTTGCAATGACTATGCTGCTCTTGACAAGTTAATGGAAAAGAGATTGGTTTAGTAGACAAGGTGTACGATTGTGACTACATGGCGAGGGGAGGGTTGTGAGTATTATTAGTGCTATACTAGATCAGCGACTACAGGGAGACAGTTTGGAAAGTGAAATGAAAACAAAGCAATAGTATAGAGCTTTAGGAAGTGAGCATACTGGTTGTGGCTTAGTATGGTCTGTGGTGATGCAATAGCAAGTGAGACCGTAAAATGCAGTGGTTGTGCATAAATGAAAGATTGGGAGGAGAGGGAAAAAGAGCGGTAGGAGAAATGTGCTAAAGGCTGGAGGAGGGGAGGCTATGGTCAGTTGTATCATGCCCATTGTCCTCCTCCTTGATTGAGGAATACAAAACTTTGAGAGGATAAACATCAAGAACTATAATGGCGATTTGAGAGGAAGAACTATAATATCATGTCGAGAGCAAAATTGTAATTGCATAATTAAAAACATTGAACAGCTATACCATCTACAAAAGCTTCCGAGATAATAGCTAATGAAGCTCAATAACCAATACTTATTATTTAACACTGGTTAAGTTGCAACCGTGAAAACAGAAAGTGTACAATCAAGGTAGCTTATAGTGTCTCCTGAAACTCGATAGACTGTGGTTGGTAGAGAAAGCAGTTTGCTTATATCCTTTTGAACTTCATTCATGTTATCTAACTTACTTCATTCATGTTATCTTGTCATTTGTTATTATTTATGAAATGTATCTGAGGTAGATCAATATTTATTCCTCAAATAATTGGACATCTTGCTAATTTAAAATTTTGCTATGTCAGGATGATGATGGTGACAATGCCTTCCACATAGCAGCTGATGCAGCAAAAATGATCCGTGAAAATCTCAATTGGATTGTTGTTATGTTGCTGTACCCATCTCCTGCTGTTGATGTGCGAAACCACAGGCAAGTACTTGTTTAGGAATTTGTTGTATTATCTTGCTGTTTCATGGTTAAATTAATGACTTGATGTTATGATCTCAGTAAGAAAAAAGTTGAAGCTTGTTTTTCACTTGTGTTTTTTTACAGGCTACTCTATTTAGGAGATTGATTGTTTACTGTTCCTATCAATATTTTTTGTTATTGTCATGAATCATTCTTCTGAAAGAGTGATAGTTCAACCATCTTGATCTTCTGCAATTGCCTTCTTTTCCCTATATAGCGAACCAAAATAAATGATGCTGTTGTTGATGCCAATGATATAGGGGTTGGACGTTGCGTGATTTTCTTGAGGGCCTGCCTCGAGAATGGATCTCGGAGGAGCTGATGGAAGCACTCATTGACAAAGGAGTTTTTCTTTCTCCAACCATGTATGCTTGAATTTTTTTTCTTTAATGTTGCAAAGTACTCTATGTATTTCTGGACGAATAGTCTGAATATCTATCATGAACATAACTGTACTTTTTAATGTAAAAATATCTAATTTTATTTAAGAAGATTTTACACTATGTTAACAGATATGAAGTTGGAGACTGGGTGAGATTCAAAAGAAGTGTTGAAAACCCAACTTACGGTTGGCAAGGTGCCAATCACAAAAGTATTGGATTTGTCCAAACAGTGCCGAACAATGAAAATTTAATTGTGTCCTTCTGCACTGCGGAGGGCCGAGAGGCACGTGTTTTGGCAAATGAGGTTGTTAAAGTGATTCCTTTAGACAGAGGACAGCATGTCAAGATGAAGTCTGACGTTAAAGAACCAAGGTCCTACAACATCTTATGCACTATTTATGAATTTACTTGCTGCCTAGCCATATAATTTTGCATTGGGTTTCTGTCCTATCTGATCATTTACTTCTTAAATATGACTTCAATTTGCTATCAACTTGATGTTTTGGTGCACCTTCTTAACACTCAGGCATGATTCATAAAGTTTAGTATAAATTCTTTTTTTTCTTGTTTTCTTTTATATACCTTTTGAATGTTATTCTTCAAATTTAAAATATTTTTTAGTATTTTGCTCTTCTTCTAATTGTTGTTATTGATGATTCCCTCCCTTTTCCGAGCCTAAATCAGTAGATGTCTGCTGTTCCTCTGCAGGTTTGGATGGCGTGGTCAATCACAAGACAGTATTGGTACTGTCCTCTGTGTTGATGATGATGGTATCTTACGGGTTGGTTTTCCTGGAGCATCTAGGGGATGGAGAGCTGATCCTGCTGAAATGGAAAGAGTTGAAGAATTTAAGGTGGGTGACTGGGTCCGTGTTCGCCCTGTATTAACAGCCGCTATTCATGGCATGGAAGCTGTAACTCCTGGAAGCATTGGGATTGTGCATTCCATCAGGCCTGACAGTAGCCTGTTGCTAGGTCTTTGTTACTTAAACACTCCTTGGCACTGTGAACCTGAGGAAGTTGAACCTGTGGAGCCATTCAGGGTAAGTTAGGTAGATGGTTACTAAAAATTTGCCACCAATTTATCACTCTCAACAATTTGCTCTCTCCTTTTCTGAAATATTTTTTGTTGGTACTTACTAATCTATTTGTAGATTGGTGATCAAGTATGTGTAAAGAGGTCTGTTGCAGAGCCTAGGTATTCTTGGGGTGGAGAGACACACCATAGCGTAGGAAAGATAATTGAGATAGAGAGTGACGGTCTACTTATAATTGAAATTCCAAACCGTTCAACAGCATGGCAAGCTGATCCTTCTGATATGGAGATGGTTGAAAATTTTATGGTATGCTTCGTCTCTGAAAACTTATTTCTATACAGGTCAACATGCAGATCTCTCGGGCAAAATTCCAAGTCTTTGAGACATTTGTCACGCAGGTCGGTGACTGGGTGAGAGTCAAAGCTTCAGTACCGTCTCCCAAATATGGATGGGAAGATGTGACACAGAACAGTATCGGGATTGTCCATAGTCTAGAAGATGATGGTGATATGGGTGTTGCATTCTGCTCTAGGAGTAAGCCTTTTTTATGCTCAGTGGCAGATATGGAGAAAGTACAGCCCTTTGAGCTAGGAGATAAAATTCATGTGATGCCAACCATATCTCAACCACGATTAGGATGGTCAAATGAAACTGCTGCAACTGTTGGGACAATATCAAGAATAGATATGG
Organism: Zingiber officinale; assembly: GCF_018446385.1. Taxonomy (NCBI): domain Eukaryota; kingdom Viridiplantae; phylum Streptophyta; class Magnoliopsida; order Zingiberales; family Zingiberaceae; genus Zingiber; species Zingiber officinale. The sequence continues at coordinate 97,517,926 of NC_056006.1, read as the reverse complement.
ATGGAACTTTGAACGTGAGAAAGATAGTGTTATTATGTTTGATATATTATTATTCTTCCAAAGTTTTTACTGAATTTTTGGTTTATGCAGGTCAAAGTTGCTGGTAGGATTAACTTGTGGAAAGTAGCTCCAGGTGATGCTGAGAGACTTACAGGCTTTGAAGTTGGAGATTGGGTGCGTGTGAAACCACCAACTTTTGGGGCTAGTAGACCCACATACGACCGGAATAGCATCGGAAAAGAAAGTATTGCTGTTGTTCATAGTATACAAGACTCTGGATACTTGGAGGTGGCTGGGTGTTTTAGGAAGGGAAAATTGATCACTCATTTCATGGACATTGAGAAGGTCCCATGCCTTAGAGTAGGGAACTATGTTCGATTTCGGGCTGGAATTGTTGAGCCCAGATGGGGCTGGAGAGGTGCTAGCCCTGATTCTAGAGGCATAATATCTGGCGTGCATGCAGATGGAGAAGTAAGAGTGGCTCTTTTTGGCATGTCAGGACAGTGGAGAGGAGACCCTGCTGACCTTGAGAAGGAGGAAATGTTTGAAGTTGGCAATTGGGTTAGGCTGAAGGATGAATCTGGTTGCTGGAAATCTCTGAAACCTGGAAGCATAGGTGTGGTTCATGGAATAGGATATGAAAATAATATGTTCGATGGAACTATTCATGTTGCATTTTGCGGTGAGCAAGAAAAGTGGGTTGGACCTGCTACTCATCTAGTAGGAACAGCTAGGCTCAATGTCGGGCAACGAGTGAGGATTAAGAAATGTGTGGAGCAACCCAGATTTGGTTGGTCCACACACAGTCACACAAGTATCGGGACTATTTCATCTATTGATGCGGATGGAAAATTAAGGATATATACGCCTGCGGGATCCAAGGCGTGGATGATTGACCCTGCCGAGGTGGACATACTGGAGGAAGAGAAAGTACAAGTTGGAGATTGGGTGAAAGTGAGGGAAGACATTGTTACGCCGACATATCAATGGGGAGATGTTACCCATGCGAGCATAGGAGTGGTGCACAGGGCAGAGAATGGGGAGTTGAGGATTGCTTTCTGTTTTAGAGAGAAACTATGGGTATGCAAAGAGGAGGAGGTGGAGAAGGTGACAGCATTCAAGATGGGGGACAAGATAAAAATAAAACCAGGCTTAGTCATGCCAAGGTGGGGGTGGGGAATGGAAACATCCTCAAGTAAGGGTGAGATCATGGGTGTAGATGCCAACGGAAAGTTGAGGATCAAGTTCAAATGGAGAGATGGGAGATTGTGGAGAGGGGATCCAGCAGATGTTGTTCTTGATGACTTGTGAACCATATCCGGTGCCATTGATGACTACTGCCTCTAGGTTTTTTTCAGCAATTTTATCTTATTCTTTTGTCATTCTACTTTTTTCTTCAGTTTACTACTGGAACAGTCAGTCAGCCATGATAGGCCCATCTCAACCTGGTCTAAGATACATGAACTGAAGAACATGGACGAAATGCCTTCAATCATCCTGATCCAGGAGATAAGATTGCCCCTCTTTAATTATGAAAAACTTGATGTCTCAAGTTTAGTTTGTATCACCATAAATTATGCTACTGTCTGATGTAACTCTAATACTAGTGTACAGATTTACCTTGGGAAAAAAATCTTAGTCTTTTTTTCATAAATAATAATATGTAGACTTTAAAAAAAATAGAAAGAAAAAATATTACAACATTAAGAATATTTAAGGTATTTAACAATATGCCTGATTTTTTTTTAAAAATATCCAATAAACAATTCCCAACTTTATATTTCCAAGGAAATTGCATTTTCCTCTTCCTCATAAGCCAAAAAAAAAAAAAAAAATTACCAAGGAATATCGTAGTAAAAGTTGATTATATTTATTTTATATATTTTTTTTATAATTTATTTTAAAATTATATCAGGGGAGATTAATTGTAAGATCAATTTATAATTCATCCTTCAGTAGTTATGAGATGAGTGGAGTTTTTTATAGGGCTTATGTGATATGTCTTAAGGTATTGTATAAATGATAATTTCAGTTAGTCGTATTGATTATTTCTAGAGGTGATCGGTTCGGTCTTATAGAATTTTTTCATCGATTATCAGAATAAATCGAGAAATGCACGTGATAATCAATTCAGAAGTTTAACATCTTTTGATTACGTTTGAGGAAAATTTTTTATAAATATATCGTAATTAGGATTCGAATAATGAATATTTAAATTATAATTTAAATGTTCTATTGTGATACCACCGAGGACGTCTTAGACATTATATAGATCAAACGCACCATGAATTACAGAAGATGAATTAGTGTCATTTAATTTTAATTTTTTAAGTTTTCCCCCAAAGGAAAAGTAATAGCAAGACAGCATCTATATAATATTTAAATTAAATGACAATAATTCATCTTCGACAATTCCACGCGTTAGTCGAAATTCGGCAAGTGCACAGTAGACTTTGACTTGGAAATTAGAAGTCCACCACAAAGAATGTCACCGTCAGAAATTAAATTAAATGACAACATATCTTTTTAGTTTAAAATCAATGCATTTTAGTTTAATATCTGAAATAATATAAATATTTATTTATTTATTTCTCTGACGATGACATATAGTTTGCTAAATTAAACAAACATAAATTTTTTATTTCTCTGTTTAATTCTGCAAGTAATATTTTTTTTTTAAAAAAACATCTGTATAGTATTAAACTTTCCCTGTATTGCATAAGCAATATTTTGTTGGCTCATTTGATTGAATGGCCTCACTCAATTCATCCTTGACATAAACTAATTTAATAATCGAATCTCTAATATTGGCTAGTAAATGGCCAAAACTAAAAATAGTAAATCTTGATAGTTAAATCATGGGCTAGTGAATCATCAAGATTGAATAAAAAAACTAAATCTTAACTCGTAATTCAGGTGTTAAAGTTTTATTAGGATACTAATTTTGATCCTCTTTTCCTAAAGTCATTACCATTGCAGTAGTGGCGAGGGCTTCCTCTGTTCTCACTAGTCTTCCCTCGTCATTGTCCACCGTAGCGTCTCCGACTCTTCCGCATTGTAGAATTTTTTTTTTTTCTGAAAACTGCATTTATTGCCTCCCCATTTATAATTCAATGTGATTAGAGCTGTCACAAGGGGTCAATTCGTAACGGGATGAGTCGGCCTATGACGGATCAATCATTTAACAGGACGGGATGAGCTAACCCGTCAATATGACGGATTAAAAAATTTTCAATCCAACTCAATTCAAGACGGATTCCGAATTTGACGGACCAATTCGTGGTCCCATTAATTTTTTTTTAAAAAAATTAATAAATATTTCATATCTTCAACATTTTACTTCGAAAAGATTTAATCAATTAAATATATCCATAAATATATATTTTAAATATAAATGGACGTAAATAAAATTTTATATTGGATGAAAAGTATTATTTTTATTTTAAAATTATAACAAAGAAAGATAATAAAATAACATAAAACTTAGTTTATATGTATTTCTCAACCCGCGAGTCAACCTAAGTCCATCACGGGTCACAAGCCTAAGCGGGTTGACCTACGATGGGTTTGGGTTGATAAAGTTCTAACTCAACATTCTTAAATTATTTGACGGGATGGACCAACCCGACGGATCTAATCCAAATTAACGGTTCTAAATATGATCAGACGACCTAATTCTCTACCGAATAAATTTAGCATATTACATTTGAAATTAGAAAGGGATCTTAGTACAATGATAAAATTATTATCATGCGACTAAAAGATCAATGTTCAAATTTTAAAAATAATCTTTTATAAAACATAAGATAAAATTATATACAATAAACCTTTTCCTAAAAATTTGATGGACTGTCCGTTCTTATATTCCGTTCTTATATTACATTTGAAAATCGTAAGATTTAAATTATGATTCTTTTTTCTTCTATTTTTGATTCACTGCCTGCTCCACTTTCGCAAGACTAACGAGCATGAGGCGATTCACCGGCGAAGCAGAAACAGCTCCTGAAAAGCTGCCACATCCGGGGAGACAATTCTTCCTGCAACACCCTCTTTATCTGGACGCCATCGCTGCCTTCTTCGTTGGTTTCGCCGTTGGGATCCTCCTCTTCCTCCTCTGGCGCTCCCTGCTCCTCCTCCGGAGATTCTTTTTCGCCGGCTGCACCCTCGTCAGTAGAGTCGCTGTCCTGGAGGGAGAGGAGCCGGCGGGAGACGCTCCGATGGTCTTCTGCCCAATGCTCCGTGGGCCGGAGTTCGACCTCTTCATCCATCAACTCCAGCAGGACGGCGTTCCCCGCCCCGCCCAGGTCATCGGCCGCGGTGGCTGCGGCGAGGTCTACGAAGCAGAGCTCCTTCTCGGCGACCGGCCGCTGCGCGTCGCCATCAAAAAGATCGACCTGCCCGCCGACGGCCAAGAGGAGCCCGAGGGGTTCCACTGCCGCATGCGGCAAGTGCAGTCGGAGATCCGGACGGTGGGGCGCATGCGCCACCCCAACCTCCTCCGCCTGCTAGCGCACATTCCGAGCCCGCCCCGCTGCCACTACCTCGTCTACGAGTACATGCCGCACGGTTCTCTGCACGACCTCCTCCGGCGGCGCGGGGCGGCGCTCGATTGGCCGATCCGCCAGAGGATCGCGCTGGGCATCGCCGACGGCCTAGAGTACCTCCACGCGGTGCACCGGCCGCGGGTCATCCACCGCGATCTCAAGCCCGCCAACATCCTACTCGACCGTCACTTCATCCCGCGCATCGCCGACTTCGGGCTCGCCAAAATGACGAGCGGCGGCAACGGCGGCGGCGGGAGCGGATGGACCTCGCGGTCCAACAACCTGGTGGGCACGATGGGATACATCGCGCCGGAGTACTACCGGACGCTGGTCTGTACGGACAAGTGCGACGTGTACAGCTTCGGCGTGATTCTGGCGGTGCTGGTGACGGGGAGGTTCCCGAGCGACAAGTTCTTGGAGGAGATTGAGGAAATGAGCCTAGTGAGTTGGGTCCGGCGGGTGGTGGCGAGCTCCGATGAGGAGTTTGCGGCGGCGATCGACGAAAACTTGCAAGGGAAAGGGTTCGAGGAGCAGATGCTTCTGGTGCTGAAGGTCGCGTGTTTCTGCACCTACGATGACCCCAACCAGAGGCCCGACACTAGGGACGTTCGCCGCATGCTGTCGCAGACAGTCCAATCCACTCACGATAACAACACTTCATGCGCTAGTCACTAGACCGTCTCGAGGGATCAATCCAATCCACTGACAATAATATTAATGATAACAATGAAATTACCCCCATGGACTGGATCAGCTGGTTAAATGCCTGCAGCTTTCCAATGAAGTCGTGAGGTCGAAAGTCGCCAGTTGCACTCGAGGATAAAATCCTTATTTGCCGCGCCAAAAATTCCTTCGATCCCCAATCACCTATCCTGTCCAGCATTAACCGTGATTTACTTCCTCTGAAATTTTATTGGGTCAGGGCTAGGATGGCGATTCCACCTTTTTGCCAATGATAACAATGAAATTGTTTATTTAAACTAGTAACTGGACCTTAAAACTTTTAATTCTGATCAGCTTTGAGAAACAACCAACCAATCCTTCACGACTAAATCAAGAACAGCTAGATTATCTTTCAAACTACTTAATCAAAGTCCCTCCTAAGATATGATTATAAAAATGTGAAAGAAAATCTATTCTAACATTGGTTTAAATTTATAGAAAATTTTACTCCCTGTTGCTCGTCTGTATCTGTGTCTGTATCTGTAGCCCTTCCTTTGGGTCCTCAGCTTCTGTCTGGCTTCCATCAAGAATGCCAAAAATCTCATGTTGGGTAAGGCGACAGTTCTTGCAAAGTGCGAACAGCTTTCTCAGTCGCATGGACTATCATCTTTTTCACCTGTTCATCAGAGAATTCACAGAAAGAACAATGTTGTTATTCGAAATCGATAATATGAACCGGCCATGCAGTGCTTGAATGCGTTCATTTGATTGCGGAATGAAAAGGCGACAGGTAAACCTAGCAAAATGCCATCGATATATGCAGTTTAAATAAGACTTCGTTGCATGTTCTTTGTCAAAAATATCAGACAGAAAATAGAGGGAAAAAATCGTGCATCATGATATTGGATGGGCATTAGCCAATGGGCAAAGCCTCATTACATTTCTTAAGATTTCAAATGATTCAGATGGAAAGTGAAAATTTTCCTATCCACGACCCTTGTGGCTCAACAATAACCTACCACGGAAAACATATCTAAAACTAAATGCTAAGCTGCTGGCTGAATTTATCCTTTAACTTCTTTGTCTATCAAGTATCAGGTCGGGTTATAGGGTGATGGTAAGAGGTGGGACGGACTCCCTATGACATATTATACTTTGGGAGTTTAAAAAATTTGTGACTTGACTACTATTCATCTACACTTCCCAATTTATCTTGTTAGCCGATGAAAAACTTTCGTGGAGCTAAGGACACCTCCAAGATTACTCGGATTATAAGAATGGGATATGGTCAACTTTAACCTAGTTGAACTTATTTTGTCAACTCCTATTAGAGACATTGCTTATATGGCAGTGGTGAACTTCTCCATTTGCTAAGAATTCAATCAACGTTTACCTAACTTCTCCTTGTAAGATTTTTGTACCTGTACACTTGGCAAACCTCATTAGTACAGACAATATTAACCTAATTTAAATCCTTTCCTAAAGACCCACTAAGCCAAACATGACGACTTGCAACATGATTGCATAGACAAAAATAACTATTTTTTATATAAAAAAATTATTTGAAAATAGAATAAAGTTTGTGATCAAAATATCATTGGAATTGAAATATTAAGGTCATTTTTGACACCAAACATAAGATCTGACACTCGAGTGCTTAAATGTGTAATAAAAATTCTTACTTTCTATCATGAGCTAACGACACCATTTAAGTGCCTAAATGTGCAGTTAAAGCAATTTAATTGGAAAAGTATGAGCAAAGGACTAAGTGACATCAATGTTTCACAATTAAACTAAATGTGCAACCGGGTTTTGGTTTTGTTAATTGAGATGGAAAGAATAATACACTTTATTGAAAGATGAGGTATATTTATATACAAGATTAGAAATCTATATTAGAAACTATCTATAATTAGGAAGCTAATTAAGCTAATTAACAATAACATAATTGACAGATATATAACATATATAACACTCTCCCTCAAGTTGAAACACATATACTAATCATATTCAACTTGTTACAAAGATAATCAACCTGAATCCCATTTAAAACTTTTATGAAAATATACCATAGTTTTCTCTAGTCTTCACATATTCTGTAGAAATCAAATTTTGTTGAATTTTCTCATGAATAAAATGACAATCAATTTTAATGTGCTTAGTTCACTTATAAAACACAGAATTTGATGCAATATGATCACACCACAGTTTCGTTGGTACTTAAATTTCAAGTACTATTTCAGTCGAGAGTTGATATATTCACATTATCTCACACACAAACTGTGTCATAGCCCTATATTCAGACATTGCACAGGGTTATGACACAACATTTTATTTTTTACTCTTCCATGAGACTAAATTTTCTCCCACAAAGATACAATAACATGAAGTAAATTTTCTATCCATTTTGGACTCTGCCCAATCTACATCTGAAAAACATTCAATATGAGTGTGTCAATGATTTGCATATATGATATCTCGTCCGGGTGCTCCATTCAAGTAACACAAAATTTGCTCTACCACTATCCAATGATAAACTATTGGAGATGACATAAACTGACTGGCAACACTAACCGGACATGCAATATATAGACGAGTAACGGTAAGGTAATTCAACTTCTTAACCAACCTTCGATATCTCTCAGGATATTCAACTAGCTCCACATCTCTTGTGAAGTGCATGTTCTGAGTCATTGAGCATTACAAGGCTTTGCCTCCAATTTTTCGATCTCGATTCTTAGGTAGAGGACATATTTTCTTTGAGATAAAAATATACTTTTTTTTACTCCTCGTAACATCTACATCCAAGAAATACTTTGGCGCCCATCTTTCGTGTGAAACTAAGTATGAATGAAAGATTTAAGAGATGAGATTCCTGTAGCATCACTTCCAATGATAACAATGTCATCCACATACACAACTAATAGGATGATACCAGCTCTTGACTGCTTGTAGAATACAAAATAGTAAAACTTGCTTTTAGTCATACCAAAATTTTCAACAACCTGACTAAATTTTCCAAACAAAGCATGAGGACTTTGTTTCAAACCATACAAGGACTTTTGAAGACGACAAAGTCGCCCTGACTCCTCCTGAGCGACAAAACCGAGAGGTTGCTCCATATACACTTCTTCCTGAAGATTTCCATGAAGGAAAACATTTTTAATATCAAAGTTGATGTAAAGGACAATGATGAGTAGCAGCCATAACATATGTCAATTTTGCAACAAGAGAAAAAGTGTCACAATAGTCCACACTATAGGTCTGAGCAAAGCCCTTTGCGACAAGACGGGCTGCTTTCAATCTGGCAACTAACCAATCTGGGTTGACTTTAACTACAAACACCCACTTGCATCCAATAGCCTGTTTCCCTGAAGGAAAATCGACCAAGTCCCAAATACCATTGTCATCTAAAGAATTCACATTACATCATACCAACTACGATGAGATATGGCTTCACGGACAATTTTAGGAATAGAAAGAGTTAAGTGTAGCAATAAAAGAATAAGAGGAAGACGACAAGCCGTTATAAGAAACAAACGAAGTAGGATAGGTACACTGGCATTTAACTTTGCTTAACTGGATTTGCTGACGAAGGAGGTGTAGGACCTGAATCAAGAGGTTGACACCTAAAGTAGACTTGAATAATAGGATGCTTGATAGGATTCAGTTTCGATACAGGAGCGGAGGATTTGACAAAATATTATCAATAAATTGTCATTCTTTACTAGACTCAATGTGTCAAGAATGTAGAGGTTTCTAGACTCATGTCTTTTACCAATAATCTTCTTCGTCAAAGGATCCTGAAATAAGCAATGATTTGAAAAAATGAGATGTAATGGTTAAGATTACGAGTTAGCTGGTTGATAGAGAGCAAATTAAAGGATAAATTAGATAAATATAAGATAGAGGATAGAGGAAGCAAAGGGTTAAGGTTGATAGTGTCAGACCCACAAACACAAGATAGAGACCCATATTAGCTAAAGTAATGGTGGGATTATTAGCTGAAAAGTATAAAAGAGACTAGAATTATTGTCATATAATCCGTGACACCAAAATCAATAATCCATTTGGAGGATGAGGAAAGAAGACATGCGTTGTGTTTACCTGAATCAACAATAGCAATGATAGAAGATGATAAAGACTTAAGTGATTCCTAATATTGTGAGAACTAGGCAAATTCATATGCAGAGATAAGAACAGATTTATCAAAGGCTTCATTAGTGGACGCAAAATGGGTCAAGTGTTTTTGTTGATTTTTGTACTGAAGTTCAAATTTCGTATGGCCTAGCTTACGATAGTAGTTGCACACAATACCACTAGAATTTGACGTTCAAGTTTTAAAGTTCTGAGAGCCACTTTCTTTGTTTCCACTATATGACTAGTTGACCTCCACAGCATAAAATTAGAATTGCGACGTACCAAAGCACTACTAAGTAGAACGGATGTAATAATTTATGTACGAAGAATGCGATTAAATACATCTTGTAAAGAGAAGACCTCAGAATTAGAGAGAACTTGTGATTTAATAGAGCAAGGAAGCTTATGATAGTCATTTGCTCTCATTGACGTCGTTGAACCTTCAAGCTAAAGGGTAGAAACATATTAAGCTCCTCATGCCTTCTTGAATGCCATAAAGTAATTTATCAGGGACTGATTTTGTTTTTCCACATAGTAAAAGGCTTTGCATACATCATACATGTGGGAGAGATTTCCTTTTCTAAAGTACAAAAATTCTAGATAATCCATCAGTTCTTTCACAAATTCACAGTGATTGACCAAACCAATTACCTCACTATCAATAGAACTTCAAATCTGAAGAACAAGCGAACATCCTCTGTAAGCCATATCTGCTTTGAATCATCTTTAGGAGGATTATAAGTCAAATGACCATCTTTATTAATACTTCGTAGATAGAGGCGAATAGGCTTACTCCAATCCAAGTAGTTTGAACTATTTAGCTTATGGTCCGTGATTTTAGACATGCATCACATCTGTCACAATAGACGACTTATTTTCAGCTATAAGACCTTGAAACCCAAGAAAAATAGCGGAAGACCAAATAGAGAATACAAAACAAAATAGACAACAAAGTCCAAAGGAAGTCAAAGAAGAGAAGAATTAAAGGATGTTTTAGAAGGCTGCAGCGAAGAAGGCTGCTGGAATCCGAAGGAAGTTTCAGAAGGCTGCAGCGAAGAAGACTGCTGGAATCTGAAGGAGATGAAGACCAGAAAGGGTGAAGAGAAGATCTACTAAGATGCAGCGACTGATGGGCGGCGAGTTGATGAAGGTTATGGCGGAGATGGAACCCTAATTTCGAATTTCTAACGCTCTGATACCACGTTAATTGAGATGGAAAGAATAATACACTTTATTGAAAGATGAGGTATATTTATATACAAGACTAGGAATCTACCTTAAGAAACTATCTACAATTAGGAAGCTAATTAAGCTAATTAACAACTAACATAATTGATAGATATATACAGATATATACTGCTATATATACACTTAACAGATATGTACAGCTAACAGGTTTGATAAGTTCAGTTGCCACAATGCAAAAAAGACAATATAGTTTTTGAAATAGGGCAGGTTATTGATATACAAAGTAACAACTAGATATGGGATTAGGGATGATAAATTTTCTTGCCCCTAAATAAATGGGACCAAGAAGGGGATGAAACTAGTTACGCAACATGAAGCAAGTATGAGATTAAATTTTTATTTCCTGCCATGCTTGTACCACATGAAATATAGTTTGTAATGTGTAAATTTTGTGATATTCATATATTTAGTTTACATTTGTTGCCTTGCCCCCAATCTGACTCACATATGAAGTACGGCATGGGAGAGATGGGAAAGAAGAATTCCTCCCATAACTCACACTGTTATATATGGGACAAGTACAAAAAACTAGAAACCACCCACCCCATTGTCATCCCTATATGGGGCTACTCCAAGTAAAATCCATATGTTGGGCCTCATAGTAAGCAAGTGTAATATTTAAACGACCTTAATGTTGGATAAAAAGATGGAAAAGAAGAATTAAAGAAAAATTATACATCCAAAGTAAAGAGAAAAGATAAATTGGAATTTAATGAAGGCGGCTAACTTCATAAATCAAATCAAACCAAACATTTTACAATAACATAGATCCTGCAAACAAGACTTAAATAACCCTACTATAACTACTCCAATCCAAGAAAAAAGGGAAAGACACCAAGAATGTTGAGTGAGTGACTATCAATCCTAGAAAATATGAATTAACATCAACAATGTTGGTGTTTATCAAATTTTAGGAAATAGAAATTAAAATCAATGACAATAGAAAATCAAGATTAGCATCAAAATCGGCCAGCAATTAGCTCAGTCATTACCAACTCAGCCTTCAATTATTTGATGAGGGTTTATCCAATGCTTTAGTTTCAACAAGGGCATCAAGCTTCAATAGTTTGGTGTGCGATCAAATTGGTCTTCCTACTTGATGCTGATTTGGGGCGTAATAAATATGTCATATTATAATTCAATATCTCTTTAGTCAAATTGATCTTTGAGGATATGGAAGCACTTTTGATCCTTGTTTCTTCCAAGCTGACTAGTTTTATTGGTCAAATTGATTGCAGAACATTAACAACAAAAACCAACATAGAGCCATTGGCTGGGATATATATATGATTCATCAATTGTAAAGCTAGATTGCTTGACACACACTTGAAGCTACAACTACATGCTCCGCTTCACACATTAAAAGCACAAGTATTTGTTCTCAAGCATGAACAAACAGTTTCAAATCAAAATGATACACAAAATATTAAAATTTTTCTGATCTGTGCCTAATCACCACAAAGTAAGCCTACAATGACAGGATTATATGCTGAAGAATAACTAGAGATCATGGGTCATTTAATATGTATCACATGCATCTTTTGGTAACTTGCATGCACGGTTGTCAAGGAAAACCCAAAAACTTGCAAATCAATCATACTCCGTACATGACAGATGATGTCAGGCCTTATGCATGTAAGATATCTCAGACTTTCAACAATTTGATTGAAATAGGCATGATCAAAATATGGCTGATCAGCTTCTAAAAAAAAAAGGACAGCCCGGTGCACGAAGCTTCCGTCATGCGGGGTTCCGGGGAAGGATCCATTGTATGCAACCTTATCCTGTTTTTTTGCAAGAGGTTGTTTCCCGGATTCGAATCCGTAACCTTTTGGTCACATGGCTGATCAGCCTCAATGGATAAATTTTATTGCAACTTAAGAAATACATGCATTCCACTTTTGACTTAAGAAATTTTATTATGACAAAAAAGAGAGTACAATATTACATAAGACTATTTCCCATCATGCACCTTAGACCTCTCAAATACTTCAATCAGCCTAAGATTATTACATGTATGCCCCCTAGGTGACCAAGGAACTTTCATGTATGAATTGACCATGTGCATACAGGCTTGCAACCCTAATATAACTAGTTTTTTTTGTCTTAACAGCTGTAAACATTGCTGACTTCAATTAGACCTTTGTTTAGTTCATGGGAAATCACCAACATGAAAAGTGTCTTCCTCTAACCTCAAAGGGGTTTGATTTTGGTGTCTAGGTAGCAAACCTAAACTTGCATTAGAATTTTGGTTCTAAATTACAGTCCATCTAACATAACATAGATTTGAATTGAACCATGACAAAAAATAATCTTCTAGATGTCAAGATATGTTATTAAGGCAAAGGCGAAGAATGTAAAGGATTGGAATTGCCATGTATTTTTCTTTTTTTCCATGCCAACTGATGTTTGATTGAAAATGTATAAAAATAAATAGAAACAAAAAATTATCTAGATAAACAAGTCTGTAAAATAATATGCTTATCCTTCAGGCTAAATAGAAGTGATTCCGTCCTAAGAAATAGTCCATTACCTATGAGCACACGACAGTTTAAGATCAGTATCACACTGCTACAGCTGTCAGTTGACCAATGAGAGACTGCCAAATGATTTGGCTGGGTAGGAGCGTTGTTAGAGGGATAGAAGTCTTTACCAAGTGGTCACACAGATGGTGATTTTCCAGTGTCACAACCTTTAGTCTTGAGATAATGTACATCATAACCAGATTTGATAGTGATCAAGCAAGTCTGATCAAATAAAATCAAGTTGGGCTTACTTTCGGAAATATCAAATAGAGAATACACTAAGGACCAATCAAAAGATGCTAAAATCAACTTAAAAGTGAAGAGGAGTTGTTATCTGTAAGGTAAATGATTCAAAAATCCACTTGTACACATCATCAGAATAAGATGCTATTAACAAAAAGAGCAAACCTCTAGTTTGTCTTCTTTGGCTCTGTGATTTTTCGGAAGCAATCTGAAGTCCTCAGTTAAATGGATGCACTGATCAATATTTTCTGGTGAAACAAAGTCTATTGCAATCTTGGTACAGGACTGCAAAGAGAAATTTTTGGATTAGTGAAATATTTACTAGACAAAAACATAAATCCCAGATATCTAAATAGCCAAACCTTTGTACCTTCAAATTTCTCACTTGGTGAGGACATCCAGCAGGAATAAAAACAGCTTCACCAAGTTGTTGTGTGAAAGTCCATGGTTCAATTCCTATATCATTTCAATTATTAGGATACAATTATTGAAGAAAATGTAGAAATCTAGAATGTCATATCACTTAAAACTACTAACCAAATTCCTCCTTGAGCTTCCTTTTGTGTTTTCTAGTCAGGTAAAATGTTTCATCATGGATGGGATTAAATACCTGATCACAATAAGAGAAGGATAAGTTCTTATCTCATTGTTGGAGGCACTAACTATTAAAGATACCACTTGGGACAATAACCAACCTGTTCAACTGGAGAACAATAAACATGTCGGAATTCTTTTGAATGATTCTTGAGGTAAGCTTGTAAAGCAGGAACATCTTCTCTCCTAAAGATATCCCATAAAGCTCCTGCATTTTCTATTGAACCCTTTAAATCATCTGTCAGCTCTGGAACTATACAGTCTATCTCTTCTCTCCAATCTTGATTCATTTCAGCCTCATCAACATTAACATCTTGAAGTTGCTCCATTAAATCTTGAGCTTTGTGCCTTCTCTTTAGAACTTTTATTGCAGCTTTTTGCTTCCGAGAAAGTATTACTTCACTAGTGTGCATTAATATATTTACCTAGCAAAGAAAAAATGTAACCTCCACTTACAAGATTATCTCATTATGAAACAACTGGTGTTGTGCACTATTAAGGGAGATAAGAAGAATAATTATATGCGGATAAGACAATTTAATCAATTGAAGCAGGCTAATTTTAAAAATTCCCAGAAATAAAAGGGTTCCGAATTAACAATGACACTAAAGAGCATGGTAATTATACTGATTTGCAGCTGGCACAGATAAAGAACATGAAAAGAAGCCCAAGTTCTGAAGGAAGATTTACATTCACTAATTCCCTTGAAGCAAGTTACTGGAAAAAAAAATAAAAATAAAAATAAAAACTAATAGCAGGCAGTAGTTCTATGATATTTTGCAATCAGGATAAAAAATAGAAACATTTTAAGAAATGAGGATCTTAAATCAGTAATGGTAGCAGTTTTAGAAAGAAGATTCAAGAAACAATTTATCAAAAAAAAAAGCTCTGGAAGCTATTTTTCAGTTGAAATCTTTAGCCTTTTCAGTCAATGTATCACATGCATGATTTATCCTCTTTTTAGAAAAAAGTCACAAGAACGATTCTAATTGGTTACATGTCTGACTATTGTCACTTTTAGCAGAAAAAATGCAGAGATTTTTTACATTAGATGGGAGACATTGAGCCAAAATGTCCATCAAACAAAAAAAACAGTAAAAGTTCTGCAGCTTCTAAAATTGTAAAATATTGAAGTATATAAAAGATAATAATAGGGAATAGACATATCAGCTAAGATACTCGCATTCAGAATTTCCTCTCTTCAACCTGTAGACATACATGGCATACGTACAAGTATAAAATGAGTCCAACTAACCGGACTTGTCTATTTTCAAAGCCGTATCAAGCAGAGAATGTTTGCAGCCTTTCCAGTAAGCCCCCATGAGAAATTCAAAACGATGATGAAGATCTAACCACCTTAGTTAGAAATCAGATAGCAACCTTAAATTGAAAAGCAAAAGCTTGCAAAGTCCTTTGATAGCCTATCACTATGAAGAAGCAAAAGGAAGTGACATTAGATCAAGACCCTTCTCTACTTTGGAATTGTTATTTGAGATAAAAAGAATCAGTATTCTTTATAGAAGTGTGAGGCATATTTATATACAAAAATGAAGCTATGTTAGGAAAGAATCTAAGGGAACTATAATTAGGCTAATATATTAACTAATATATACAGATAATATTCCCTCTCAAGTTGGATCATAGATATTAATTATGTCCAACTTGTTACAAAGATAATCAACCCGGACCTTATTTAAAACTTTTGTGAAGATGCCCCCTAGTTGTTCTCCGATCTTCACATATCTTGTAGAGATCAAGCCTTACTGAATTTTCTCACAAACATAATGACAATCAATTTCAATGTGCTTAGTTTGCTTATGAAACACAAGATTCGATACAATATGAAGAGCAACTTGGTTATTACACCACGGTTTTACTGGTAATGAAATGTTAAGTCCTACTTCAGTCATGAATTGATATATCCACATTATCTCACACACAGATTGTGTCATAACCCTATATTCCGACTCTGCACTAAATCGTGACACAACATTATGCTTCTTACTCTTACTAAATTTCCTTGACAAAGATATAATAATTTGAAGAATATCTTCTATCCATTTTGGAACATGCCTAATATGCATCTAAAAAACATTCAATATGAGTGTCCTTGATTTCCATATACGATACTCCCTCCGGGTACTTCCTTCAAGTAATACAAAATTTCCTCTAACACTGCCCAATAGAGATGACAAAAACTGATTGACAACACTAACCGAATATACAATATCTAGACGAGTCACGGTAAGATAATTCAACTACCAACCAACCTTCGATATCTCTTAGGATGTTCAAATAGCTTCCCTCTCCTGTGAGGTACATGTTCTGAGTCATTGGAACACTACAAGACTTTGCCCCTAATTTTCCTGTCTGTTAATAGGTCGAGAACATATTTTCTCGGAAATAGAAATATATATTTTTTACTCCTCGTAACTTCAACACCTTAATATCCCAAGTCTTTTGTGTGAAACTGAGTATGAATAAAAAATTTATGAGATGATATTCTCGTAGTTTCACTTCCAGTAATAACAATATCATCCACGTACAAAACTAACATAATGATACCAACTCCTAACTGCTTGTATAATACACAATGGTCAAACACACTTTTCATCATACCAAATTTTCCACAGCCCAACTAAATTTTCCAAACCAAGTACGAGGACTCTATTTCAAACCATACAAAGATTTTCGAAGACGACAAACTCACTCTGACTCCTTGTAACAAAACCTGGAGATTGCTCCATATGAAGATCACCATAAAGAAAAACATTCTTGATATCAAGTTGATGTAAAGGCTAATGATGAGTAGCGGCCATTGAAATAAACAATAGAATCAACTTTACAACAAGAGAATCTCAAAATAACTCACACTATAGGTTTGACCCATCCAGATTGACTTTAACTGTGAATACTCATTGGCATCCAATAGGCCATTTCTCTAAATGTAGATTGACCAAAGTCTCGAGTGTCATTCTCATCTAAAGCATTCATGTCCTCTGTTATTGCATTTTCCAACCAGAATGAAATATGACCTGACAGACAGTTTTAGGAATACAGATAGAGTCAAGTGAAGCAATAAAAGAACAAGTGGAAGACGACAAATCATTAAAAGAAAAAAAGAAGTAGGATAAACACACTGGTGTTTACCTTTACATAATGACAAAGTAGTAGGTGCAGGACATGGTAGCAAAAGGAGAATACGCTTGCCCCCAGTGCCTCCGCCAATCTGTCCTAGGGCCAATACGGAGGAGGTAAATCACGGGCGACTACTAGCCTTTGGAATAGTGACTAGCACATAAGGGAGGCAATTACCTCGACTTTGTCGAGATTCGAACCCTAGACCTCATGGTGGCAACACTTCATGCGCTAGCCACTAGACCGTCCCGAGGGGACAAAAGAATCAAGAGGTTGTCGCTTAGAGTAAACTTGAATAATTGAAGGCTTGATAAGAGCCGGTTCTGGGACAGGTGCGGAGAATGTGATAGAATTCATCAACAAATCATCATTCTCCCTTTGACTTGTCGGAATATGTGAGGACGGGAAATAAGGTGTGTTTTCCATAAAGGTAACATCACTTGAGATAAGATATTTATTAATACTGGGGCAATAACACCTAGAACCTTTCTAAAGTCCAGAATAACCAAGGAAGATACACTTTAAAGACTTGGGATCAAATTTAGTGACATGCAGACGAACATCCCGAATAAAACAAATGCTACCAAGTATCCTAAGGTTAACAGGAAAGAACGACTTATTGGGGAAAAGGGTTTTGTAAGGGATCTCATCATGAAGAACAAAGGATGACATGTGGTTGAGAAAATATGTTGTAGAAACTACACCAACCCAAAAAGGTTCGAGAACATCTATTTGAAATAAAAGCGTCTGTGCAGTTTCAAGATGTCTGTTTTTAGCCACACCATTTTGGCATGAAGAATTAAAACGAGAGGTTTCATAAAGCATGTCATTCTGACCCATATGACCCATATAAGATTGGAATAAATCGTACGCATATTCCTTAGCATTATTACTTCATAAAGTACGAATGGTGAACTGAGTTTTAATCTCAGCATAAAATGCCCTTGATAGAGAAAATAACTCAGAACGACTTTTCATTAAATATAACTAAATTACACGAGAATAATCTTCCATAAAAGTAACAAAATACCTAAAACCAGGTTTAGACAAACTAGGATAAGGAGCCCAAATATCAGCATAAACTAATTCAAAAAGAATAGTAGTACGCTTATTTACTCTAGGACTCAAACTAAGACGGTGATGTTTTGTAAACTAACACGACTCACAATCTAATAAAGACACCTTACCATATTATGGACAAAGTTTTTTTGAGCAAAGGAAGAGATGGATGTCCCAACCTACGATGAGCCTCAAAAGGAAAACTGACACTCGAGCGAGCAAAAGAATTTTGGAGCGGTGTCAAGAATGTAATGGCCTCCAAACCCATATCCTTTACCAATAATCTTCTACGTCAAAAGATCCTGAAATAAGCAATGATTAGAAAAAAATGAGATACAACATTTAAGATTATGAGTTAGTTGACTGATAGAGAACAAATTAAAGGATAAATTAGGTAAATGTAAGATAGAGCACAGAGGAAGCAAAGGAGTAGGATTGATAGTGCTAGACTCACAAATACAAGATAGAGACCCATCAGCTAAAGTAACGATAGGAGTGTTAGATTTAATTTAAAAAAGGGCAGCCAGGTGCAGGAAGATCCCGCCATGCAGGGTCCCGGGAAAAGATCCATTGTACGCAGCCTTACCCAAAAAAGTTAGATTGAAATTGAAAAATCTTTTGGAGGATGAGAAAGAAGACATGTATTTTATTTACCAGAATTAGTAATAGCAGTAACAGAGGGAGATGAAGACTTAAGTAATTCCTAATATTTTGAGAACTTAGTAAATTCATATGTAGAGATAAGGACCGATTTATCAGAGACATCATTAGTGGACGCAATATGGGCCAAGCGTTTTTGTTGATTTTTGTACTAAAGCTTTCTAAACTCAAACTTCGTATGAGCTGACTTACGATAGTAGTTGCACATAATACCATCCGAATTCGATGTTCGGGTTTTAAAGTCCTGTGAGCCATCTCTTTGATTCTACTGTGATTAGTTAATCTTCCAAGCACATAATTAGTATTGCGACTTACCAAAGCACTATTAAGCGGAACAAATACAGTACTTTCTGTAAGAAGAACACAACTAAATACATCTTATAAAGAAGAGACCTCAGAACCTGAGAAAACTTGTTACTTAGATAGCCATATGCTTTTGTTGATGTTGTTGAACTTTCACATCAAGGCTAAAGGGCAGCAACATATTAAACTCCTCATATGTCTTCTTGAACGCCGTAAAATAATTGATCAAAGGTTGATTTTGTTTTTCCACACGGTAAAATGCTTTGCAAACCTTATACCTGCGAGAGAGATTCCCTTTTCGAGGACAAAAATTCCAAGTAATCCATAAGTTATTTACAAATTTACAATAATTGACCAAACCAATTACTTCACTATCAATACCGAATATAAAGGAACAAGCGAGCATCCTCTCTAAGTCATGTCTACTTCGAATCATCTTGAGGAGGGTCATCAGTCAAATGACCATCTTTGTAAATACTTCGTAGATAAAGACGACCACCTTAGTCCAATCCAAATAGTTCGAACCATTTATCTTACAGTCCATGATTTTAGACATCACACAGACCACATCCGTCACTATAGAAGACTTATTTTCAGCCATAAGACCTTATCCCAAAGGAAGTCAAATAAGAGAAGAATACAACAAGTACAGACAAACTCACGAGCACAAGAAGGAAGACCGAACCAAATATCAGCATTGGTTGCTAGCACGTAGAGGCTCCAATAACTATCAAAAAACACGTCACGAGTGGGGCAAGAAATCATATCAAGGGAGAATGCACAATGTCCGGTAAATCGCGTCTAGGGAGAACGCTCCAAGAAACCAAGTCGAGGAAACCAATACAACAGTGGATGCTTGGCACATGAGACGACGCGACCTGCAATCACGCATAGGTGTTGTTTGCATTGAGGAATGCAGAGCAGATAAAGCAAGGCTAGAGGCAGTGGTGGAGATGTTGAGATCGACGAAGATGGCAAGAAAGGCGTCTAGGGTTAGATCACCGTAGCGTGCCTTGTCGCGATTGAGGGCATCAAGGATGAACCTGAAGAAGGCTAGGTCACAGGGGCCAGGATTCAACTGCACTAGGGTCAGAGACACGTAATGACTTTTGCGGCGAAAAGCCGCGCTGTTGCATGTACGTGACAAGGAGTGTCGTTGTATGTGACAGGAAGAAGAGGCGGATATGGAACCCTAATTTTTAATCCCTAATTTCGAAATGACTCTGATACCATGTTATTTGAGATAAAAAGAATATGCATTCTTTATTGAAGAGTTAGACATATTTATGTATAAACTAGGAATCTTAGGAAAGAATTTATCTTAGGAAACTATAATTATGTTAATTGACAACTAGCTAATTAACGGATATATTAACTAATATATATAGATAATAGGAATGTTGTATGAAATACAACTTCTCCGTGAGGCTACCATCATAGAGAAGCGAAGAACAGAGGCATTATAGAGAAGCAAGAAGAGTGCTTCAAAGTTGGAAGAGGACAGATCGGAAGGAATACAAAGAGGTGAAAGAAAGGAAAAGACAGAACTGTGTTGTGTGTATAAGAATGAGGAAAAAGTAACTTCTACATATCAAGTCTCCATGTTTTTTAACTGAGAATAATATAATTAATAGAAGAGCAATCAATGTATTAAATAATTATACGATTCCGTAAAAGGAAGTAACTAATGATCAATCTTGGTGACTTGTTGCCAAATTACTTAATTCTAATTCTATCACCTTATCATATTAACATTAGCATCGGACAAGAAATCAACTTTTAATATCATATACATATAATCTCCATTGAGATTTATAAAAGAATATATCATTGATAATATGCAAATTAATTCATTTTACTACATTGACTAATGTTTTTATATCTCCCTCTACCCTTAAGTTTACAGTCTAATAGATAAATATCTTGTAATTGATATATTGAAATTCTATTAAATTATTTTTCTGATTAAAAATTAATAATGATTGCAAGTACAAAAAAGTACCCAAAATTATTCATTTTAAGCTTTGTCGCGCCCTGTAACAGTGTCTTTGAACTTGTTTTTGCTAAGTCACCATCTTCCTACTTTGAAAGATCAAATGTGAAACATCTAATTCCATATCCATGTTGGACACTCATACCCAAGCCCAAGTAACATAGCATTTTAAAATTCAATCTTAGCCACACATATGAAGGTCCGAAAGAGTGTGTCCATGTTCAGCAACTTTAAAGATAATTATAAATGAAATATAACATATCAAAGAAAGAAAATGGTGCATTAAGGTCATTAATGTTTATCCAATTATTATCCCTTTCTCGAATCTAGAGGATGGATATGGAATCCAAATTTGAGAGAGATTTGCTTTATCTCAATCTTAGCAATCATGGTCCTGAGATTTGTGTTAATCCATCATTTGTATGCAAAAAAGCATTTTAACACTATGAATACAAACGTAGAAGCAAAAATTGTTAGCTTACTGCATCAGAGACATCACAGTGAATCTTGGTTACAGAATCTCCCCTCTCAAGCTCTTCTTCAATTCCATATGCAATGTATGATTTTGGTCCCACATCCAACTTTAATACATCTTTGGGAAGTGCAGCAGCAACGTTCAATGGACCATTATGTGGATTTGTATATTCTTGAAGAGGTAACACATTAATATACTCAATTCCATGGCTTGGTAACAAATCCTCCAAATTGCTGGAAGTTGGCCAATCCTTCAATTTGAGCATCTCAGGCCACATATTACTATACACCCTTCCCTTTGTGTATCCTTTGAAAAATAGCTGAGGATCTATTTCTACCTGAAAAACAAACAATAATCATGTCAATTGAATATGATGCCTATAGACTACAGAAATGATTTGGCTAATGCATAATAAGAAGTAGAATATATCAATGTGTTCCTTATGATTTAAGAGCTAACCTCGCAGCAAGCTAAACAATCAGTAGCCCGTACACGTGATAAATCAGTTGGAATATTACTCTTAAACATTGTACTCCACATATGTGATGGCTCCCAGATCAAACGTGATTCCTCAAGCACTCCCCTAATAATGACTGGTTCTCCGTTGAGCCAATGCCTCCGGAAGTGCTTTTGATCACCATTCTTAATATCACTTGCCAATGGACTATATAAGTAATTATCCATATCATTCCTTCTGAAAGAAGCTCTCCTTGAATTTTTTGTTGTGGAACATGCACACTCACTCTCGACTTTTTCAATAGAATTATATGTCTGGGTTGGACCAAAGATTTTGATTGATTCCTCTGCTTGCAGTTCCAAATCAACCAAGAAATTCTTAGGAAACAGGTGTTTCAATTCAAGATGAGAAGCACCACATCCACCAACCAATGTATGAGGACACGGAATGATTCCACTTGCATTCACTTTCCAGCTAGTAAAATGATCAGAATCATTAAGCAAGCTATCCTCTTTTTTATTAGTGAAATTTTGTGGCTGCCCACCATGCATGTAATCTTGACCTCTGTTAAGAAAATTGAATGTCATTTGCTCACCCGATGCTTGAAGGTTATTATCACGGATATCGCGACAACATCCAAGACACAAGTCATATGAACAACTTGAACAACTTCTGTGAAGGTCGAAGATGGAAGTTCTACAATTGTCGCTTATCAAATTGAAAAGAAAAGCAAAGAGAGAGAAAAAGAAACAAAGGTCAATTCCACAAACAATTGAATTCATAGGGAAAATAAGGAAGAAATAAGGCCAAATCAAACTAAATGGCGGAAGTCACGTACCAGAAAATCCGTTCATCCCTTCCACAAATTGCATAATCTGGTTGCAGGTCACACATTTGAATTCCTGTTGAAAATAGTAATGAGCATATATTTCAAAATTATGGATGTGCAGCTCTGAGATTTGGCACCTCTGATCTTGGCCTCTATCTTCATCTCCATAAACTGTTCTTGGTTCAATTGTTTTAGACCAGGCAGTAGATAGTGCAACATGTAACCAGCATATTTAATCTTGTCAGATTTGCCCACATCATTGGTTAAAACCTGTTCATCATTTCCAAACAAAACACAAGCTCCTTACAGACTACTCAAAATAATGAACCGAAGTAAACTATAGGTAATACAAAATCAACTCGAGAAAAGAAGTCCAGACCAAAGACGAGCTACTCTCCCTCAAGCAAATAAGACAATTGCATCTTTCACGGCAGAAAGGACAGGCCTTTGCTACCATATCATCGGGCATATGCGGATACCTAAAACCCCAAAAATGAAACCTTCATTGTAATGCCATGATCTAAGAGCGAAGGAGCAGAGCAAAATAGTAGCAGCAGAGATATGTGTACCAGAGCCGGATGCAAGAGGCGCAGTAGCTTCTGCTCCTGCAACTGGAGCACAGAATGGTGGAAACGCGTGCCTTCCTGCATTGGTGGCACATTCTCCTTCCGAACTTCATTCATATTCGAAAAAAGGGAGTTAGAATAAATGGCAGATAGACGAGGAACGAAATAGATATGTTAGAGGGAAAAAAAAAAAATGACCTTCCTAGGGCTCACCGTCAAGGTCGTTCTTTTCCTCTTCATCACCTCCACCGACACCATCATTGTTCGCACTCACGGGAAGTAGAAGCAGCAGCGGTAGCAATTGAGGGGGATGCACCTTGCGGCGGCTAATTATTCCTCGGGGAACGATTCAGGGTTGTTAGGCGTCGCACATCATCGGCATCAACTCTTGCGTTTGTTGATAAATTATTCCAGATCCGGATGGACGACGAATCTTTTCTTTCTTACAGCCCACGCGATCGGTTTATTTCGTTGCCTATACGGTTAAGCTACCAAAATTGGATGAATGAAATACGGTAATTAATTAACTTAAACTTTCTTAGTTATTAAAATGATTATTTTCCTTTTTTATAAAGAAAAAAAATACGGAACGAATTATTAAATTATTAAATTTTAATTTATTAATTAATTAGTTTAATATTATAAGATTGTTTAGAACTAAGTTTGATTGAAGTTTTCTACTTTTCTTGATAAAAATAATTTATAAAATTTATTCATAGATATTATTATTTATGAATATTATTTATTTATAAACATAACAGATTAAACATATGCCTATTTAATTTAATAAATTATTTAAATTTATTTATATTGAATGAATGTAAATAATTTTTATTAAATCGATTACTAAATTTATTGTATTTACATGCTGATAAAATATTAATTGACTTATCAAAATCTTCCGCAATTAACTGAAGTCAACAAAAGAACATTTGAATTTCCAAAACAGACAAATGGTGCATTATAGTTTATAATTTACCTTTGTAACAAAAGAATTCCATGATCCAAATCAATTAATCATTTTAAGAGTATTTCAGTCAATTTTTATAAAATTATCAAATTGATTTGGAAATTTTTACCTATAAATATCCCAATTCAAGTATTTCTAGTGTTGTTGTAATGGCTGTAATGGTGAAAAATAAGAGGTAAAAAAAGAACGTTGAAACTTGGGTAAAGAATAAGGAAAATTTCACTATAAAAATTTCCTGATTTACCGATGGAATTCATCGATGGAATACTATTCCGTTGCTAGTTATTATACTTACCGACGAAATTGAATTTCCGTCGAAAAAATTTAGGTTTACCGATGGAATAAAAATTCCGTCGTAAAACCCGTTATTCTAGCCAAAAAAACCACGAAACCCTGGGGGTTACCGACGGAATTTGATTTCCGTCGATAACCCCCGACGGAATATGAAATTCGTCGGGGATTACCGATGGAAATCAAATTCCATCGGTAATCGTGCAAAATACTAGGGCACGTGCGATCCCTTTCTTTTCTCCCGCGCACGCGTTTGCTCTCTCCGACGACGGCAGCGGCTAATTATTCCTCGATTGGGGAACGATTCGGGTTGTTAGCGGTTTTCCACTCTTGCGTCGCACATCATCATCATCAGCTCTTGCGCTTGCTTTCTAGTCCTTGGACAATCATCACCCGAGAGAGAGAGGTAGGAATAAAGCGATTCCTAGGGTTGTTGCCATACAAGAGGGTTCAATGCCGCAATTTAACCTCGATCATGAACCAATTTAGCAACACACTCTCAATCCGTCAGCGGCGGTGCGCAATTCCTAATTGATAAATCATTCATTTCTTACAGATCCCCGACTACGAGTCTTTACTTTCTTGTAGCCCATGGGATCCGTTTATTTCTTCCCTTTACGGTTAAGCTATCAAAATTGGATGAATGAAATATGGTAACTAATTAACTTAAACTTTCTTGATCTATTAAAATGATTTTTTCCTTTTTTTTATAAAGAAAAAAAAAACGAATTAAAATTTTAATTTATTAATTAATTAATTTAATATTATAAGATTGTTTAGAACTAAGTTTGATTGATAAAAATAATTTATAAAATTTATTCATAGATATTATTATTTATGAATATTATTTATTTATAACCATAACAGATTAAACATATGTCTATTTAATTTAATAAATTATTTAAATTTATTTATATTGAATGAATGTAAATAATTTTTATTAAATCGATTACTAAATTTATTTTATTTACATGCTGATAAAATCTTAAATTGTAAAAATCTTTCGCAATTAGCTGAAGTCAACAAAGAGCATTTGAATTTCCAAAACAGACAAATGGCGCATTATAGTTTATAATTTACCTTTGTAACAAAAGAATTTATCCAAATCAATTAATTTTTTTAAGAGTATTTAGTCAATTTTTATAAAATTATCAAATTAATTTGAAAATTTTTACCTATAAATATCCCAATTCAAGTCTCAATTGATGTAATTGCTTGTTCTAGGGTTGCGGTTGTAATGGTGAAAAACAAGGGGAAAAAAAATAATGTTGAAACTTGAGTAAAGAATAATGGAAATTTCACTTAAAAAATTTTCTGATTTACCGATGGAATTTACCGATAGAATATTATTCCGTTACTAGTTATTATATTCACCGACGGAATTGAATTTCCATCGAAAAAATTTAGGTTTACTAACGGAATAAAAATTTCATCGATAAAACCCGTTATTCTAACCAAAAAAACCACGAAAACCCGGAGGTTACCGACGGAATTTGATTTCCGTCGGTAACCCTCGACAGAATATGAAATCAGTCGGAGGGCACGCGTGATCCCTTTCTTTTCTCTTGCGCGCGCGTTTACTCTCTCCGGCGGCGGCGGCGGCTGCTGCGGCTAATTATTCCTCGATTGGGGAATGATTTGGGGTTGTTAGCGGTTTTCCACTCTGGCGTCGCACATCATCATCAGCTCTTGTGTTTGCTTTCCGATCCCTGGACAATCAACACACGAGAGAGAGAGACAAGAATAAAGCGATTCCTAGGGTTGTTGCCATAAAAGAGGGTTCAATATTGTAATTTAACCTCGATCATGAACCAATTTAGCAACGCAATCTCAATCCGTCAGCGGCGGTGCACCATTTGTTTGCGATCCCGAATTGATAAATCATTCCTTTCTTGCAGATCCGACGAATCTTTCCTTTCTTGCAGCCCACGAGATCCGTTTATTCCGTTGCCTTTACAGTTAAGCTACCAAAATTGGTTGGTAACTAATTAACTTAAACTTTCTTGATTTATTAAAATGTTTTTTTCATTTTTTTCATAAAGAAAAAAAATACGGAAGGAATTATTAAAAATTTAAATTTAAATTTATTAATTAATTAATTTAATATTATAAGATTGTTTAGAATTGAAGTTTTATTGATAAAAATAATTTATAAAATTTATTCATACATATTATTATTTATGAATATTATTTATTTATAACCAAAACAGATTAAACATATGCCTATTTAATTTATAAATTATTTAAATTTATTTATATTGAATGAATGTAAATAATTTTTATTAAATCGATTACTAAATTTATTTTATTTACATGCTGATAAAATCTTAATTTGACTTGTAAAAATCTTCCGCAATTAACTGAAGTCAACAAAGAGCATTTGAATTTTTAAAAATATCATGATCCAAATCAATTAATTTTTGTAAGAGTATTTAAGTCAATTTTTATAGAATTATCAAATTGATTTGAAAATTTTTACCTATAAATATCTCAATTCAAATTAATAAATTTACTTAATATCCCAATTAAGTTCCAATACTCTTAGATATAATATATCAAAATAATACACGAACTAACTTAACTTAATTGATATAACCAATTGGGAAGTTAAGTTAGTTCGTGTATCGAATATATTAAGTAAATTTATTTGTATCTTGAATAGTTGTCTATAAAATAGACGAAATATTCGATACTACCTCTTGTCTGGATTGTCATAGGATCACACAAATCAGAATGAACCAATTCCAATATATCTTTGACTCCATTCCCCTTAGACTTAAAAGCTTCTTGGTTATTTTTCCTTTCAAGTAAGACTTGTAGGTTGGAAAGATTTCCACTACTAATGAACACAAAAGTTCATCAGCTACCAATGAATCCTACTTAAGTTAATATAACCTAGCTTTAGATGCCAAAGATATAATTGGTTCATTTTCGAAGGTTGCTTTCTCTTAAAATTAGAAGATGTGTGACTAATTTCCATTTGTTGCATCGTGGGAGTTATTGGATTATAAATTGTCAACCATCATACCAGAATAGATAACTTTCCTATTTTTCTTAATAACAACTTTGTTATCAAAATAGACACAATATCTATAATAGTTTAGAAACTGAAATAAGGTTCTTTCTAAACTTGGTATGTAAAGACAATTACTTAAAATCCATATTTTATTCTTATCAAAGGATAAACATCTCCCACTGCAACAGCTACCACTTTTACAGTAGTGCCCATGTGGACGGTGATTTACCTTTCATTTAGTTGTTGGGTTTCCTGGAACCCTGCAATGAATTGCAGACATGATTAATGGCATCTTGTATCTACACACCAGGTACCGGTAGATAACTCCACTAAACATGTATCAACTAATGAATAAAATACACCTATATTGTTCTTAGTTCTAAGAGAACAGTCTACCTTAATGTCCAAATTCTATTTCCAATCAATTATAATTGGGACCACTAAGTCTATCCTAAAGTATATCAGCTAGGGTTTGACCATCTTCCTAAGAATCACAAAAAATATTTGGTTAAGACCAACTCCTTAAAAATCCCCATGAATTTTGTATGTCACGTTAGTGTGGACGTATACAAATTCAAAGAGGAAATTTTATCATTTAATTTTATTATCTCGTCAACCTTACTTTATGACGAATAAAATTAATAGTTGGTCTATCTTTAATCAAATATTTGGTCAAGACTCTAAATTTAAAATAATATTGATTCCTCTAACAATACTATTTTAAATTTACCAACACCTCAAAACACCGTGAATTTTGCATGCCACGTTAGTGTGGACGTATACAAAATCAACATTTGTAAGAGGAGGGTTTTACCCATTAACTATCTTATCAACGTAACTTTATGACAAATAAAATTATCTCAAACACCGTTAATTTTGTATGCCACGTTAGTGTGAACGTATACAAAATCAATCATTTGTAAGAGGGGTTTTTAACCCTTTAATTTTATTATCTTGTCAACCTAGTTTTATGACAAATTAATAGTTGGTTTCATTTGGTCACACAAATAATATCAGTGACTCCGATGGGGAGGATACTATTAGATGTGTCTAAGTGTATACCATTACTTGACACTAAGTCCATTAATAAGATTATGCCCTTTCCGTTGGGGAAGATCACACGCTCTTAATTAACTTCCTATAGTCATCCAAAAATGGAAGTCTGTTCTAGTGATCCGCAAACAAGCTCATCCGTTATGGAGGAAGGCACTCAGAGCCAACGCGCAAGCTTGTTTGCATCACTTACAAACCAGTAATGGAGACCATGAGATTTACTTAAAAAACCCTCTCTCACTTAGTTATTTATTAATGAGGAATTTTAACTATGCTAGCCCACTAAACTTGTAAACTAACATGCACACACAGCACAATATAAAAGCAATAAATAGAAAATCTAATTTTCAACTATTATGGCTTTTATCTCTAGTTGTCCTCCGTGTGTTGTCATCCCAAGCTGCTGCCATATTTGGCCACCGCCACCGGGTCTAGCTGTCGCATCCATCTTGCTCCTTGTTCCGCTGCGTCTCTGGTCCTTAGAAGGTTCCACGCTTTGCAAGATTCGATCCGCGACATAAATAGAATTTTACAATTTTTGATCCTATATTCCATAAAAGGAATGTACATGTATCTAGATCAAAAAATAAAATCCTAATAAAAACTAAATACAGCTCCTGCTGTATTTTAATACAATCATGCACACATTAAATGCCCTTGACATGTCCAAGGGTCCAATCACACACATAATAACTAAAAGCCATAATAGTTGGATCCTGCATCCACAAAGTTAGCACATCCTACTATTATCCTGCCTAAATTATGTATGACATGTGCATAATTAAACTAAATACCAAATACAGAGGCAAAACCCTAGCTCGATACCAATTGTTGGTTGCTACTCGGAAAACCTAGAGGTTCCACTGCACAAAAATTTTACAAAGGTCGAACCTTTTCCTAGCTACCATGTGTTCTTTAAATTAAATTTTGGATCGCTGCGTGAACTTAACACGCTTGATCCAAAACTTAATCTATTTGTTCTTTTAGGTTTTGACTTGGATCTCTGCGGAACTTAACACGTTCGACCCAAGTCTCCTTAAGTTATTAATTCCATTAAATATTAATTTCCATAAAGGTTCCCAGATCGTGGCGAGGCACATGGCCTTCTTGGATATGGGAGCAACCACCACCGACTAGACAAAACCTTTAATAGAAAGCTAATATTTAATTTCCTAAAATAACTTTAGGTTAACCAAAGAGAACAATCAAATCACAAGGAAAAGAAAGAAACAAAGAACACAACTTGAAAAACATATTCGAAATACTAGAACGTAAGCCTCTTGTATTTGGTATTATTTCCATAAATAACTAGCATGATGCGGAAATAGAAATTACTAGTTATACCTTGTAGAAAAACCTCTTGATCTTCTACCGTATTCCTCTTCTAACCTCGGACGTTGTGTGGGCAACGATCTTCCAAGATGAGAAACCACCAACCACCTTCTTCTCCTCCAAGCAAGGTTCGGCCACAAAGAAAAGCTTTACCAAGGAGAAAACCAAAATACTAACCAAGCTCCAAGAGATGCTAGCTTTCTCCTTCTTCTTCTTCTTCTCCAAGTAGTATCCGCCACCACAAGAACTCCAAGGGAGAGGGAGAGGTTCGGCCACCACAAGAGGAAGAGAAGGAGATGATGGCCGGCCACACCAAGGAACAAAAGAGGGAGAGGAATAATAGATGTTGTGTCTTGTGAAGGCACCCTCACCCCTTCTTTTATATTCCTTGACCTAGGTAAATTAGGAAATTTAATTACAATAAATTTTCGTTAATTTCCTTGACATGATTTAATTGAGAAAAATAAAATAATATTTCCCCAATTAAACAATGATGGCCGGCCAAATCAATAGGAAGCAAATTGGACAAGTTTCAATCAACAATTAAAACTTTCCTTATTTGTTTCCGGAAATTTTAAAAAAATAAAATTTCTCTTTAAAATCTCTTCATGGTTAATAAAAGGAAATATCTATAATTTTAATTTTATTAACATGTGAATAATTTTAAAGAGAAAATAAAACATCTCTCCAATCTACAAATAAGGAAAGAGATCTAATCTCTTTCTTTAATCTTTTGTAAATCTTTTACAAGAGAGATATTTTAATTTTAATTCTCTTTTAAATTAAATATTCCACATAATAATAAACATTAAAATTAAATTTTCTTTTTAATTAATTATGGCCGGCCCTACTAGCTTGGGTTCAAGCTAGGGCCGGCCACCTTAAACCCAAGCTTAGGCCGGCCCTAGCTTGGTTCCCAAGCTAGCTTGGCCGGGCCCTTTTAGGTGGGTATAGAAGGTGGGTATATGTGGGTATAGTACTCTATAAATAAGAGGCTACGATAGGGACCGAGAGGAGGAATTGGTTTTGGTCTCCCGATAAAATTAAGCATCCCATGTTCGAACACACAACTTAATTTTATCAATGATAATTCATTCCACTAGAGAACTATCATTGAACTACCGCACCAATCCCAAATTACATTTTTGGGCTCCTTCTTATTATGAGTGTGTTAGTCTCCCTGTGTTTAAGATATCGAATGTCCACTAATTAAGTGAGTTACTGACAACTCATTTAATTAATTTCTTAGTCCAAGAGTAGTACCACTCAACCTTATTATCATGTCGGACTATGTCCACCTGCAGGGTTTAACATGACAATCCTTATGAGCTCCTCTTGAGGACATTATCAACCTAGTATCACTAGGACACAGTTTCCTTCTATAATCAACAACACACACTATAAGTGATATCATTTCCCAACTTATCGGGCTTATTGATTCATCGAACTAAATCTCACCCATTGATAAATTAAAGAAATAAATATCAAATATATGTGCTTGTTATTATATTAGGATTAAGAGCACACACTTCCATAATAACTGAGGTCTTTGTTCCTTTATAAAGTCAGTATAAAAAGAACGACCTCAAATGGTCCTACCCAATACACTCTAAGTGTACTAGTGTAATTATATAGTTAAGATAAACTAACACCTAATTACACTACGACCTTCCAATGGTTTGTTCCTTTCCATCTTAGTCGTGAGCTACTGTTTATAATTTATAAGGAACCGATAACATGATCTTCTGTGTGTGACACCACACACCATGTTATCTACAATATAAATTAATTGAGCAACTACATTTATCATAAATGTAGACATTTGACCAATGTGATTCTTATTTCTAGATAAATGTTTATACCAAAAGCTAGGCTTTTAGTATACACTCTAACATATATATCACTTCTATAATCCCTGTAATCATGAGATGATAGAGAATGTCGGGTGTTAAAAGTTGTTGAGTAATGGAGTATATACATCCTGGAAGGCGTATAGCCAGTTCGAGGAATCCTCTGCTACCCGTGTGCACCCTTTTTGTAATTGATACCATTAATGAAGACAGTTCAAGGAATATGCTGTCATAATATGTCTCCGAGGGGAGGCATAATCACCTCCAACTAAATTTCCTTGGACCTGAATCATCTTAGAAAAATATTCTCTGACAGACAGTTATTTTTATTGGACAAGTTGTTAAGATTATCTGGCAATATTGTTCCCTGCGCATATCTCGATCAAGCGTTGAGCTGCCCGAGTGAATAATAAATAGAACCTTAAGGTTTATAAGGCTGACTTACGCTCCACAATGCTCTGATATACGTATGTGGTAATGCTAAAGATTGGCGTGGAATACTGTTTGGCTCTTAGGGTCACTCAAATATATGTTGAGAGTCTAGAGATTTGTGTAGAATACTGTCCGATTCTTAGAGTCGCTCGAATATATGTTGAGAGTTTGGAGATCTGAGTAAAATACCTTCAGTTTTTAGGGTCGCTCGAATATATACTGAGAATCTGGAGATCTGAGTAGAATACCGTTTGATTATTAGGGTCATTTGCATATATGCTGAAAGTCTAGAGGTCTGAGTAGAATAATGTCTGGTTCTTAAGATCGCTAATCTTCTAGAAAATGGGGGACTAAGTCCCTCGGGACTAGACCAACCTTTCGATTGGCGTCCTCACAACTGGGGACTGGTTCCTAATCACTAAAGTAATATCTTAGGCTGTTCAAATCCAATTGGGCTATTGACTGTACTTAAGACCGGGATGCTTATTCCTTAAGCAGGAACGCTCGTCCTTGAATTGGAGGGTCGTAGTATTGGATGAGAGGTTGGGCTCTATCCAAGGGTGACCCTTTGACCGTCACCTTTCCTTGACTTAGACTCCCACCTCATCTTGACTTTGCCTTTCACATTAGCCTGAGGTTCTCACTTAACACCCCATATCAACGCCTTCAACCATTTTGGAGGCGCTCTCGCACCTCCCTTGGAGGTATCCTCGTGTCTCCTTTAGAGGCGTCCTGGGTCATCTGAACGTTGGTCATGACTGTTGTGAAAGGATAAAATCTTATCCATTGAGGGCACCCTAGATCCTCTTGGAGACGCCTTTGAGCGTGAATACCAACAACTACATCATTCCAAAAGGTTATAAAAATTCCCCTAGTATTAGAATGTTACTAACAACTCTTGTGTTCAATTCCTATTCTTTTTCTGAGCATTCAAAGTATGTAAGTGACTTCTCCGCATTCAATGAATGAGTCATTCTAATAAAGTTTTTCATTGTCTTGCATTAACAAACCAATTAGGTTGTAACCAAGTAAACTCTAACCTTCTTAGTTATTGTTTTTAAATTGTTCCTTTATGTTATTTGATTAATTAATATTAACCTTGTTTAGTTTAAAAGAAAAAGATTTTTACTAACTTCTTTTCATAACTATTCATCCCCTCTAATTAGTTGCACCTGGTCCAACACATCCCTTTCCTATCTTTGCATTTATAAAGACTTTTAAGTTCAAGACTTCAGTAAATTTATCGGGTTGACGGGCTTGCACTTCTGCCAGTTAGAAGGCGAAGAAACCATGTTTCTTGTTCAGAGTTTAAGGAACCTTCTCTGATCAACTAGCCAAAAGTGTTCAAAGTTTGTCTGTATTTGGGAACTTGAATTTGAGCAATTTCATCGTGATGCCTTGTGAAGTTGGGATGAACATGTGGCTGCTTCCCTCCCTGATCCACAGCAGGTTTCTTCTAGTCTTGACTTGATATATTTGGCTAAGGACTCGAGTAGCCTTGGGAAAGGTCCTGGCGTTGCAGCCTGTGTTGTGCATGAATATCTGCCATCACTTCTTGGGCTCCTCTGTGCTAGTCTTCAACCGGGAAATCGTTTCTCAGCATCATTTTACCAACTGTTCTCTCTGTTTTTTTTCACTACTTTTCAATGTTTCTGAAAGGTACGTAGTGGGATTGTAAGCTTGTCTAAATTCGTGATACATCTAGTCAGCTAAAGATATCGTATTCTTGAAAGCAGACACTGTTGTTTTCCAGAGAATCTTCCTTTGGTTTTCTCTCATTTATGTTCGACTTGGAAGTCCAATTGATGCAGATTTGAAGTCTGCACTGGGGAAGGCTCGTAGGGATGGAAAAGTAGCACCTACACATGCCACTGACTTTTACTCAACCGCCCTAATTCAATCAACTAAAGTAACCTATTCAATTTGATTCGTTCACGACTTGCCCTGACCTGATTCGACCAGTTTGCCCAGCCTGATCAAACTAGGTCTGTTGACTTGCTGAACCAGATATATAGGCCACCTGACTTGATTCAGTTAACTGAGTGGATGGACCTGACCTCCTTTGAAGGATGAAGAATTGACTGGTAGTATAATATTGTCTTTATATGAGTCACCTTGGAAGAGGTCAAGTTGATCGTAATGTATGTATCATTGTTGGATCCATCTAACAGACTGAGTTTTTTTTTTTTTAAATAAATAAATAAATAATGAATATAATTATTTCCCTTAATTATATATTCCTTTGATTTAGCATCTCTAAGAAAGAAACAAAATATATTATAAATTAGCAAAAAAAACAAAAGCCTTTCAACTTTTGTTCAATCAACTTTTCAAAACAGTGACCGTGACTTTTATGTGATTTGACCTTGACTTAATACCTAAATATTAAGAATGTAAATAAATCAAATAGTTCGTGAACTATTCGAGTTCAATTTGATAAAAAAATCTATTTGAGTTCATTCGTTTAGTTATTAAGCCGAGCTCGAGTTTGATTTCGAGCTCTATAATTTTATCGAGTCAAGCTCGAGCTTAAGGATATTCGACTCGTGAACTCATGAATATGTTTGTTTATAGACTCGCAAGCTCGGGCTCGTGGTTCGTTTAGAGAGCTCGACTTGTTTAAAGGCCTTAAGAATATATTCGTTTATAAGCTCGTAAACTCGAGCTTGAGCTCAGCTCGTTTAAAGAGTTCGAGAATATGTTCGTTTATAGACTCGCGAACTCGGACTCGACCTCGGCTCGTTTAAAGGGCTCAAGCTCGGCTTGTTTAAAGGGCTCACGAATATATTCGTTTATAAGCTCGGGAATTCAGGCTCAAGCTCGGCTCGTTTAAAGGGCTCGAGAGTCGAGAACATGTTCATTTATAAGCTCGTAAACTCGGGCTTAAACTCGGCTCGATTAAAGAGTTCACGAACATGTTCGATGGTGTGTTAAGTTTGGAAGTTTAATATAGTAATTTAGGATATTTAATGATGTGTTGAGTTTATATTATTTTAGTTATTAGATTTGTTGAATATTTATTAAAATGAGTTTTCGAGCTCGCTTAATAAACTTGCAAAATGAATTTTGAAATAAGCTCAAAAACGAGCTCGAGCTCGCTTAATGAGTTAAACTCGTTAACTATGATAATCGAGCTAATAACAAACTAAGCTCGAACTATTCACGAGCTTAGTAATTTCAAAACGAGCTGAGCTCGAACTTTATGATAAAAGTTCGATTCGAAATCAAGCCGAGCTCAAATCTGAATATAACTTAAATGAGCCAAATTTAAATTTAATATTATTCGATTCAATTTGGCTCGTTTATATCGTTACAAAACATTAACGAATTCAAAATAAGACTGAGTAGTATGATTTTGAATCTACAAAGGAGAAAATCGACAAAATCAAAATCTACTTTTTTGACCGGCCATGATTGAGTCTAAAACCTTAAAGTCAAATTATGAATTATTGACCTTATTTATGACTAGCAACATGAGCACCCAAATCTGATTAATTTCGTATTTCATTAAAATCTAATTACACCTGAAAGATTTCGTCTTTGTCCTATCGAAACTGCCCAGGAAGGTTTCTGGACACGCTCACACAGGCGGCCATTTTGGCCACATCGATGAGGGCAAAAACGACATTATGGTGGCTGACCACCCAATCAAATTCATTATCATACCACCACTTATTGATGAAGAGAGAGAGAGAGGAGGAGGAGATTTTCTCGTCCTTTTCTCGAAGATTTGTTATTAATAAGTAGAATTAATTAGCAGCAGGAGAATTGAAGTAAAGGAAGAGAAGAAGTAATTATAAGACTTAAAAAGCAATTTTTCTCCTTTTTTTTTAAATCCAATTGAGAAAAGACAAGAAAATCCCTCCAAGCTCCAAAAATACGCTAAAAGCAGAGAAGAAAAAAGAGCCAAGTGACGTGAACGCCCTTCAAAACAGTGCTATTTACAAGAATTGCCACTCGGCGACGGTGGCCGGAGTTTTTTTTTTTTTTTACTTCTTAGGAAACCGGCGAGGGCTGGCGGGGGGATGCAGAGGAAGCCTGAGCGGTCGGGCCCAGCGGTAAGGGTCGGGGCATCGAGAAGAGAGCGGCGAAGGAGTTCGGCCGCCGCTCGGAGGTGTTGGCGTTGGTGGCGGCGGCGGAGGTGGTGGTGGTGGAAGCGACGCGCTCGCAGGAAGGGCACATGGAGAGGGTGGTAGCGGGGAGATGCATGTAGAAAGGGTGGGAGGTCTTGAGGGCCCTCAGCTCCGCCACCTCCTTTTGGAGCCGCCGGTTCTCTTCCGTCAGCGTCTGGCAGCAGCGCTTCAGGTACTCGCAGTCCACCTCCGTCTGCTTCAGCTTCGTCCTGCCATCGCCAATGGGAGTTGGATCCAGATGGAAGAAATAACTGAGGTGAATTAGGGCTTTCAGAAGAAAGAATACCTGGCTCTCCTGTTCTGAAACCAGACCTCCACTTGGCGCGGCCGCAGGTTGAGCTGCTTCGCCAGAGCAAGCTTTTGCTTCTGCAACAGTAGAAAGAAAGAGTCGTCAAGCGTTCGATGCAAAAGGAAAAGGTCGGATCCTTTTCGTATTTGGATTCTTACGGGGTTGAGGGTGTTGTGCTCCTTGAAGCTCTCCTCCAGAAAGGCCGACTGCTCCTTGGAGAGGCGGAGCTTCTTCCTCCCGAGGCCGTTCTCTTCTTCGTCGCTCGCTCTCGAACAGGCCCTTTCCACCGCCAGCGCTCCGCCCTCGCCTCTCCCGGCGGAAAACTCCATCTGGAAGGAAGAGACAGTGCTGTTGGGCGACGACGACGCCGCCGCCGCCACCTCCTCGGCTTCCCCGGCAGACGGCGCCCGGTTCACATCGAAGCCTCGCATCGACAGTTCGACGTTCCCTGCGGCACAAAAAAACACGAGTCGAGAATCCATCACCATTTCTCGCAGTAGAGACGTTGACAGACAAAGATATCTCAGATCTCAAAACCCTCGTTCGGAAAACGATCGAGAAGACAACAAGCAGAGGCCGTCCCCAAATCGTCCGACCCATAAAAATTTCCGAAACTCCGACAGATCCCTTACCGGCCTCGGACGCCCACGGGAACCGCATCTGGGAAAACGAAGGCTGCGCGGAATGAGGCAAGAGAGGAAGGAGCTTAAGCTGCACCGGCGCCGCGGCGGAACCCCTCTCCTCTTCCTCCTCCTCCTCCTCTTCCTCCTCCTCCATTGCGTCCTCTTTTTCCCCTAATCTCATCCCAAACAAAATCCCCAGACTCCCTCTCTTCGCCGTCTCCGCCGCCTTCGCGGCCCAGAAGGGCCTAACCGCCGGCGCCTCCCCCAGCCTCAGCCCCAGTTCCATCGAGGAGCAAAAGGAAGGAAAGACGCGAGCAGTGAGAGGAGGGAGGAATGAAGGGAAGCCTTTTGGTTGGGTGGGATTTATAGAGGCGTCAGGCGCTGCAGCGCAGGGGGAGGGGATGGTAGATAGAAGGCAAAGCGAACAGAGGCAGAGCGGCCATGGCTTTGACCGACAAAACCTTCGGTTGACAAACACTGACACACGGGAGACCCACCCCACCCCAAAAGCCAAAACACCATCCCGTTTAGCCATCAAAACATGTTCCCACACATAATTCCATTTCAACGCCATAATAATTGCGCTAATCATCATTTCCTCTTATCACACGCACCCCCCACGCTTCCGCCAGCAAAAGAAACCCCCCTGCCCAACCCCATTCATTCCCCGTCCCCCTTCCCACAGCGCGCGACGACGCCACGCCATCATTGCCACTGTATTTGCCGTGGGCGGACGGGATCATGGCGCAGCATCATTTCCGCAATTGTTTATTCGTCTTCCTTTTGGTCCAAATGAGCGAACGAATGAATGCGCCCACATGGCGTAGGAAGGCGATGCAACCGGCTTTTGGCTCGGGAACCCGCTTTCTCCAACAGTGCTACTGCCTTGCGCCGTAAACAATGGTCGCCCATAAAATCTCATTAAACGGAAGACGCAGCGAGCGACCGAACGGAGCGACCTTGCGGAGCGATAGCGCGTGACATAATGGTGCGCCGAGGGCGTGAGGGACGAAGTTCACGTGCCATGCCGCAGAAGTTTTATGGCGCACCGGACGAAGCCGTGTGTCGCATTTACTTCGAACACCATGTCGCGGTTTCCTATCGGGCCCCTCCTCCACTTGGTTTTTTTTTTTTTTTAATATTGCGACTCTAGATTTGATAAAAAAAAGGGTCTTGATTGTTCGAATTGGACTCGACAGCGAATGGTATAGACAATTTAAAGGGATGGGGAGACAAATGGAAGGAACAGGCGAAGCAGAGTAAAAAGGGAGGAGAAGGGGGAAGAAACAACGAAGGAAAGAGACTTGAGTTAGGTGAGTCGCCACATCGGAGGCGATGATGATCATGATTGAAGCAGCGTAGAAATCCACCGCGTCGTCGTGGTTCACACTGAAATTTCGATGAGAATCGGAACGAGACAATCACGTTACTTGGCATTTAGCGAGTTAACTGAGCTGTGCTTTTAGTGTTTTTTAAAATCGGCAAGTTCATTATCAAAGTAATCTCAGTTTTGAAAATATCAAATTACATATTCATACGTATAGATTTACCAATATTCTATCAATCAATCCGTATTTAAAAAATAATTAATTTTAATATAGTAGATCAAATTGATATGTGAAAGTATTAATATGATCATGAGAACTATATGGGCATATAAGACTTGATTCCACGACATTTCGAGTTTTCTAGATTTATCAGTTGATTCCGATCAAAATCGATTGATGAATCTAAAGAATTTGAAATAATATAAAACTAAATCATATGTGTTTATCTAGTTTTTCTTAAATGTCAATTTAACACACTATCTTGAAAGTAATAATTTTGGTTGATTGACTTAGATAACTAAGAATGATATGAAATCAAGTCATATGTGTTGGTTTAATTTTTCTAATTATATTCGTAGCCTAAAATGTCAATTTGACATTAAGACAATTTAAGCCAAAATCGACTAATGAATTTAGAGAGTTCAAAATGATATCGTCTATTTTTCTGATTATACCTATAACCTCAAATATCAATTTGACATACTATATTTCGACTGATCAATCTAAATAATTTAGAATGATATAAAATCAGGTTATATGTGTTTGTTTAGTTTTTTTTATTATATATATATTTTTAAATATCAATTTAATATATTATATTGAGAGTAATAGTTTGGTTGTGAATTAATTATTATATTGTAATAATTTATTGAGATAAATATAAAAGGATAAAATAGGTATGAAATATATGATTTGATAATTTTAAATTTTAAATAAGTGGTTTAGATATTTTAAAACTTTTCAAGAATGTGTTGTTTTTGAAATAGTGCATTCTTTAATGGCAATGCCAATTAAAAGGATGCCTTTTATTTTTTATAAAATAAAAAAGAATATGTTAATATTAATTATTATTATTATTATTATTAATATTATTATACATAATATATAGGTAATTAGTGCGGCGCGGAAAATGGGGTGAGCACTTGTTTCAAGGGCTTTTACTGGCGAAATCTTTTGTTGAGATACTACAAACACTGATAGTATTAGCTACTGCTACAGCTACTGTTAGTGCAACTGCTAACGATTCGCGTGATGGATGGGATATGGTGAGAAAGGCTGCCTATCTATCTCATTTATGTTTCTCAGTTCCATGGATTAAATGTGCCTTTAGAAAAAGAGTCATTGATGGTGATACTGTTTTAAAATGTTGAAGATGGCTAGCTGAGGATTGTAGCTTCTAAATTGATCGTGCTTAAAATTTACTTTATTTTGTGATATAAAAAATATTAATGTCGAAGTAGTGAAGAAGTCTTCGATGTAGATCTTCCGACACTTAAATAAATAATAAGAAAGATAGAAGAAAATAAAGTAATAATAAGCACAAACATGAATAATAAATAACGCATACCTCCGCCCCTCTTTATATATAATATCTTTGTGGATAATGTGCATGCTCTCTAAGGCGTAGAGACGCTTTCCCAAATATCCTATGAAAGGACATGTTAGAAAAGTGATATCATGCTTTAACAAGGCATACAAATCCCTGATAAGACATGAAAATTTTTACAGTACAATTTGTCTATTGAGCAAGTCTTGTGTTGATTGCACTATCTCCGAAAATGATACTAAGAGATACGTCGATGATCCCTCTGCTCGACCGAGCGGTGTAGTTGCTCGACTGGGGAACCCTCCACTCAATCGATTATGACTGTTCTTCCCTGTAGAAATTGGGTCCAGTAGACTGTCTCCGTCCGATTAGACAAGCGCTCTGGTCTCGTTATTCGATCCACACTAAACGCTTGACGAAATGTCCATAGCGTTTTGCTCAAAGAAGTCATTTGTCGATCGGACATTGCTTGTCCCGATCAACAATTGTAATCAACCTCTGCTCGGCAACTATAGGTGAGCCCGTTAACTCCCTGACATTAATTACCTTGACTTTAACTGGCATATTAGCAACTAGCCCCACTTCTGATCTGAATTAGATGGGCCATTGGATGACATTTCGAGACAGTACTATAGTATTTAACAGAGTATATTAAGAGAGTGTTTGGTTAATGGATTTGAGAATGAGAGAATGGAATGATAGGAAAAAATAATATTTGGATTGTGAGTTTAAAAATGACAATTTGAGAATGATTTCTTAATTTATGAGAATCAACCAAACCGATATAATTATGTGAGTTTCATTTTTATTCCTATTCCTATTCTCATTCCACCTTTTTTACCATTATTTTTAATCTAGAGACTAACTAACTTGAAATTCTAGTAGAAAAAAGAATTCCCGTATATGCAACATGTGAATTCACAAATCAACTTTGATCTAATCTTAGGTCAATAACCTTGTTATAGATACAACCATATTAAGTTATGAGTCCTTATACAAACTTTGGTTAATCATGAACATGAAGTCATGATAATAGCGCTAGTTAAATAATCAATAGAGAGAGACCCATCATTCAATTTAACTTCTTTTATCACAAAGAAATGTCCTAATCCAAGTGAGATCATATTATGATCTTGAAATTCTTGGAGACTCATAATTATGCTTTCATTCCCTTGCCAATTGCATGTCGCTCTCTAATCTTTTTTGTCATAATTAATCGAGAAAACAGAAAACATTTTGTTTTATGTGTTAGGAGCAGTAAATGGCACCCCAAGACCAATAAATGCACAAAGGACTCTCAACGTTTTAATTAGCTTAGCTTTCAATTCACCTCTAACATTTGAAGGAGATGTAAATAACTTTTTTTTAAAAAATAATTTTGTATAATGACTACTAATTAATCTTAATCGCTTTTTATCTTTACTTGACGAATGGACATACTGAGAGAAAAGTAAACATCAAGCAAGTTAATAATTCTCTATAATGACTACTAATCTCAATCACTTTTCATCATTACTTAACACATGGATATACTAACTTAGTTTAGCTTAAAAAATTACGAACCAATATAAAGGGATTTGTTTTAAATGAATAGATCACAATTACTATAGTTTACTCATTTAGAAATAAAATATAGGCATAATATTGCACACTAATTTTATATTATAAAAGGATTGTGTCAATCTTTGAATGTTGAACCAAGAAATATTAAATCTGGGATACTCATCCGATCTGGTGTCATAAAAATTTTTAATTGATAGTCGGAGTAAACTGAAAAGTATTCACGATAAGTAGCGCAGAAATCTAGCATACCATAGTTGCGCACCTCATTTGAAGAAAAAAATTCTTATAAATACACTATAACTGGGGATTAAATCATAAATACTTGAGTGATAATTTAATATCCTTCCACTACAAAGTAGCTCCAGGGACAAGGATTGTGATAATCTTGGTTGGTAGCATAGTGGCCTAGTTTTGAACATATTATGGTGTTTCAGTTAGATAGAGTAATCATCACTTTAGGTGCATACGTTGGACAATGAGATACTATGGTATTTATCGAGATGATTTGAACGGATAATCTCAAATTATTAAATAGGGAAGAATGATTTACTTAGGATAGTTGAACTGGATGGAAGATTGAGCTACCTTGTCTAGCTGAGTTGAGCTACCTTGTATGATTGAGCGTCGAGCTACCCAAACCGAGATGCCAAGTGTTGAACTACCGAGAACTAACTGCCTTAGTCGAGTTGTCGAGTTGCTGAATGTCAAGATGTTGATTCGACCAATAGCTGTCGAGCTAAAAGAGATCTCGAAGTTTGCGTTCAACGCAGTTTCCTTAAAACATATTCGTTCTCCAATAATAGTGCACAAGGGTACCATGAACGTCAATTTTCTAAGATTCAACAGGAAGATCACGCCGACAACTAAACACTAATTGTTCGTGACGAACTGACTAAGTACTAGAACACTATCATGGATAGAACTACCGAACGAGTGCAGGATAGAGAGAAAAAACAAGGGTTGAAGGCAAAGAGTGGAGTAGTTTGTGGCTTCTACGTCTCTATCCTTAATGTTACCTAGGGCCTCCTTATATAGGAATTTCATACTTGTATTGTAATAAATATCATTTATCATCATGACACGTTGAGCTAAAAATATCAGTCGTTGACCATTAATGATCTATCATTTAATTTAACAGTTACGGATTCTCAATTAATTCGCCCGTAACAAACAAAAGAATTATTCATGTGATAAAATATTAATTATTTTATTTAGACAAATTTTGCCCCGGTCATTTCGGAATTTGATATGCTTAGGTCTTACTCCCACACAAAATCAACTTAATTTAGTACAATCCGAATCC
This sequence comes from Zingiber officinale, assembly GCF_018446385.1. Classification (NCBI taxonomy): domain Eukaryota; kingdom Viridiplantae; phylum Streptophyta; class Magnoliopsida; order Zingiberales; family Zingiberaceae; genus Zingiber; species Zingiber officinale. The sequence goes on along the minus strand of NC_056006.1, from coordinate 97,474,760 downwards.
TCAATTTACACCTCTTGAAAGCTCACGTGAGAGATAATCTCCCCTTATATATTTGTTGACCACGTCAATACATATTTGTTGACCACATAATCAATATAAACTAATAAAAATATCTTAAAAATTTTAATACGAGAATGCAATCTCATTCACAATAAAATATCTTACTCTCGACTCATATGCCCTTCATCTTAAGATAAACATGTGTTAAATATTCATTTCTATTTTGTCGTCTAAAAATCGAACTATCTTAAAGAGATAAACATGTGTTAAATATTAATATCTATTTTGTCGTCTAAACATGAACTAAAAGTCAATGAGCACCACGTAAATCTCCCTAGATCCTCCATTGCATTGCCCTTATGTTTTTCAAACTCAGAGAACAATCAATATACTCGAGGCTCCCATCATAGATGTGTTGTTATCTCCTCGGTCCAAATCTACTTCATTCATTGTATATTGAACTGCAACTTGGCCATCTTTATATTAATTCCATATTCTTCATAAATGTGTGCTCGTCTATAAACTATAATACGATTCTTTAACAGCGGTGATCAGGGATGCTGTCTTTCAAATAAGTTACTTAGAACGTCTTTTCTTAAATTTTTAAAGACTTTATCAAAGGAAAGAAAGTGAAAACAAAAGGGACAGATCGATGTCAGTCTGAGTGACAAATCCCATCACACATCAAATTCCATCCAAGTCCGCTACAAAATCTCTGCCCAGCTTCGTCAGATCGTTTTTGGTGTCTCCCCCAGACTTTAATCTCTCTCTGTCTGTCCCATCATTTCATCACTAATTGCCAATTAATATCAATCGACCGATTATTTCCTTTTTCCAAAACGAAATGAACCACGAGGACCCGCGGCGGCCGGGCGGTGGCATGCCCCGCTGCACGGTGTTTTGGCCGGGGCAGCGAATCGACACGGCCGAGTGCTGTCCCAGTCGCGGGGACAGCCGCAATGATTGGTTTGACCCCGCGTCGTCGCCCAAATCTCGGCCGTCGATCGCACCGCCGCAATGATTCCCGGCCGGCCGGCTGGCTGGCAACTGGCGAGCTTAGCGTATCTTGCTACCGCCGCCGACGACGGATTGGCCGTTGATTTCTTTGTGTTTTTTTTAAATAAAAAATGTGAATATTTATCTGAAAATGAATCAATCATCAATTCATGACGTCGAGAATTGTTTGTTCTACGGAACAGCCGGGGGCGTAGCCAAGTGGAGTGGGGTGAGACCACTTTTGAGATTTTTCTAAAAATATTGATACAATATTTCATCGCTGTTACCTAAGTTATCTATTGACACAATTTTTATAAAAAACTATCACAACTTATATTGAATTTGAAAATAACATATATAATAATAAAATGAACTAAATCATAAAACATAAAATTAGATACTAAATTAAAATTAAATCGGGTCAAACGGATAAACACCGAAGTTATCTATTGATTTAGGGTTGATTTGTTAACTTAAATCAAGTTATTCCTCTTATTCTCATTTTATTTTTCCTCTTCTCACCTTCCCTATTTCTTGTTTCTCATTCTCTTCTCTAACGAATGTAAATCTATCTTTTTTTAATTCTCTCCTCTTCACAAGCACAATACCTCTTTTTTCTTCTCATTTCTCAACCATCGTACAAGAAATAAGTCAAGTCCTACTCTTTTCCAACAATAAGAGCAACCATCGACATTCGTATTTTTTTCTCTTCGATACGATTCTATCCAAAAATGATGAAGACAACTTGCTAGGGATGTGACTTTTCGATTGACCGTATAAATACTTCATCCACTCTGTAACATAAAGAACGTCAATGCCGAATCAAAAAAGGAGTCTCTAGCATTGACCCTCTGGCGCTCAAGTCAGTCATCAGAACAGTAAACAAATGGCGAAGAAATGTAGTAACAACGGGAGCCCAAGTACAAATAATCTATACCTCCTCCTATGCATGAACCCTCTTTATATAGTGTTTCAATAGTAGACATGCACGCTCCTCAAGGCACGTGCACATTTTACTAACTGTCATATGAAAAAATATGCCAGAAAAATATCTCTGACATCATTCCTTAACAAGGCGTGCAACCTCTTGATATAATAGTAGAAGTTTTCATCGTATAATTTGCCTATCGACCATGCCCCTTTGTCAGTGGCACTAACTCCCAGAAGGATATGATGAGATATGGAAGGGATTCCACTGTTTGGTTGAGCGAGGGAGCTGCTGGGCCAAGATTCCCCGCCTGATCACTCAAGGCTGTTATTCTCCGTAGTCGTTCGGCTCAGTAGGTCGTCCCTTATCCGGTCGGACAGGCAATCCGGTCGAACTAGCATTCACTTAGTCACAGTTGTGAGCATATGATATCTGCCCTATAGTCAGGGGCGTAGCCAAGATTTAAAAATAACTGGGGCTGATCGTCGGCATTGGTGTTCAAGCGACGATGGTTGCGATCGAGTCGTGATGATAGGGCGGAGTCGATGTCGCTTGTGGCAGGGAAAGCAGCGATGCCAAAACTATCAATAGGGATAACAATGAATGTGATGTCGTGGTGGTCTGAGAGGAAGGTAGCAATGGCAGGTCGCGACTGTGGCTGTGGCTGCGACAATGTCCTACAGATATAGTGCGTTAATAAGGAGAAGGTTTGTCATGATTATACTAGTCATGTCATGGCTAGACACATGTGAGGAGAGATAATGAAGGCGGCGGCACCGGCTGCTCGTGGGCCAGATAGAACAATACATATAGGGAGGAGCAGCAAATAAAGAAAAATTTAGATTTAATTAAAATTTTTGACAATTCAATTGGGAGAAATAATGACTGAAATGAAAATACTATAAATCATATGGACTAAAATAAAATGAAGATGGGGCTGAAAATAAAATTTTACTTATAAGTTTTTAAAAATGGGTGGGTTGGATCCCACCGTAGCCCAAGGGTGGCTCGTCCTGACCGGATGAGCGATCTACTCAGATGAGCCTCCGGGCCAATTAGATCCTTCATGCCCGCTCGGCACGTTGCCACCCGTTCAGCCGAATTCGGTGAGTCGACGGTTTCCTTCCTTTGACCTCTTGACTTTGACCTCCATGGCGACTGTTGTTTCCGCCTTCGAGTCGCACTTGGTGGACTCCCTTTATCGTCGTATCATGATATATTCCATAATTTTATTAGTAACGCAAGAATAGTCATGTTTTATCTTGTCTTCTCTCTTTGTGTCATTGTTGAGCTCATCAAAGTGAATCGAAATTATTAACGAAAAAGATAAAATTCTTCTCTTTTCTTTCTTCCTCTCTCTCTCATTTCTTTTCTATTTTTCTCAAAAGTAACTATCTTTCTTTTATTTTTTCCAATAAACAGTTCTTTAAAAGAAGCTTTTTTTTTTCCCTTCGTGGAATCAACCACAATAAGAGGGTAAATTGTGTGTGTGTGTTTTTTTTTTCATGTTTCATTAATTAAAAGAGAGAATTGTAAAATAAATATTTTATCATGTTGTAGTTAAGATAATTATTTAGATAAAAAAATAATAAACTCAATTAGACTTAACTAATTTTGAGGATGATCGATTCGGTCCCATGAAATGTTCCTACTTATTACTAAGATAAATTGAGAAGTACATAGGACAGACAACCTAAAAACTCAACATTCTTTGATTATACATCTCATTTGAATAAAGAATTTCTACAGATACATCATACATAAGGATTAAATTATAAATACTTAGAAAACAACTTGAATATTTGATCATGATTCTGTAGCCCAGATCATAATAAAAGTCTATGAAATAGTGATATCATAACTAATTATTCAACTTAAAATTATAGATAAGCTTTGCGGACGTTATTTCAATTCTAACTAAAGGCTAAATATTTTATACTATATTATTTTTTAATTTATTTAATTCATACTTTTTGTAATTGAAAATCTTAGCTACGTAAGGCAATCATGAGAGTTGGCATTCCTTTTCCACCAAACCATACTGCTATCAAACTGAAACGTTCTTCTACTTCCCTAAAAGTATAATATTGATAATAATTTTAAAGGATTGATTCTCAAAAAATGATGATATAAAGTTTATTCCGTCATACATCTGATATTTGTATATCTATATGTACTTTTTTTCATATTCGTACAATTAATACTAAAAAGATTATTCATATAACGAATCTATATTTTTTTCAACGTTGCAAACCCCACGCAATTCAGTGGAGTCGTCTAGAAGTAAAAAAAAACAAGGACCCATACGGGATCAGTCGACTAATTATCTCTATCTATAATTTCGCATGATTGGAGTTTATAAAAACAGGTTACGATTCGATTTTAAAAAAAAACAATGAGAGCGTTTTCGAAGAATCAAAGCCCCTGTGCGCGCAGGAAATTTGCCTTCCCTTTCTTGTCCTACCCAACCACGACTCGCTCGTCGCCATTATCCTCCGTGCCAACCGCTGCCTGGCTACTCGCAAACCCCCAAATTTTTGCGTAATAAAAAACACCAGACGATCCATGATAAAATTATGAACAAAGATCAGCGTGATGTTGACCGGAGAATTGAGGTCGCAGTTGCAATCATTACTCGCTCCCACCTTGTCCCCTCCGCTTCGACGAACGCAGATAAAGTTGGCTTGCACCTTACTCATCTCTCTCTTTCTCTTCGTCCCACGGGCCTGGTGGCTGGTGCCGCTGGGCGGATGTGTCCCGTATGGTCAATCATGGCACATGCTTCGAGCAATCATGCCTCCATCCTGAGCTCAAGCACCAGCATCATCAGTACGGCCGCAGCAGCATGCAACGGCAGCAGAAGACCGGCAGCGCAGCGCAGCAGAGGGAAGAGACACGACCCTTCTCTTTGCTATCTCTTTCGCTGTCAGACGCTCTCCGTCATAATAAACGCGACCGCATTAATTACTCGCTTATAATTAACAGCGGCAGTGATCGAGCAGGGTGCATCGATGCCAGATATCGTCGTAAGACTTCACCTGGACGCGTTGCTTCCAATTGTCCCATCAGGAAATTGTCGTGGGGTGTGCTTAATGGGAGATATATATGAATCTACTCTCCCATGTTATGTCAAAAACTGTCTGTCTTATTAGACGGATTGATTGGGGTTACCTATCTTTGCATAGTTTATTTTAAACTTGATCCGATAGTAAAAATAAAAGTTAATAACGTGAAAGTCAAAGTCAAGATAGTTAACTTAAAGATGTGGTCAATCGGAAAGTCACCTGGCCGATTAGTCATGACCGTGCCCGGTGCGGCATAGAAATAACTCGGCTGCGGGCCGGGTTTCCGATGCTCATAAGTCCGCTTAGGACAATTAAGGCGTCGGGCAGCCTATTCGCTCGGACGAGTGGCGAATCAACCAATATATGTCTCCTCCCGAACGGACTAGTAACAGACAAAAGGAGCAGAAGAGGACAAAGGAGACAGCCGGTGATATCCTTCTTGAGACATGTGCCACCAATGAACAGAATGGTTAGCATCCGGACCGGACAAAAAATCGTATGGTGGAAGTTTCCACTGTCATGTCAGAGATATGTTTGAACGGTTGAGGTATGGCGTCAGACGCACTTTTCTGACACGACCATTTCTAGGTATGCTTTGAGAAGCGTGCACACCTCGGAAAGCGTGCACGCGTCCCCTGGGAGCCCTATATAAGGGCCCCCAACCTTCGACGAAGGTATGCATTCTCATCACTGTAGCTAGTCTTCACGCTCGTTATTCCGCCTCGATTTCTTCTAGCCGGTGCGGACTTGAACGTCGGAGGGCCGTCACTGGGACCCCTTCTCGACTCAGTTTTGTGCTTGCATGTTCTCATCGGAGACTCACGCCAGTCGGAGGTTCATACGCCAACAATAAGAACGTCACGTCCCCAGTGTCTATCGATTCTACACCCGGACATGATCAAAACTAATACAATGTTCCTAGCCTGATTGGCTTAGGTAAGCCACTGGATTGAACCCCAATAGAATAGAGATTTCACGTATAGTTTAAACAAAACCATTGGGACAAATTATGATTGATTGAGTTGGTTCAAATGATCCACGGTGTGATCAAACTTGGCACGGGTTAACAATAATCGGGCTCAGGTTGTGTCGAATCTAACACAATTCGAGCAAGCGGGACGAAAGGTGTGGCCAAGTCAGAGCTAGCTAGCTAAGGCACGATGGATTGTTCTTGCTAACCTAGTTCAACGCATGTGGAGCCAAATTAGCATATGATAGCCCAATCGATCGGTCTATGTGTTTTACACTACAAAAAATAAAGGATTTCGGGACAAAATTGGGGACGAATTTTGAAAAAAAATTCGTTGCAAAAATTTTTGCGACAAAATTTGGGACGAAAATTTTTTCGTCCCAAAATGGTTGATGCCAACTTTTGGAACGAATTATGGATTGTTGCAAATTTGGGGACGAATTTGGCGACGAAAAAAATTTTCGTCCCCAAATTCGTTGCAAAAAAGTAGAGAAATTTGCAACGAAAACTGTTTTTGTTGCAAACCTAGGAACAAATTTAGGGACGAATTTACATAAATTTTCCGCCAAAATTGTCTTGATTTTTGCAACAAATTTGGGGACGAATTCGGTGACAAATTATATTTTGTTGCCAAGTTTGTCCCTAATATTGCAACGAATTTGGGGACAAATTCGGTGACAAAATTATTTTTGTTGCCATCTTTGTTCCTAATTTTGCAACGAATAATAAATTTGTTGCAAAACTGGCAACGAATTTCGCAACAAAAACTTGCCAAGTTCATTGCACACCAGATAAATCTTCGTCCCAAATTCTGGGACGAAATTTGGGACGAAATTTGTGGATTCGTCCCAGATTCTGGGACGAATTTTGTGGATTCGTCCCAAAATTCGTCCCAAAATCTGGAACGAATTCTGGGACGAAAATAATTTTGTCCCAAATTACGATAGAATTGGGACAAATAATTTTCGTTGCCAAATTCGTCCCTATTTCAAATAATTTTTTCCAGCTTCAATCTCTTTCTGCAATACAATCCAAATACATACAAACCAAATTCAAATAACAAATAATATGCATTCAACACATCCTAATTTAACATTCAACACATACAAATTTAACATTCAACACATCGTTCAACTCATAATTCAAGAAGTATAAAGTTTGCAACAAAGTTTACAATATCCATCTTGTTCAAGCTACTAGAAAATATGATACAAAGTTCAACAACCCAATGTTTTATAAATCCATCATCCAACCAACAACACTAAGAATACATATAGTCATCTTCATGTGCAACAAAATCTTTGATCCCCATCAAATCTCTTTTGCCTACATAACAACAAACAAATAAACTAGATCATGTCTAACAAGAAAGATTGTAAATATTATACGATATGGCCATGTAAAAAGAATAATTGGAAACAAAACATAAATATGAAATTCCTTAAACATTCTAATAAAAGCCCTAATTATAATAAAAGTCATAGTTACCAACGATATGAATCATCCATGTCATAACAATGGTAAATAAAATTATAAGAATTATTTTGAAGCTAAGTACATGTATCGTAACTACGATACAACCTAATATAATTGACACATCATATAGAGAAAAAGAGAGAGAGATATTGTGAAGTATGATATTAGGGTTTAAATTTTCTCACTTAGTTAACTTTATTTTTCATTTTAATTTGCTGAATTTATAGTTTTGTCTTTGGTTGATATTTAATGTAAACTAAAGGATGTTTAAAATAATTGTTCATTTCATTGTGTTAACTAGTTGACAATTTCATATGAATAACTTTAGCACATTTTTAACAACTCTTTACAAAATATTAAGGTAGGAGGATGCATCGTTATCTAGTAAAGAATTTTAGAATAGTGTAATGTAATTCTAGATGAAATATAAAACTTTTATGTATCTATATAGTTTTGAAACTATACATAGATCAAATTCAGAACTTTTATGCATCATTATCATTGAAGACAAAACAAGAAAGAGTAACTTATCAAAAAGAATGAACACAATTAAACAACTATTTAAAGCTAATTTTAACATAATTATTTAAAGTTAACTTTATATAATTAAACAACTATAACATAATTATTTAAAGCTAACTTTATATATAGATCAGTCAATGCATATTAAAGAACTTAGGAATACCAAAAAGAGGTGAACAAATACAGCTTGTCTTCAACTACACTGAGATCAGACCAACTTGAGACCTGCACAAACAACATTATCAAATTAGGAAAAAAATAAAGTCAGAGTATTAGAGACTTCATTCATATTGCCTAATTATGCTTTAATTTTGTTACTGGTACACAACTAAGAATCATATAGATTAGTCTTCGTCAAAGATAAGTCATCTCATACATTGACAGTGGAACAGTGCAAGAAGACAACAGACTTAACCTACAAATGGCAGAGTTGAAAAGTTAAAAAAACCATTGATTAATGTGTAAAGCAGTAAACATAAGAAAAAAAAATCATCATACATTATTAAAATTATCAAAAATCATCACCGCCATCATCGTTATCATCGTAGGCATCATCATCGTCATCATTGGGAGGATTCTGACATTGAGCGGAGCTCAACTGAAGGTGTTGCATGATAAATTCTTGTTGTCGGCGCATTTCTCTAATATCTTTCTCCAAATTAGCCCGTTCTAGGTCTCTTTGCACCCTTTCTTGGTCTCTTTGCGAAATTATTTCCTTCAGATGGCTAACCTCATCAGTCAAGGTATTTACTTGGGTCGTAAGTGCTGATGTGGAGGAAGAAGTTCCAACTAATCTTTGGGTTCTACTCAAGGAACCCATCCCCAATATCCTTCCCCCTTTTGGTCCTCCACTGGCCTCTAACCATAAACTCAAATTATTGCCAACAGACTCCTCAGACCCCTGACTATCGATGCCAGCTTGTGAGCATGTTTGAGCTAGCTCGAGTTGATCATATTTTTCCTGTTTTGTAAAACACATACGATATTGATTAGATATAATAGAAACACATATAATATTAAGACAATAATGGTAGGTAAATAATTAAATTTAAACCATATATTAAGGTAAAATAAAAATTAATTCCAACCTTGACTGCTTTTGCTCTCGCCCCACTCCATGTGTTATCTTTTTTTTTAAAAGTGCGAGTGAAAGCATCAATGAAAGAAGGCTCCTTCCCTGTCTCCTTGGTCTAAAAAAACATTATTTCAAATAACGAAATAATTTGATATATATTAAAAATTTGTGAAAGAGTGAAACTATTACCATTCTCCGTCTATGCTCATCTATGTTAATGGAGCCTCCCGCATATATAGCACTTGAGTCACCAGAATTGTGAGATTGATTCATTCTATTCAGGTCACTCCTTTGTTTACTTTCCTCCGTTGCCCAAAATAGAGTGATCCTCTCCCAATTTTCTTCAGTGATGAAGTTTGGTTTTTTCCGCCGACTCTTTGCGTGACTTAATACATGTCTAATGTGATCGCCACATTTCTTTTTAAATATTCTTCGTATCTCCATTTCGTCATTCGGGTCCCAATTATTTAAGCGCTGAAATAGAAATTTATTTTATTATATAATCACTGTAAAATTGAAGTAAAGTTAAGAAAATTTACTTTGAACTCGCTCCACCAAAGTTGTTTTGTGGCTGGTGGAGTGCTTGAATATGTCAAAGAATCCCCTCCCCAATGGTTGTTCACGATCCTATTTATTTCTCGAACAACTTGTACCGGATTTTCAAAGCTGCATTAAATTACAAAATAATGATATTATATAATTAAGATAGATCTAACAAATAAAATATTTTATAGTACTTACGAATCACCGATGGGGACTAAAGGGGCTCTATTATTCCTAAACTCAGCAAATGAATTTCTTGCTGAGTCAGGAGGATCTGAGTGGACAGGTAACTGTTCTGGGTAAGGTACTTGTGGCGGCGAATATGAAACCGGTGCAGAAGGTACATGAGAAGGGCCCGGCTGATGAAGGGGTGGCATAGGTACACTGGCAGGGGAATATGATGCCGGTGGAGAAGACACATGGGATGGGCCTGCTTGAGTAGGGGGTGGATTAGGTTCACTGGCAGGTGATGGATGTGTCTGGTCCTGTGGTCGCCGTCTACGTCCACCACGTCGAAATATATGCTGGAAATTTCAACAATTTAATAAAGTTAATTACAGATCTAATACATAACAAAGGATAATTAAAAACTTACCATTTTTATGTAAAGATTATGGAAAAGGATGGAGGGGAAATTTATGAAATCTGACCTCTGATGACCTGTAGGAATAAATACAATGTGTTAACAGATAAAGTAAATCAAATTATAAAAGAGACAGTATATACAATAAAATATGGGAAATTTCTTTAAATAAGCTAACAAAACTTACCCATCATCAAAAATCAAAGCCATCATTGTCATTATCATCCTCATCCTCCTCTTCCTCTTCCTCTTCCTCCTCCTCTTCCTCTTCCTCTTCCTCCTCCTCCTCCTCCTCCTCCTCATCATCATCATCATCATCAATTTCACTTCTATCTACGTTGATTACTATACCGTTGGGATCTCGTAAAGTTGGAATAATATATTCCTCAGTCTGAAAGGTGTTTGAAACTTCCTCTTGTTGATATGCAATGTTTTCCCAACGTGCCTTAATTTTTTTTCGTGCTTTAGTCTTACAAACAGCCCACCAATCAATCTTATCGCGTTTCAAACTCGGATATGAAGAATAGAATACTTGAATTGCTTGTTGTGCCAACACAAATGGTTCATATCTCTTATAAAATCTCTTATGATTTATTTCAACTAAATTATAATGTGGATGCACTTTCATCCCTCTAACAGGGTCAAACCAGCGACACATAAATAATATAACTTGCATTTGTGGTCCTGGGTATTCTACTTCTATAATTTCATCCAACAAACCATAAAAATCATTACTTGGACCTCCTTCATTGGATGACGATACGCACACCCCACTATTCATGGTATTCTTGCCCATTCCATAGTCTTGAGTATGAAAATTATATCCATTTATGAAATATGCTGGCCAAGTGCGTACGCATGAATTTGGACCCCATGACAGATGGATTAGCCATTCTTGTTCAAGGTGAGATTGATTAGCTTGAACCTAAGGTCAAAACACAAATTGTTAAAAGTATGCATATGTATCACACAAATATAGATTTTTACTTACATATGATTTGAACCATGCAGCAAATTCTTCTTCACAAAATCGATCGAACTCTTGTGCCGATAATTCAGAATATAAGTTGGTAAATATCCTACTCAAAAAAACATATTGTTACACAAATAATTGAAAAAATAAAGAAATAAAAATAAAAATATATACTTACTCGTAATATGATGATACTTCTGGACAATTTAGTAAAATATATGTTTGGGCTGCTCGCCATTCTTTACCAGTTAAGTATCTTTGTTTACATGGTCCACTTGGTCGACCAAGGTAGTTAAAAATTGAAAATGAGGTAACATTTGGATCAATAGGACCCTCATCATTTCTGCCCGCTCTTCGCCTTTTGCATTGAACATGAGGTTCAAAATAATATGATGCAAAAGTGGTGACTTCCTCCACAATGTATGCATTAACAATAGAGGCTTCAACTCGTGCTTTATTTTTCACCTTTTTCTTCAAATGATATAAGAATCTGTTGAAGATATATAAAATTATATTAAATATATATATATATATAAATAATCCAGGAGTAGAAATATTTTTTTTTCATTCAAACATTCGAATTATACAAATAAGACACTCTACCTTTCAAATGGATACATCCACCGAAAATGAACGGGTCCTCCAACTTTGGCCTCATATGGCAAGTGAACCAAAAGATGCTCCATGGAGTCAAAAAAAGAGGGTGGAAATATTCTTTCCAAATTGCACAAAATGATTGGAATATCTCTCTCTAACTTCTCCATGTGTGAACGTTTCAAAACTGTTGAGCAAATATCATGTAGGAAAATACTTAACTCCGTAATCGCTCCCCATACAAATTGTGGTAAGAGTTCCTTAAAAGCAATAGGAATCAGTCTTTGCATTATGATATGACAATCATGACTTTTCATACCAATTAACTTCCATTCTTTCATATCAACACATCTTCCAAGATTAGAGACATACCCATCTGGAAATTTCAAAGATTTCAACCATTCACATAGGACACGTCTTTGATCCTTATTTAATGTATAAATTGCCTTTGGCTTTGGTCCTCTACTATTTTCATCGATATCAAGAGTGGGTCTTTTACATATGAGTCGCATATCTTTTCTTGCATTGAGATTGTCTTTTGTTTTTCCGGTGATATCCATCACAATATTTATCAGATTATCAAAAACATTCTTCTCAATATGCATTACATCGAGATTATGATGTATCAAATGACTAAACCAATACGGTAAATCCCAAAATATACTTCGTTTAGTCCATTTATGTGTACTCCCATATTCATAATTTGTACCATATGGTTGTTCAATAACAGAGGGAAAGTGATGCACTCTGTACCAAATATCTTGACCTGTCAATCTCAATGGCGGAAGTGTTCTTTCGATCCTATTTTTAGTGAATTCATCTTTATTCTTTCTGAACTTATGATTTGTTGGTAAGAATTGCCTATGACAATCAAAATAACTTGGTTTCTTTCCGTGTTTCAATCTGAATGACTTTGATCTCTCCATACATATTGGGCATCCCAAGATCCCAGCAGTACTCCAACCTGATAGCATACCATAAGCTGGAAAGTCATTTATGGTCCAAAGAAGAGCAGCCTTCAGTATAAACATCTGGTTAGAATGAACATCGTATGTAGGAACACCTTCATCCCATAGTTGTTTAAGTTACGCTATCAGAGGTTGCATATAAATATCTATTAACTTTTTGGATTTTGCGGACTGGTACAACCAATGTTAAAAACATATAAGGTGTTTTCATGCACATCCCAGGAAGATTATACGACGTTAAAATAACTGGCCAACAAGAATAATTTCTTCCTGATTTACCAAACGGAGCAAATCCATCAGCACATAGACATAATCTAATATTTCTAGTCTCCTTTGCAAAATCTGGATATGTTCTATCAAAATTTTTCCAAGCATCTGCATCTGATGGATGACACATTAAACCCTCTTCTGTTTGATGAGTTGCATGCCAAGTCATGTGTTCCGCAGTTGCCTTTGATGCATACAATCTTTGTAATCTAGGAGTTAAAGGTAAATAAAACAACTGGCTGTGTGCTTTGCGTCGTTGTTGACTCCTGGTTGTCTTATACCTATCTTGATTACAGAATTTACAAACCTCTACTTCTGCATCATCTCCCCAATATAACATACAACCATCTCTGCAAACATCAATTCTTTCAACTGGAAGACCTAAATCTTTCACCAATTTTTTCATACTGTAAAAATCAAGAGGCAAACTGTGATCACGTGGCAATGTATCGTTAAACGCTTGAACAACATCATTAAAACAATCTTGCGACATATTATGATCTGCCTTTATATTTAATAATCTGGATGTGAGAGATAATTTAGTCTGACTGTCACAACCGGAATATAATGGTTCATTTGCAGCACTCAATACTTCTTGAAATTTGTAATATATTTCATCCAGACCTGGTACATCAGGCTCCTCCAACGGCAATGTATTAGTGGCAAACATTTGTTCACTTGTTGGAGGAAAACTAGAACTTGCACCAAGCGTCTCGGGAATATAATTACGACAACTTGCATCAATTACCATCCTCCGATATGGATTGAATTGTTCATAATAACTCTGATCCCCACTAGCAGAGGCTTGAAAATTCCGTCCATAATCCTCATCAGATATGAACGGTTCGCCATGACTTGTCCAATTATAATAATTCGGAGTAAAACCAAATCTACAAAGATGTTCTTCAACTTTATCGGTGGGTAAAAATTTCCCATTGTGACATTTTCTACACGCGCACCTTATCTTCTTGCCATCCATATACATAACTTGAGTAGATGCAAAATTTAAAAATTGCCTCAGTCCAGTGATAAACTCAGGAGTTAACCCCTGACGATTAGGCAAATTTTTGTTATACATCCAACTTCGCTCATTCTGCATTTTACCTGAATTCAACTGTTTAGTTAAACATTATTAAAAGTTACTATAGATAAATCTTATCATTGAGGACAAAACAAAAAACAACAGCTAATCAAAAAGACGGAACACAATTAATCAACTATAATAAAATTATTTAAAGCTAACTTTATATATAAAGTAAATGCATAATAAAGAACTTAAGAATACCGAAAAGAAGTCAACAAATATGTCTTCAACTACACTGAGATCACGCCAAAATGAGACCTGCACAAAAGAACATTATCAATTCAGACAGTAATATTTGAATATTAACTTAAACAACTGATAAAATGGTCAAATTCCGGCAGCCATAAACAGTCCAGCCAACTGCCAAAATGGTGCACAGCGGTAGCAATACGCCGTCCAGCCATCGCCTGGCAGCGGGCAGACGTGAAGGCGGCGGAGGCCCTGGTGCAGCAGGCGAGTGCCAATGTCGGCGTCGCGGTGGCGAACCGCCTGCCGCAGTTCAGCCTGACCGCCACGGGCGGCTCCAGCGCCACGCGGATCGCCCAGAGAGAGATTTGAGAGCGTTTTGCTTACCAAACGAAAACCTTCCACTGCCGATCGTCGTAGATCACGCCGTCATCGGTCGGAGATGTGGCCGAAAGCTGGAAATCGCAGATGGGAAGAAGGGGGAACGGGGGAGAGAGAGGAAAGAAAAGAGAGAAGGGAAAAAGAATCGGGTTGGGAATTAGATCTAGGGTTTTTAGGAACAAATATTTTTTGTTCCCAATTTCGTCCCTAAAATTGGGACGAATTTCTGGATTCGTCCCAAATTTCGGGACGAATTTAGGGATTCGTCCCAAATTTTGGGACGAATCCAAGATTCGTCCCAAAACTTAAATTAATTTAAAATAAATTAAATCAAAGATCGAAAGCTTATATCTTGACCTAGAGATATCGGAATTTGATAAAACAAGTTTTTATGCGTTCGTATCGTTGCCCTGATCGTAAATATGTCACCAAACATATTTTTTTAATAATATTTTAAGTGATTCAAATTTTTAATACCAAATTAGGTCAAATTGGAATTAAAAAATTCCAAAAATAAAAATATTTGGTAAAAAATATTTTTATGGATATATTTACGCTCATGACAATGATACGAACGCATAGAAATTTGTTTCATCAAATTCTGATGTCTCTAGGTATATATTTTTTAATACATATATAGGTTACTATTAGCTAAAAAGGTGTTGTGTAGTGAACGGTTGTAAATTAGTGTCTGAAAGCTTATATCTTGACCTATAGACATTGGAATTTGATGAAACAAGTTTATATGCGTTCGTATCGTTGCCTTGATCGTAAATATATCACCAAACATATTTTTTAAATAATATTTTAAGTGATTCAAATTTTTAATACCAAATTAGGTCAAATTAGAATTAAAAAATTCCAAAAATAAAAATATTTGGTAAAAATTATTTTTATGGATATATTTACGATCAGGACAATGATACGAATGCATAGAAATTTATTCCATCAAATTCCGATATCTCTAGGTCCGTATATAAGGCGTCCCATTTGGTTTTTTTTTTAAAAGATATTTAAATTTTTGGGACGAATCTCTAGATTCGTCCCAAATTTTGGGACGAATCCAGATATTCGTCCCAAACTTTGGGACGAATTCCTGGATTCGTCCCAAATTTTGGGACGAATCCAGGATTCGTCCCAAAACTTAAAATAATTTTAAAAAAATTAAATCAAAGACCGAAAGCTTATATCTTGACCTAGAGACATCGGAATTTGATGAAACAAGTTTCTATGCGTTCGTATCATTGCCCTTATCGTAAATATGTCACAAAACATATTTTTTAAATAATATTTTAAGTGATTCAAATTTTTAATACCAAATTAGGTCAAATTGGAATTAATAAATTCCAAAAATAAAAATATTTGGTAAAAAATATTTTTATGGATATATTTACGATCAAGACAATGATACGAACGCATAGAAATTTATTTCATCAAATTCTGATGTCTCTAGGTAGATATTTTTTAATACATATATAGGTTGCTATTAGCTAAAAAGGTGTTGTGTAGTAAACGGTTATAAATTAGTGTCTGAAAGCTTATATCTTGACCTATAGACATCGGAATTTGATGAAATAAGTTTTTATGCGTTCGTATCATTGCCCTGATCATAAATATGTCACTAAACATATTTTTTAAATAATATTTTAAGTGATTCAAATTTTTAATACCAAATTAGTTCAAATTGGAATTAAAAAATTCCAAAAATAAAAATATTTGGTAAAAAATATTTTTATGGATATATTTACGATCAGGACAATGATACGAATGCATAAAAATTTATTTCATCAAATTCCGATATCTCTAGGTCCGTATATAAGGCGTCCCATTTTGTTTTTTTTTTAAAGATATTTAAATTTTTGGGACGAATCTCTGGATTCGTCCCAAATTTTGGGACGAATCCAGGATTCGTTCCAAAACTTAAAATAATTTAAAAAAATTAAATCAAAGACCGAAAGCTTATATCTTGACCTAGAGACATCGGAATTTGATGAAACAAGTTTCTATGCGTTCGTATCGTTGCCCTGATTGTAAATATGTCACAAACATATTTTTTAAATAATATTTTAAGTGATTCAAATTTTTAATACCAAATTAGGTCAAATTGGAATTAAAAAATTCCAAAAATAAAAATATTTGGTAAAAAATATTTTTATGGATATATTTACGCTCATGACAATGATACGAACGCATAGAAATTTATTTCATCAAATTCTGATGTCTCTAGGTATATATTTTTTAATACATATATAGGTTACTATTAGCTAAAAAGGTGTTGTGTAGTGAACGGTTGTAAATTAGTGTCTGAAAGCTTATATCTTGACCTATAGACATCGGAATTTGATGAAACAAGTTTCTATGCGTTCGTATCGTTGCCCTGATCGTAAATATGTCACCAAACATATTTTTTAAATAATATTTTAAGTGATTCAAATTTTTAATACCAAATTAGTTCAAATTGGAATTAAAAAATTCCAAAAATAAAAATATTTGGCAAAAAATATTTTTATGGATATATTTACGATTAGGACAATGATACGAATGCATAGAAATTTATTTCATCAAATTCCGATGTCTCTAGGTCCGTATATAAGGCGTCCCATTTTATTTTATTTTTAAAGATATTTAAATTTTTGGGACGAATCTCTGGATTCGTCCCAAATTTTGGGACGAATCCAGAGATTCGTCCCAAAACTTAAAATAATTTAAAAAAATTAAATCAAAAACCGAAAGCTTATATCTTGACCTAAAGACATCGGAATTTGATGAAACTAGTTTCTATGCGTTCGTATCATTGCCCTGATTGTAAATATGTCACAAAACATATTTTTTAAATAATATTTTAAGTGATTCAAATTTTTAATACCAAATTAGGTCAAATTGGAATTAAAAAATTCCAAAAATAAAAATATTTGGTAAAAAATATTTTTTTGGATATATTTACGCTCATGACAATGATACGAACGCATAGAAATTTGTTTCATCAAATTTTGATGTCTCTAGGTAGATATTTTTTAATACATATATAGGTTGCTATTAGCTAAAAAGGTGTTGTGTAGTGAACGGTTGTAAATTAGTGTCTGAAAGCTTATATCTTGACCTATAGACATCGGAATTTGATGAAACAAGTTTCTATGCGTTCGTATCGTTGCCCTGATCGTAAATATGTCACCAAACATATTTTTTAAATAATATTTTAAGTGATTCAAATTTTTAATACCAAATTAGTTCAAATTGGAATTAAAAAATTCCAAAAATAAAAATATTTGGTAAAAAATATTTTTATGGATATATTTATGATCAGGACAATGATACGAATACATAGAAATTTATTTCATCAAATTCCGATGTCTCTAGGTCCGTATATAAGGCGTCTCATTTTGTTTTTTGTTTTAAAGATATTTAAATTTTTGGGACGAATCTCTGGATTCGTCCCAAAATTTGGGACGAATCCAGAGTTTCGTCCCAAAATTTGGGACGAATTCCTGGATTCGTCCCAAATTTTGGGACGAATCCAGGATTCGTCCCAAAACTTAAAATAATTTTAAAAAATTAAATCAAAGACCGAAAGCTTATATCTTGACCTAGAGACATAGGAATTTGATGAAACAAGTTTCTATGCGTTCGTATCATTGCCCTGATTGTAAATATGTCACAAAACATATTTTTTAAATAATATTTTAAGTGATTCAAATTTTTAATACCAAATTAGGTCAAATTGGAATTAAAAAATTCCAAAAATAAAAATATTTGGTAAAAAATATTTTTATGGATATATTTACGCTCATGACAATGATACGAACGCATAGAAATTTGTTTCATCAAATTCTGATGTCTCTAGGTATATATTTTTTAATACATATATAGGTTACTATTAGCTAAAAAGGTGTTGTGTAGTGAACGGTTGTAAATTAGTGTCTGAAAGCTTATATCTTGGCCTATAGACATCGGAATTTGATGAAACAAGTTTCTATGCGTTCGTATCGTTGCCCTGATCGTAAATATGTCACCAAACATATTTTTTAAATAATATTTTAAGTGATTCAAATTTTTAATACAAAATTAGGTCAAATTGGAATTAAAAAATTCCAAAAATAAAAATATTTGGTAAAAAATATTTTTATGGATATATTTACGCTCATGACAATGATACGAATGCATAGAAACTTGTTTCATCAAATTCTGATGTCTCTAGGTATATATTTTTTAATACGTATATAGGTTACTATTAGCTAAAAAGGTGTTGTGTAGTGAACGGTTGTAAATTAGTGTCTGAAAGCTTATATCTTGACCTAGAGACATCAGAATTTGATGAAACAAGTTTCTATGCGTTCGTATCGTTGCCCTAATCGTAAATATATCACCAAACATATTTTTTAAATAATATTTTAAGTGATTCAAATTTTTAATACCAAATTAGGTCAAATTAGAATTAAAAAATTCCAAAAATAAAAATATTTGGTAAAAATTATTTTTATAGATATATTTACGATCAGGACAATGATACGAATGCATAGAAATTTATTTCATCAAATTCCGATGTCTCTAGGTCCGTATATAAGGCGTCCCATTTGGTTTTTTTTTAAAAGATATTTAAATTTTTGGGACGAATCTCTGGATTCGGTCCAAATTTTGGGACGAATCCAGGATTCGTCCCAAAACTTAAAATAATTTAAAAAAAATTAAATCAAAGACCGAAAGCTTATATCTTGACCTAGAGACATCGGAATTTGATGAAACAAGTTTCTATGCGTTCGTATCATTGCCCTTATCGTAAATATGTCACAAAACATATTTTTTAAATAATATTTTAAGTGATTCAAATTTTTAATACCAAATTAGGTCAAATTGGAATTAATAAATTCCAAAAATAAAAATATTTGGTAAAAAATATTTTTATGGATATATTTATGATCAAGACAATGATACAAACGCATAGAAATTTATTTCATCAAATTCTGATGTCTCTAGGTAGATATTTTTTAATACATATATAAGTTGCTATTAGCTAAAAAGGTGTTGTGTAGTAAACAGTTGTAAATTAGTGTCTGAAAGCTTATATCTTGACCTATAGACATCGGAATTTGATGAAACAAGTTTTTATGCGTTCGTATCGTTGCCCTGATCGTAAATATGTCACTAAACATATTTTTTAAATAATATTTTAAGTGATTCAAATTTTTAATACCAAATTAGTTCAAATTGGAATTAAAAAATTCCAAAAATAAAAATATTTGGTAAAAAATATTTTTATGGATATATTTACGATCAGGACAATGATACGAATGCATAGAAATTTATTTGATCAAATTCCGATGTCTCTAGGTCCGTATATAAGGCGTCCCATTTGGTTTTTTTTTTTAAAGATATTTAAATTTTTGGGAAGAATCTCTGGATTCGTCCCAAATTTTGGGACGAATCCAGGATTCGTCCCAAAACTTAAAATAATTTAAAAAAATTAAATCAAAGACCGAAAGCTTATATCTTAACCTAGAGACATCGGAATTTGATGAAACAAGTTTCTATGCGTTCGTATCGTTGCCCTGATTGTAAATATATCACAAACATATTTTTTAAATAATATTTTAAGTGATTCAAATTTTTAATACCAAATTAGGTCAAATTGGAATTAAAAAATTCCAAAAATAAAAATATTTGGTAAAAAAATATTTTTATGGATATATTTACGCTCATGACAATGATACGAACGCATAGAAATTTGTTTCATCAAATTCTGATGTCTCTAGGTATATATTTTTTAATACATATATAGGTTACTATTAGCTAAAAAGGTGTTGTGTAGTGAACGGTTGTAAATTAGTGTCTGAAAGCTTATATCTTGACCTATAGACATCGGAATTTGATGAAACAAGTTTCTATGCGTTCGTATCATTGCCCTGATCGTAAATATATCACCAAACATATTTTTTAAATAATATTTTAAGTGATTCAAATTTTTAATACCAAATTAGGTCAAATTGGAATTAAAAAATTCCAAAAATAAAAATATTTGGTAAATATTATTTTTATGGATATATTTACGATCAGGACAATGATACGAATGCATAGAAATTTATTTCATCAAATTCTGATGTCTCTAGGTCCGTATATAAGGCGTCCCATTTGGTTTTTTTTTAAAAGATATTTAAATTTTTGGGACGAATCTCTGGATTCGTCCCAAAAACTAAAATAATTTTAAAAAAATTAAATCAAAGACCGAAAGCTTATATCTTGACCTAGAGATATCAGAATTTGATGAAACAAGTTTCTATGCGTTCGTATCGTTGCCCTGGTCATAAATATGTCACAAAACATATTTTTTAAATAATATTTTAAGTGATTCAAATTTTTAATACTAAATTAGGTCAAATTGGAATTAAAAAATTCTAAAAATAAAAATATTTGGTAAAAAATATTTTTATGGATATATTTACGATCAGGACAATGATACGAACGCATAGAAATTTATTTCATCAAATTCTGATGTCTCTAGGTAGATATTTTTTAATACATATATAGGTTGCTATTAGCTAAAAAGGTGTTGTGTAGTGAACGGTTGTAAATTAGTGTCTGAAAGCTTATATCTTGACCTATAGACATCGGAATTTGATTAAACAAGTTTCTATGCGTTCGTATCGTTGCCCTGATCGTAAATATGTCACCAAACATATTTTTTAAATAATATTTTAAGTGATTCAAATTTTTAATACCAAATAAGTTCAAATTGGAATTAAAAAATTCCAAAAATAAAAATATTTGGTAAAAAATATTTTTATGGATATATTTACGATCAAGACAATGATACGAATGCATAGAAATTTATTTCATCAAATTCCGATGTCTCTAGGTCCGTATATAAGGCGTCTCATTTTGTTTTTTTTTTTAAAGATATTTAAATTTTTGGGACGAATCTCTAGATTCGTCCCAAATTTTGGGACGAATCCAGGATTCGTCCCAAAACTTAAAATAATTTTAAAAAATAAAATTAAAGACCGAAAGCTTATATCTTGACCTTGAGACATCGGAATTTGATGAAACAAATTTCTATGCATTCGTATCATTGTCTTGATCATAAATATATCTATAAAAATATTTTTTACCAAATATATTTATTTTTGAAAATTTTTAATTCCAATTTTACCTAATTTGGTATTAAAAATTTGAATCACTTAAAATATTATTTAAAAAATATGTTTTGTGACATATTTACGATCAAGTTAATGATACGAATGCATAGAAACTTGTTTCATCAAATTTTGATGTCTCTAGGTCAAGATATAAGCCTTCGATATTTGATTGTCTTTTTTTTAAAATAATACCATTTTTGGAACAAATCCTGGATTCGTCCCAGATTTTGGGACGAATCCTAGATTCGTCCCAGATTTTGGGACGAATGCAGTATTTGTCCCAAAATCTGGGACGAATTCTGAATTCGTTCCAGATTTGGCGACGAATTTAGCAACGAAATTGTTTCTTGTTGCAAATTTGAAACAAATTTTTTTTGTTGCAATTTTCGTTGGTTATTTGGGTCGAAATTTGTTTTCGACCCTAAATTTGTCGCAATTTTGGGACGAATAATTTTCGTTCCAAATATTTGTCCCCAAATTTATGTTTTTTTGTAGTGTTAGCTCTATGTGTCTTCCTGAAAAAGCATATACGATTGTTATTCCGTGATGAATTAATCATTTTTAAGGTAGATTTAAAAATTTGACGATGCATTAATTTTCGACGAATAATAAAAACAATAGTGTGGCATGATTTCCGATCGCAGGAGTTAAACAATCTTAAAATCCATCCCATGCATGACTGATACGGCGACTAAGATAGGACATCCGAAATAGAATTTAATAACGAGAAAGTTGATATGGTTCAAATTAAAAAGGGTTTATTAGTGTCATATTGAAATAGGCCTAGTGTCATTGTCGAATACTCTGATCGACCGGACACACTAAGCACATTACTCGAATGAACTGTGTAAGTATAGCGATCGAGTGTAAAATGAGTTATCAATATTGATCCTGTCCGAGCGCTAAGTCGACGGACGCTGGGGACGTGGCACACTCCGCTGTCTTCGACTAGTGGTGTGGCTTTCCGGCGATCCTGCAATGAAGTCGAGCCGGGAGGGATTCCCCGGCGACGACCCTACGACGCTCAAGTCAGGCAACGAACGAGGCAGAGTAACGTGGCTACAGTAAATAGTTGCGCATACCTTCGTCGACGTCTGGGGTCTTTATATAGGACCCCGGAGAAGGGTGGGCACGTTTCCCGTCATGTGCACGCTTCCCCAAACATACCTTAACAAGCCTGTGTTAGAAAAGTGCCTCTGGCGCCATTCTGCAATCGTCCGAGCATATCCCGGATGTGACGGTGGAAGCTTCCACCGTACCACTGTTGTCAAAATCGAGAGTTTAAGTAAAATCGTTAGAGCGATCATAAAATCGGATCATAAAATCGAATCGTAAAATCGTAAGATTTTACATTATACTTTAAATTAATTTTAAAAGAAACCTGATATATTCTTTTTAATTGATCATTAAATATTTTAATCCAAATTATAACATAAATATAGATATAGAAGATTTTAATTTATATAATCATAAACTACTCATATTTAAACTTTTAAACAACCAAATACTTACCATGAAAATATAACATAAACATAAATTCAATTCTATACTTAAATCTAAAGATAAATAAAACACAAGATAACAAATTAATATAAATTATTCATAGACAAATGTAAATCTAAAATCATCCCAAAACAACGATATCATTTTGTCCAAAATAGTTCCCTTTTATTTATGACACAAAATTGATAAAATTATCTCAAAAATCATGTTTTTACAAGTTCAAATGCGATTTTACGATGATCTGATTTTACGATTTTGCTCCGATTTTACTTTAATACACAATTTTATCATGATTTAACTCGATTTTCATAAGTAAAATCGCGATTTTATACGATTTTACGAGTTCACTCGCGATTTTGATAACATTGCACCATACGCTTCTGTGTACGTCTCGGCCGTCAACTCTGCTGCTTGTCGGCGGCAGACATCTTGTAACACTCCTAGAAAGCCTAGATAAGAAAGTAAGGATAATGAGAGTTTGAAGGTAGTGAAAAGAAGGTGTAAATATTCTAAGTTGAATATTAAGATGGGAAGGATTTAGATGATTAAAACTTTATGAAAGAAAATAAAGTTGAGAATATAAATCATCTATATTTATAATACATGGAATTAATGTAAACAAAAGGAAGGAATATGAGATAATATATATGTGTATGAAATATTTATGCATAATGCATAATATGGTGATATATGAATTATTATGTACAAAAGAATATCAATAATATGTTAGAAGAGAAATAGGATTGAACCTTGGACCTCTTGTAAGGAACATGTATAGGATATCAAAGGGGATAGGAGAGTTATTGATAAGGAGAGAAAGGACTAAGTAGTTAAGAATAAGAAAGGATTCTTTTTACTTAAAAGGAAAAGGAAGTAAAAAGAAGTAAAAATATACATAACCAAGTTTTGATCCTTGGTTCTCTTGTGGATGCATGCATATGTTAACCAAGTGTGATAGGAGAGGATATTGTAAGAGGAGAGATAGGAATTTTAATTAAAGGAAAGAAAAGAGAGAACTCAAGAAGCATTTCTTTAGAATATTCTTATCATTAAAGAGGAGAAATAAATAAGGAGGATGAATCAAGTCAAGTTTTCCTCCCCTCATTTTAGTATAAATAGGCATGGAGGGGTGGCTTCATCCTCAACTCACTCTCCTCCTCTTCTCCTAGAGGTGCCGAGACACTCCCTCTTTTCTTTCTTTCTTTTTGTTGCCGAGCAACACAAGAGGAAGAAGCCTCCTCTTCTTCCTCCTCCTCTCCACCAAAAGACCTAGCCACTTCTTCCTCCATTGGTGCCGAGCAAAGCAAGCAAGGAAGAAAGGTCCACAAGCAAGTTCTCAACTCTTGGAAACTTAAGCAAAGAAGGTAAGCTTCCCCTCACCTGTGGTACAAGGCTTTTATGTGATTTTCGGATTTATAAGGATTAGAAAACCTAGGAAAGAATTTAAGAAAATTCGGCTAAAGAAAAGGTTTTCAAATCTAAGATGATTTAAACAAGACCTCATTTCATGATAAGATTTTCTATGCTATGTAGAAGGATTCTTTTCCATGATTTTATACTGATATGATGTATGATCAGAGGAGTATCTAACCCTAGGATTTAACCAAAAATATTTTAAAGAGGCTAGGAAGATTATTGTCTAACCAAACTAGTGCAAGGTTCCTTCTATGAAATGCTAAGGACCTTTCTTTGGTTTTCTTGCTTGGAGATTAATTGGAACCAAAAGAAAACTCACTTGTATGCTTCGGACCAGAAAGGTTAAGGGTTAGAAAGACTAAACATGCTCCTATGATAGGATATAAAGTTTCTTAAATGGTGTTCACATTGCTAGAAACTCATGAACTCTTTTTAGGGTTTTTCGGCCATGATAAAAGGGATAGCTTAGATTAGCCTAAACAAAAATATTAATATGCTCAAGACCTCTGTGATATTATGATATGAAAGTTGATTAATGCTCTCATGTTTAATTAGAATGTAGAAAATTAGTTACATGATATAAGACATGTAAGATCACAAGAGTCCTAGCTTGTTTATGATCCAATTTTGTGTATGATGTTCTTAGTAACTTTTGCCATGATATTTACTTAGGCTTTCCATGCTTTAGGCCACTTAAGAAACCTAGCTTAAGGACTGGTAAGTTTCGGCCATGAAGGAAAATAAAAAGAAAAGAAAGAATAGAAATGCTATACATAATGAGAAGAAATGAAATTATGTTATGTAATATGCCATGATATGTTATAGCATAAGGAAATGCTATACATAATGAGAAGAAATGAAATTATGTTATGTAATATGCTATGATATGTTATAGCATAGGAAATGCTATACATAATGAGAAGAAATGAAATTATGTTATGTAATATGCCATGATATGTTATAGCATAGGAAATGCTATACATAATGAGAAGAAATGAAATTATGTTACGTAATATGCCATGATATGTTATAGCATAGGAAATGCTATACATAATGAGAAGAAATGAAATTATGTTACGTAATGATATGTTATAGCATAGGAAATGCTATACATAATGAAAAGAAATGAAAAAGGAAATGCATGAAAGATTGTTAGGGACATGATATGATAGTTATGCATGATAAGTTATTTTTTTTGTATGGTTTGTACCAAGGGTGGGCTCCGTAAACGCCCCGGGGTCGATGGAGTAAGACTCGGGCCTCGTCAGTAATGGGCCTCTGAATGCCCTAGGTCGATGGAGTAAGACTCGGGCCTAGTATGTATGCATGGTAGGGTTCAAGACTTGCTACCTTGGACCTACCTATGAAGCGCGCGCATTATGTATGTGGTACAAACTGGGATCCCCTCTAATGATGATATTAATTTCAAGTACTTATAAGTATAAGTTTTCAAATTCATGATGCATTGCCTACATATTGTTAGGACCAAAAGTAGCTAGAGGGGGGGGGGTGAATAGCTCGTCGCGTGCTCGTTGCTCGGTGTTGCTTGTTTCTTCAAGAATGCGCAGCGGAAAATACATAAACAAACACAAACACGCTAACATTAGGAGTTTACTTGGTATCCACCTCCAACGGAGATGACTAATCCAAGGATCCACACCACGCACGCACCCTCCACTATGAAAACACTCCTTTTCGGTAACTACCGAGAGCGGAGAAGCCCTACAAGACTCTCAGTACAAGAAGAAGAAAGGGTAGTAAAGAATAAGCAAAAGCTTACAAGAAATGCAGTAAAAACCCTACCTTCTTCTTCTTCTCGTTGCAACTCGCCTCTTGACTTGGATGAACCTCCAAGAACCTTCAAGAACTGGCGGTGAGGAGCTTAGAGAGTGCTGGGGAGGAGCTGTCGAGAGCTCTGGAGTGAATCGGAGAAAAGGATACCGCAGCCATCGAACGCCTGCAGCTATAAACGATGTCAACGGTCGGATCCCGATCGATTCGAATGTTCCCAATCGATCGGGGAGGCTTTGGATCGATCCACGGATCGATCCAGAGCGCCTCTGTGCTCTGGAAACGCGCCTGGATCGATCCACGGATCGATCCAGCGCTTATCGCGCGAAGCAGCCGCGTCCCAATCGATCCATGACGATCCATGGATCGATTGGGACCTCTGGATCGATCCACGGATCGATCCAGAAGCTTTCTGTTCGCTGGGACAGGTCTGGATCGATCCACGGATCGATCCAGCACTTGATTTTTGTCCAAAACCAAGTCCCAAACATCCCTAACCAACATTCGGTCAACCTTGACCTGTTGGTGTGTCATGCCTAGCATCTAGTCACTCCCTTGACCTGCTAGGACTCCCTTACCAAGTGTCCGGTCAATCCCTTTGACCCACTTGGACTTTTCTCTGTGCCAAGTATCCGGTCAATCCCTTTGACCTACTTGGACTTTTCTTTCATGCCAAGTATCCAGTCAATCCTTTGACCTACTTGGACTTCCCAGCACCAGATGTCCGATCATCCTTGATCCATCTGGATTTTCCCTTGCCTGGCTTCACTCACCAGGGCTTTCACCTAGCTTCACTCACTAGGGTTTTCCATCTGACTAGCTTCACTCACTAGGACTTTCACCTGGCTTCACTCACCAGGGTTTCCATCTGCCTAGCTTCACTCACTAGGACTTTCACCTGGCTTCACTCACCAGGGCTTTCACCTAGCTTCACTCACTAGGGTTTTCCATCTGCCTAGCTTCACTCACTAGGACTTTCTTCTGCCTGGCTTCACTCACCAGGACTTTTCTTCTGCCTGGCTTCACTCACCAGGACTTTCATTTTGCCTAACATCTCAGTTAGGACTTCCCAGTCAAGTATCCAGTCAACCTTGACCTACTTGACTCTTCTTCAATCAATATCTTATTGTCAAACATCTAAACCCAAACCAAGACTCAGCTTGGTTACCCAGGTCAACCTTGACCTGAGGGATATTGCACCAACACATATGTGCTTGAATTATCTGATGATTAGATATAATGTCATGTGATATTATATGAATATGAATATGATACCCTTGTATGTCGTATGCTTATGATACCTCGCATGATATTGATATGCAATGATATGAATTCGGTTTTAGTGAGTAGGAAAGGAACTTACTGAGCCATGAGTGCTCATAGCTTACTTTCCTTGTACCGCAGATATGGGGGACGGATATTCGGAACGACGGAGCAGCAGGAGGAGCAGATAGTGATGTGTGTGGTGGTGGCTCGGCAAGAACGATTCGGACAAATTAATATTTTTAGTTATATGATCAATATATGCACATTCGAACTAATCAGAATATGTGATATCATGCTTATTTAAATAAAAGGAATGATTTAAAATTTTTCGCTGTTATAGTATAACTAAAGCATGTACGTAAGTAGTATAAGATCGTAGCGCCGCCCTTGGGTAAGAAGGGTGGGCGTTACACATCTCGAGGATGATATTACCCTGTCTCCTTTGTCCTCTTGCGTTCCTTGTCTGTTCCAGGGCCGAGCGGATAGGCCGCTCGGCACGCATCTCACTCCTGCAACGGTCATATGCTCGGCTAAGCCTGCTTCTGCCTGCTGCCTTGCGCACCGGCCGAACGGTGACCCCGCTCGACCCTTGAACCTTTTTATCGTGAGCATCGAAAATCCGACCCCTAGTCAGGTTGTACTCCATTCGATTCGGAGAACTCTCAACCGGTCGGCCAGTCTTCGGGTTGCTTCGTCCGATCGGCCAGTCTTCGGGTTGACTATCTTGACCTTTGACCTCCACGTGCCATTGACCCTTTGCTAACGAGGATCCCCCGTCCTTATCACCGGATCACATGCCTTCCCTTCAAGTCTAGTCGAAGGAGGCGCCGAGTCCGACTGACTGGACTATGAATTTGGTCGAGCGACCTTCACTTCGCCACTTCCGAAAGTGTATTCCCGATCGGCTTTAGGAGGTCCCTTAGGCCGATCGGTGAGTTGGTGGCCATGCCTTGAAGTTTTGATCTCCTTTCGTTGCTTGTTTATGCTACTGTTCTGGGGGCGGTCGGCGTCGTCGGGTCTCCTCGGAATTCGTGCCAATCCTCCTTAAGCTTGCCCACGCGCGGGTAATGGCGCTCATTAAATGCCGTCCAATCATTGATAGCCACTTGGCATATCCGCTGTCATCGTACGGTGAGGGCGTAAACTTCGATGGGACATACGTCGGTTCAAATTTAGAGTCGGACCGGCGACTATAAACCACACGGCTTGAAGACCGTCGAGCTCCGACGTTAAACCCTAGAGTCGGACCGGCGACTATAAACCACCCGGCTTGAAGACCGTCGAGCTCTGACGTTAAACCTTAGAGTCGGACCGGCGACTATAAACCACCTGGCTTAAAGACCGTCGAGCTCCGACGTTAAACCCTAGAGTCGGACCGGCGACTATAAACCACCCGGCTTGAAGATCGTCGAGCTCCGACGTTAAACCCTAGAGTCGGACCGGCGACTATAAACCACCCGACTTGAAGACCGTCGAGCTTCGATGTTAAACCCTAGAGTCGGACCGACGACTATAAACCACCCGGCTTGAAGACCGTCGAGCTCTGACGTCAATACACTTTCGGAAGTGGCGAAGTGAAGGTCGCTCGACCAAATTCATAGTCCAGTCAGTCGGACTCGGCGCCTCTTTCGACTATACTTGAAGGGGAGGCATGTGATCCGGTGATAAGGACGGGGGATCCTCGTCAGCAAAGGGTCAATGGCACGTAGAGGTCAAAGGTCAAAATAATCAACCCGAAGACTGGCCGATCGGACGAAGCAACCCGAAGACTGGCCGACCGGCTGAGAGTTCTCCGAATCGAATGGAGTACAACCTGACTAGGGGTCGGGTTTCCGATGCTCACGATAAAAAGGTTCAAGGGTCGAGCGGGGTCATCGTTCGGCCGGTGCGCAAGGCAGCAGGCAGAAGCAGGCTTAGCCGAGCATATGATCGTTGCAGGAGTGAGATGCGTGCCGAGCGACCTATCCGCTCGACCTTGGAACAGACAATGAACGCAAGAGGACAAAGGAGACAGGGTAATATCATCCTCGAGATGTCTGCCGCCGACAAGTAGCAGAGTTGGCGGTCGAGACGTACACAGAAGCGTACGGTGGAAGCTTCCACCGTCACATCCGGGATATGCTCGGACGATTGCAGAATGGTGCCAGAGACACTTTTCTGACACAGGCTTGTTAAGGTATGTTTGGGGCAGCGTGCACGTGATGGGAAACGTGCCCGTGCTTATCCGGGGTCCTATATAAAGACCCCAGACGTCGACGAAGGTATGCGCAACTATTTACTATAGCCACGTTACTCTGCCTCGTTCGTTGCCTGGCTTGAGCGTCGGAGGGCCGTCGCCGGGGAACCCCTCCCGGCTCGGCTTCTTTGCAGGATCGCCGGAAAGCCACACCACCAGTCGAAGACAGCGGAGCGTGCCACGTCCCCAGCGTCCGTCGACTCAGCGCTCGGACAAGATCAAATATAAAGTCCAAATAGACGTAATGTCCGAGCGAATTCTGAATCTCCAAGCATAAACCCGGTCAGCTCAAGGTCGATTGGACCTTAGGAGGTTAACTCTCCACTTCTCCAAAATGTAAGATTCTCAACTTACGTCCGTCCGACCCCAGTGTCAGTTGGATTTACAAGACTTAACTCTCTATTTTTCATTAGCATAACTCTTAGTCTATAGTCGATCAACCAAAGTCGGTCAGACTCTTTTTGAGAGACAGTATTGTCAGAGAATCGTAATAATCTGACAGGGAATATGCCATTACTTTGACATATATATGTCGTCGCTCATACTCCACCATCTAATATATTCTGACACCCAATATATCGTGTTGCTTCATTAATTGTTGAGGTTATAAGAGGATATAAAAGGGATGCTCTTCGTTGACCGAGAGGCTTAGGTACGCTCACCTACGCGCATGAATATATACGCATTTGCATATTATTATGTTACTGTTTATCGTCTTCTCCATATTTCACTCGGTTACTATTTTGACTACAATGTTGAAGGGTCTACGCTAGGAACTCCTTCCCTGATTCTCGCTCTAACACTTCTGTCGGCTCTACTTGTGATATACACAGGTCCGCAGCTCTTAATTTCAAGACTGCTTAGCACCATTTTCTAGCTCAAAGTTTTCTTCCAATCAACAAATAAAATTATCTTGATGTCATCCCTAGTCAGCATGCCATCCCCATTGCTTTTCAGACAGGATGAATTACGATAAAGCTAAGGTGTCATGTCATCAGAAGAAATCTGACTCATTACGATTGAATGAATCTTCACCGGAGCCAACATAATCAAAAGGCGAGGTCGTCAAAAAGCAGCTTTAAGTTTGATACAGTAGTGAAGAGGCGGAATGATGTCTTCTCCCTCGCGGCCGGCCACCTTCAGCCCTACAGCGATCGATGCAGAGATGAAAAAGGAAAAGTAAAAGACACTGGAAAGTCATGACATGGCTGAGCAGTGGGAACCGGAGAGCTTGCTTGCTTGCTCATCACCTTCTGCCTTCTGGGTCGAGGCAATAACAAGGCGCAGAGAGAGAGAGAGAAGCAAGGAAAAAAAAGCTACCTCCTGGTCAGAAGAGGAGTGGGGTCACACCTTTTGTGGGATGAAGAATGAAGATGATTACCAGTTGGCATGCTTCTCTTGTAAATGAATCATTTTACATTATTTGGAGTTGGTCGGTCCCTCAAATAATTTGCTGGCGCAGGGGTTGTCGCTAGTCCTCGCGGCGTCGTATGATTTGGGACATGATTGTTGTATGGGCAAGGGCAGGATTTGGGTGCTGGCTGTGTGGAGGGCAGGGCATGGGGGAGTCTGCCAACCTGCCGTCTTGCTTTGCCTAATGCTCAAGGCTACCAAAGTAGACGTGCTGTGTAGCAACAGGATCTTTTTTTTTTTGTTTTTGGAGTTCCAATTATCATTCCTTCATGGGCATGGAGGGACCCCTCGTAGACAAAGGTCCTTGATTAACCCTTGAATCTACCTTTATTTAATCCCAACCACTCACTAATGAATTGCCAGGATTTAAACTATTTAAGTGACGGCCTGTATTTCTTACAAAAATTGAAAACTACCAATCGTACGAGATGATATCATCAGAATAGGATAAATTAGAGATTTTCTCAAACCAAAGTTGTAAAACAAATAGGTTCGTAATATCATCCCTCTCAAAGGACAATGAACAAGAAAAAAACACTAAGGATGGTTGCATAGTTTTATTTGACATGAATGATAACTCACTTCTTGCCCGCCCACCTGCTTCTTTTTTTTTTGTTTGAAAAAAAAAGAAAGAAAAATCATTTTGACCACAGTGCAAGTCCATTGAATACTAGGGTGTCGCAGAGATTTCATCAAAAAAACAAAAGCTAAAAGTCCACAAATTTTGTGATTAACCTCATGATATAGTTATTTTATCGATAAACATAAAAATAAATCATCTTGAATTGTAAGAGTCACGTTACACCAGGATATTGACCTTCAACCCAAAGGGAGCTAAAATCAGAACATCCATAATCGACCCTCCAACAAACAAATCAAGATACGAATCCTAACTAGATTAAAAGAAAGGTCCTTCCCTGGGTATAAAAATGCTCTTGATCCTTGTAAATGCCTCACATTTTACAGCATAAAGGGTCAAAAGATTGAAGGAATTCACTGTGATAGTTATTCCAACCTGCTGCGGCTGGTTAGAAAAAATACAATTACATAGGGATCGTCAGGTCGCTTACATTGTGTAAGTGCCGTAGGGTGTACAAAATACAGTCAAGTAATCCAAATTTTGTCAGCTTTGCGTTGGGCAGCTCCCATCAGTACCTGTTTAGCAAGAAAAAAAAAGAAAAAGAAATTTTAAGTGGTTTGTTACAACCTTATCAACTCTTTTGTCAAAGCCTTTCGTAACAACAATGAGAGTTGTACATCAAGGGTGCCCATTAATAGAGCAACGCATCATACAGTCATATGTTTCTGTTCAAGTAACAACTTTAGCAAGTCTTGTGAACATTATTCTGGTAGGCATTGCCAAATGAAGGGAAGCAAACTTCAAAAACCGCTACCAAGTTACTTAGCAACTGCAGTTATCTTAAACTTCTACAAAATGATGATATCCCTTGGCGCACAGTTTAGGTTGCGCATGCACAGTCATAGCTAACAAGAAAATTCAGATCTTATGAAATCATTTTAAGAAATAATGTGGAGAATATTGTCTTTGGTGAAGTATCTAGAATTATGACAAGCATCAGCCTTTTCTTATCTCCTGAAATCCATTAAGAAATATGGGGGAAAAGATCTTCCCCAAGCAAATCCCGAGTATTGTTTTCTGCCAGTTTAGATATTGAACAGTTTTGTGTTCATTCTACTTTTGCCCGTGAGAATTTGGCTTTACAAGAGTAAGAATTTGGCATGAAAGTTTGCTTCCTGGAAAATTTTCCTGGCTTCCCTTTAACAGAAGACATAACCCAAAGACAAAGGACAATTAAAATATTTATTATTGTCCTTTTGACTTGTCTACGTAATAGAATTTGTTTCCAGTACAAAGGAAAAAAAAATATTATCAAACATATTTTTCATGAACATTTTCTTGAAAATTAAAATAAAAACTGGGAAAATTTTCCAAACAAACAATAGTGTACCATGCCAAAAGAAACATTCTCCCTTAGTTTTGGTATCTACAATATCTCATTTCATTTTTTCTCTTTTATGGGCAGTACAAGTTCATTAGTATCTGCCAGGGATTTTGTTTATCTCCCCATTCGTGACCTCATTCTCCTAGCTATCTACTTTTTCTTCACCAAGTTATACCAAAAAATGAGGGCATTTACACACCCACAAAATAATTCAAACACATTAACAAAATCAGCTTTGACCTGAGCAATCAATCAAAAGCCCAAGCCACATTTCATTCTAGTAATAATGCAATTAATAATTCAGTGGAAGAAAAAAAAAATCATATATATATACACACACAATCTTTCACGATTGCAAGAATAAATGTGCATTAAGAACACTTACCAAATTCCAACAATTCTGGAGGAGCAAACTGCTGCAAGACTAAAATGGGATATTATTCAACCAATTGTGAGCAAGATTAGATGGATATCAACTGAATGATCCATTTGATTCATCTGGAGTTGCTTCTAAACTACCTTCATTGACTACTCTAACACTAGAAACTTCTATGCATACAGATGGTTTCTTTTCACCATGCACTTCAAGTCCAGATGTGATAGTGGTAGGATTTTCATGCAAATGAGAAGTAGAAACTTTGACATTGCTCAACAAGTCTTGGTCGGAATTTTGTGCTAGTGTTGCTTTACTGAAATGATTATTTTCAACAACCAAACTCTGTGAATCCATACTGTTATTTTCACCCAATGTTCTAGGCCGTACATTGGGACTTTCTTTTGTGTTAGCTGACACTGAACTATCACTCTCAAGGTTGTTATGATTCTCACAAGGCATATCCGAATTAGCACATGCAGCTCCAGTTGTTTCCTTTAAATGATTACCTCCTAATGCATTAGATTTTTCAATGACTCCTTTAACTCTGGTTGTGATCAAATTCATTTCTATGTCAATTGCCATTGAATCATAATGGCTGCCACCCTCATTTGCAGAACTTGAATTTTGAGACACATCAGAATTCCCATTAGCTATTGCTTTCAGTTGACTAACCTTAGGGCCTGAATCTTCTGTTTTCTTAGAAGCAGCAGAATTGGGAGCAACTTTTTGTGCTGGAACAGGAGCTCGTGTAACCTTCCCATATTTGGGGGGCAAGGGCTTTCCATTGCTTGATGCCAAGCAGTTTGGGCAGTGCCATTCTGCCTTGGAGACGGCTCTGCTACCGTAAGATTGAAGACATTTCAAATGGTTTCCTTTCTCACAAGCATCACACACAAGCAGACTTTCTATGTCTGCAATCACGTTGTTGCATATTTGGCAATTTAGAGGAGCATTCATGTACTCACTTGATGGAGGCGTCCAACTTGGATGATCTGGAACCTTTGGTTGCAAAATCTTCTGCACGCTTGTAGCAATGTCATTATGATTTGTATAAAGAGCAGGTGTGTGAATGAACGCCACACCTTGAGGAGGCTGATGTGGAATATGCAGGCCTCCTTGTCCTGCTTGGATTACAGAGGACTTGATATCCTGATTTTTCATCTGATGGGAAGCTTGGACTGCATTTACACCAGCAGCTCCCTCAGACTTAATTGAACTATGATCCAACCATTTGGTTGGTTGGCCAAACCTTGCAACAGCAGCAACAGAAGATGATTGCATGGAAGAGATGGTTGAACTTTTCTTTGGTAAATTTTCAACTACAGAATAAAAGAATTTAAACATGAATAAAAAAAAAACATTCGATGAGTTTATCCTAGGGAAAGAATCAAATATGGCGAAACCAACTTCCAAGAAATTAGAATAGGGAAAAGGATTCTAAGGGAAGCATACTTTATATTTCACAAGGTTTTAATAAGCAAGCACCAAGCAGTATGTTCAAGCCAAAACAAATTGCATGTGGTATATAGAGCATCTGTGGGCTATATTTTCTAAAAAAACATTAGCTACCTTAACAATAAAGCATAACATCATGGGTAAAGAACATGAGTATACATCTAGTATATAATCCTAAACAATCCCTAAATATTAATCTAAACAACCAACTGATGCATTCATATAAAAAACAAACAATTGTATGAATAATGCAAACAATATGCTTCTTGCTTGTTATTTGATGTGGCTATAAAAGGATGCAACGTGGCTCTCATTGCATAAGCCTATGATGCGCCATGAGCAGCTTATGCAGAGGCTTTTAAGAACAATGATACCCTATGTTAAATGAATGCATGACCTCGATATTAATTAATTATCATCCAAATAGAAAGGATACTACCAATCTGCAAGCAAACAATTGGATAGTGACAAGACAGGTGCTGATTCCAGAAATAGAAAGCTTCTCTTTTCTTAAACTCTGAAACATTTAACATCTCAAGGAAAAGAAACAGAAACAAGAGTCAAAGGTATTTCTTTATTAGGTTTCTGAATTAATCAAATCAATGGATTCAGGATAAAGATATAAAAACCCAAACACACTCATGGAAAAATAGAAGCCCGAACAATGACAAATATACAGAATTCACAAAATTTGACAGATAACAGAGAAAACTAGAGTCAAAAAATATCACCTTGATCTTGTGTTACATAAGATGGCCCACTGGATCTAACATTTAATCCAGTATGCGCTGCAGGCCAACCCTTATCAAGTGGACCAGATGAATGCTTTATGTTATTAACACCAGACTGCACATTACTAACATGCAGTTGCTTCAAAGGAGAAGCAGCACAAGCTAGCACAGGAACACGAGATATAGGTGAATGAAACCCTCCAGCATCATGAGCCAACGTGCCACAAGAATCAGATTTTACACCAAAGCCTAATGGAAATTGTTGAGGTGGAAGAACGGTTGAATGCACACTTGTTTCCTTGGATTCATCCATCTATATAATTGTACCCAAAAAAAGTAATCAGATATAGTAACTAGGCTTTATTGGACAGTAAATCTCACATCAAAGAGAATGCCATATCATACAATATACATGCAAATGAATCGTGCTGTAAAATCTGAAAGTAGATTATTTTGGAATGTTTTTCTTACCTAAATACATTAACTTGTTATGAGGTCCAACTATATCATCCCTATAGCATTGAATAAAATCCTGATGTTTTAC
Organism: Zingiber officinale; assembly: GCF_018446385.1. Lineage (NCBI taxonomy): Eukaryota > Viridiplantae > Streptophyta > Magnoliopsida > Zingiberales > Zingiberaceae > Zingiber > Zingiber officinale. The sequence goes on along the minus strand of NC_056006.1, from coordinate 97,438,327 downwards.
ATGTCCATTTTCTACTTCAAGAACAATTTTTTTAAAAAAAATCTGATACCACATGATTACACTGATTTGACAAAGTAGCAAACTTTATATTTTTTGCTGAAGTCGCAAGAACTGAAGAAATAAAAGATGTAGCATAACATAAATGCAAATTTCTTATTAGCCAATGTGGTAAAGTATACCGGTTCCATTTGAGGAAATGAATATCTGGGAGAGAATCACTGTGCGAAGAGAGGATTAATATGTGAATACCATACAGATATGGGCAATAAGGTATGTTATAACGAATGATGCTTTGTACAAACTTCTTTCCTTTTTCTTATGATGCTTGCTTCTATAGGAGGCAGACTCTTTAAATAAACTCTTCATAATTTTATGATTCACATAATAAGTTTGACTATTAAAGGAAAGTTCATTATTAAACCCTGCATATCCTCATTTTTTTATTTTTTTATTTTCAAGGAAAAAAAACTTGGCTTATTATAAGGTTTTTTGAATGTTAAAGTGGTAAAGTCTTAATGGAGGAGTCACTTTTAAGGAATCACATTTGTAGCATTATTATGATTTATCAAAGGATGTTTTAAGAAAATAATCATAGTTGCTATAATTTGGTTGAAGCGAACACATAGATGCAATTCATTTCAGTTGAAAATGCCACCTTCAATTCAGAAAAAAATGCATGAATTAATTTGAACTTGTTTATAATTTGGAAGTGGTCAGAATTTGGATGAACTGAAAATGTTTAGTATAATTCAGACAGACTGAATATACCTCCGATTAAAATATCATCCAAGTACATAATATGTGATAGCAATTCAGATGAAATTGCATTAGAATGAAATGGAAGTTTGGTTCAGTTATCCTAAATAACCACCAAGTAACCTACAGTGTGTGGCATTCTTATACGAGCTCATGAAAGTCCTGTAAGGCAAAATCTACATGCAAATTACATGTTGGATAAAGTTTCTTAAAACTCCATAAATGAGACGCAGATGAGAGTGGATCAAAGCACCTAAAATATGGTAAAATGAGCAGATGAGGTTGGCTGAAGTACCTATGTAAAAGAAACATGTAGATGAGGGTTGACTGAAAAGCCCAAAACCCTGTTGAAGTGGTATGGAAACAAGGGTTGACCAAAAATGACAAAAGCCATTCAAGTGACATACCAAGGAGGATTGACTAAAAGTACCTAAAAATCATTAAAATGGAAGCAAAAGAGGGGTTGACCAAAAATGTTACAAAAAACTATTTAAACCGAGATGCAAAATAGGGTTGGTCAAAGTGTCTTAAAGCTCATGATAGTAACTCACGAATGAGGTTTCAATGATATGCCAATAAAATTGTTAATGCTACATAAATGATAAGGTAAGTCTATGCTATTCAAACAAAGTGCAGATCAGGATGACTGAAATGCAATTACAACTCGTTAAACCCATATGCAGATCAAGGATGATGACTGATGAGTAGCATAAAACCAAATGAAGCTCATCAAGAAAAAGTAAATGTATGATACATAAATTCATCAATTTTTTGAAAAAGGGTAGCTTACAACAATATTCAGATATGTGATATGTCATAAAATTGAGATAATAAGCGAATTGAACAGTAAGAGTGGAGCTCAAGGCATTCACAAAATTCTGCATTTGTAAAAAAAAAATGAAACATAGGTAAAACTGGTAGAACCAAGTATCTAGGTGGACTGAGACACCTGCAAAAGACTATCTGCATATAGCATAGTTCCAAGTTTTACAAAATTCAGAACTTAAAAAAAAATAAACTAGAGAAAATTAAGCTGGCTGAGATAGTAAAGGAAGACTTTGTTAGGGTTAATCTGTTACTCCAACGTAAGATCATAGTTAAAGGCCCTTAATTTCTTCTCAAACATTTTAGAGGACTGGGTAGGTATTTTGAGTTATCAAAAATCGATCACTCCAATGGAAACTTCTTGATATCGGCCTCTTGAACAAGCCCACCATAAACAAGCTATCCACTAAACTTGGTTGATATCAAATTTCCCTGTAGTAGCAAGGTTATAGCCAAAGAGGAAAAGATTCTTGGAGATTATAGTCATCTATTCTCTCTACTTGGTTGATTGAACCTCCCTGTACTAGCAAGGTTGTAACCAAAGTAGGGAAATTATTGGCAGATTGAACTAGTCACATTTAGAAGTTGTTTGATTCTTTGTATTCGACAATGGTAAAATATTAACCTTTTAAAATGGATTGAATCCCCAGATTTACAACAAGAAGATATAGTTCATGAGATTTAACTGTTTTTTAAATCAGCTTCTGACAATGCTCTTAGGAGGACTCTTCAGATTGATTTGACCTGGCCTTAGCTTCTCTAAGTTGCAACTCCTAGAGAACAGTATGGGTAATGCCTAGTTCATTTCACTTTAGTTAGTCACTTTGATAAAGACAAACTAACCTTCTCTTCCTGGTAAGATAAAGTAGCAAAGAGGCGTCAAGCATCACCTTGGGCAAATTGGGGGCACAACAAATGAAGAGGACGAGACACAAGCATAACTTCAGAGCTTTTGACATCCCCACTACTTATTGCATCACCTTAGAGCTATCCTACAAAGACCTGATCCTTTAAATATCCATGGACCAATATACCAGAGTCCTGTGCTCGTGTTATACCAAGAATGTTCCACTATCTGATTGCCGTTTAACCATATTGCTCACAATTTAGAAATGATAGAAGAAAAATGACATTGGAATGAATATGGCAGTCCGCATTGGCATGTCCATCCTAAATGCCATGACAGATAGCAATCTAGTGCGAGAATACAAAATTCGAAGCTATAACAAAAAAAAAAAAAAGAGTCACAGGCTAGTTGACTTTCACCTAATACTCTTCGCCCATCAATAGACTTCTTGTGAGCTGTCCCATACTAATATCAAGAGCAGTTCGTCCTTATTATTTCTCAGTAAAAAGGCTAGCATTCCTCCAAGGCAATTGCAATCCTTAGCCACAGGCGAAGAATCACCAAGAAGAGAAGAAGAAATACCTTTTTCTTGGTCAGCAACAACTTCTCTGCAATCGACATCTTAGGCGGCCGGAATCCCAGACCAGGATCCTTGGACCTGCTCAGCCCGAGATCATCCGCCACGACCCTGACGGCCTCCGTTGAGAATAGCTCCTTCGGCCTGATGGCCTCGCAGATCATCACTAGCCTCTCCCTCGCCTCGGCCACCAGCGCCTTCTCGGCCGCCGTAGGCTCCTTCCCGCCGCGCAACTGTCCCATGGCAGACAAAACCATCACGATCTCCGCCACCCGCTTCAAATCTCCCTCCTCCCTCGCCCTCTTCCTGGTCTCAGGATCGCCACTCGTGGCGGGGCCTTCCTCGCCCATGCTCGAGATGCGGACCTGAAACGAGGAAACAAACCGAGAGCCATAAGAGCGCAAGGAAGAAGGATGGAGGAAACCCTAACGAGAGCGGCAGAGAGGCGAGACGAGGCGGAGAGAACAGAAGGGGGAGAATGGTTAAGTTTAAATACCAAATTGGAGGCTAGGGAGGGCGTTCGATGGAGTTTTAGTAGAAGCGATCGCGCTGGGAGCTCGAGTCGTGGGAGAGATTTGGGAAGCAGAGGGAATAAAGAGAGGGTGCGGCAAAAAGGGCTTATTTTTATTTTTATTAATTTTTAATTTGTATTTCTGTTTCTTCTCGCCCTTGCGCTTCTCCCCTGGACCCCTGTAGACCACAGAGAGTCCGATCGGATTTAATACATTGTCCTCTTCGCGAAGACCTTAGTCGTCCAGTTGAAACTGTACACGTGGTGATCGCCAACTAATGTCAGCCGCTCATGTATCCGATCATCCGATAGAGCTGATCTAAACGGTTGCGGATCGAGGGTCCAGTCGGGTTCCCCTATCGGATTTAGCAGTATAATTTTAGCAGAAAAATAAAACAGTATTTATTTATATTTTTCAATCTAATGGGCCGCCATAATGGGCCAACTTGTTAACCCACTCCAGCCCTTCAATGCAAATTCTAGCTTTCCACCCCCCATAATTTCACAATTTGACATTTTGCCCCCTTTGAAAAGTTAAAAAGATATGTTTCTTTTCCTCCCAGGAAATACAATTAGCTTAAAATTAATAGTATAAATTTCCACAAGGATCATTTTGTATTTAAATCAACCAAAAATATCTTCGGAGCTGAACAATCTTTCACTTGCATCTTCGCTCAACAGTGGCACCTGGAGCTGCTCATAGTTCAGTTGTCTGGCTGCTTCATATACTGCAATCCCGACACTGACCGAAAGATTCAAGCATCGCACATATGTATCGATCATTGGAATCCTGATAGTTCCGCCACCGAGGCATTCTGTGCTGCAATCCATCAAAGCTTGAGGGGGTAGCCCAGTAGTCTCCGAACCGAAAACTAGCCAATCACCTTTCTTGTAGGAGAAATCCTGGATGTGAGAATTATTATAAGCATTCATAGCTATGAAGTTGTGCTCCATAGCTAGTAATTAACAATCCCAACTAACTTCAAAGAGCAAACAAGATATTTAGAGTCCTTCATATCTTAAGATGGAATATAACTTAGATTTGTTATGAGAGTTGCTGAATAAAAGTAGCCAGTATAACTACTCACAGAGTGGATATGAGTGCCTCTCTTGGTGAATGCTAAAAGCCGTTTCTCACCATCCTGAGGCAAAATGATGAATGGATTAAATGTCTAAACGGGACATCATGATACTGGTAGTTAGATAAAGAAATACCTGCTGTTTGAAGTAATCGTGAAATTCAGACCAAGAGTTGTGCACTTTGACAACTACATATCTTATTCAGGAATTCATTAACAATGGAAAACTAGCCTCATCAATAGTGAGCACATTGATCTGAATAAATCAATTAATCCAATTCTATATTGACATACACAAAATCAAAAATGGAGTAAAGTAGTCCAACACATAAGCAACAACTACAGAGTCCATAGAACCTATTAAGATCAGCAGTGACACTCTGAGTCTTGAATTGCAGCGAAGGAATATTGCATTGAGTTAAAGAGTGGAGATACAACGCAATATCATTTCGAAAGATAGGAAGTAAATGCAACTTCATTTTGAATGATAGGAAGTAAATGGAACAACATTTTGATTACAGGATACGGCCAATAGTCCAATCCAGCACGCTTGAGTTTGGAATCTTCTATTTTATATCCCAAAGGCTGAAAGAAAACAAGAACAAGCTAGTAATGTGGTCCAAAGATGAGCATATGGGATTTGAAGAGATAATATCCTAACAAAATTATTAGGCTTGGTCATATAACTGATCTTAATTATACACTTTTTTAAACAATTAACAGTAGTTTAACCATGACTAACAGTATGACTATGTCTAACATCAATCTATGTGTTCTTAAAGTAATATAGATGGGGTTTTTTTTTTTTATTCATCTCTTGTAACTAAGCTTCTCTATACCGAGCTTCATCTATACCCACCCACTAGGAGCGGGCATAGTTTGATTAATTGATTTACCAGAAAATTTTACATCAAACCCAAATCTTTTAAGATAAACACTTTCAAACCGAACCAAACCAATTGAGTCATTCAATTTAATTCAAAACATAAAAATTAATACTATATTACCTTTTCAATAATAAAAGAATCATCAAATCATACATTAAAATTCCCTATCTTCATAAATATATATCTATACATATATCCTGATTTGTTCAGTTTGATTCAATAATGTAACATTTCCCCAAGCCCAATTTTTTATTTTATCAATTGCAACTGAACAGACAAACTGAATTTTTCAACTTGGTCTGATTTGGTTTTTCCATTCTTGATTTTGAATGCCCAATCCCTGCCACCAATCTCACACAAAAAACATGTTATAAATGATGTAGATACTTTCATGATTCAAAAATGGTTGTCAATTTTTGGTAAAGACCATAACAGAAGAAGCAAACTGTCTTGGGTGATCAGTGGCTTATAAGAGCATGCAAGCTGTCCCAATAAGTTTTAAATGTAAACAAAGAGACAATTGCATTACAAGGGCCACAATAAAACAATGATAAAGGTACCCTTTACATGAAGAATATTAAGCACCACCCTTACCCCAACAAGATGGAGTCCAACAGCTGAAGCAGCACATGTTCTGGCAATGGATCCAGTATTTCCAGGAATCTTCAAGAAAAACTTTTGTCAGCAAGTCATTATTTTCTCCGACTAGTTGTCCTCAAAGAAGCTTTCTATATTATGATTTATGAAGTTCTTGAATAGGTTAAGCAATTTTTAAAAAGAGATCATCAACTAAAGATAGTCAATACTAGGACCTCATGCATTTACATTTACAAAACATGAGAGGAAATCTTTGATAAATGAAGCATGCCATTCTTGCCAAGTACTCTTAAGGGTACGTTTGGTTGGGAGTTATCCTTGATAACCTTGGTTATCCATCCAAGGTTACCAATGAAAACCCTATTTGGTTTAGGTAATCGATGATTCCCGAGTGATGTTCCATGCCCGACACGTCAGCAAAAGAGGCATGCAACCCGGAATCGGAAAATCTCGGAAAATTGAGGTTTTTCTTAATTCCCCGGTTAACAAAAAAATTTTACCCAAAATACCCTCGAATAAGAGAAAAAATGTGATAAAAAAGAAAAATGTAAAGAAAAAAAATATAAAATATAAAATATAAAAAATAAAAATAAAAAACTTTAAAAAAAATAAAAATAGAAAAAACATTTAAAAAAATTAAAAATTAAAAATTAATAAAAAAATGGAAAAAATAAAAAATAGAAAAAAATAGACAAATGTAAAAAAATTAAAAAAACGTAAAAAATTTAAAAATATATAAAAGATAGAAAAAAATAGAAAAACATAAAAAAAATTAAAAAACATAAAATAATAATAATAATAAAGAAAAACATGAAAAAGAAAAAATAAAAAAACATAGATTTTAAAAATAATAATAATAATAATAATAATAATAATAATAATAATTATGGTTGGTTTTGTAATTAAGGGTAATATAGTAAAATATTAAAATAGGTTATTCATTAAAACCTTCAAACAAATAAGTCTTTGTTGCATTACCTAGATTGAACCAACAACATTTCGTTATGTTTTATTCCTCATAACCTTGGTTATGTGATTACTTGGTAATTATATAACCAAGATTATACATGATAACTTGAACCAAACGCACCTAAGAGTTTTCCCTTGAGTAAATGTATTGATGACAGGACCAATTCATATGTGAAAATATGCATCACAAATTTCTTTCATGATATCCTTACACCAGCATATCAACCCTTACACTGCACATCAGCCTGGAGTGTTCAATTAAACTTTTGCAGAATTTGGAATAGGTGGAGAAATTGGATCAATAATAGACAAGCTGATCATGATTGATGGTTCATACAATTTGAGAACATTACAAATCTGGATAAGTTAGGAACATGCTTATATAGACTTAAATTGAATATAAACAACTGGGTCACCAGATAGATTAGCTAAGCAACCATTTAAAGAGGAGGGGTGAATAGAAGGAACTTAAAAATTAAAATTTTTCTTGCAAAATAAAGCAATTCAAATTCGTTAGTAGCGTAGTGCGTTCGCATAGATTGGTTGATCATGTCAAGAATGTATACGCAGAAGGAATAAGTAAAACAATTAATACAATGCTAACACTAATACTAATTTCACATGGTTAATACCCTCGCGCTTACTCCACAACCTATCAATTCATGAAGTGAAACACTCCCTTACATCCACTATCAACCACTCCTTTATACAAGGCGGAGCAAGTCTCTTACAATCCCAATACCTTGGGACGATTACAAGTATCTCCTCTTTAATAATAAACAATAATGTAAGCTAAGGGGAGAAGAATTACAAAGAGCCTGTTGAAGAAAGTCTTCGCTTTGAATCACAAGCCGTTAGATGTTCAGCTCGAGCAGTTGGTTACAACAAGATCACACTTACTCTCATACACCCTTGCTAAGTCTGACAAGCTCTAATGCTTGTATAGAGCAGCCCCAAGGGCTCTATTTCGAATTGTCTAATTGTTTGAGCAATTCTACCCATTGAGCAATCAATGACTCTCTCGTTAGTCAACTATAACCCAGTTTGATCAATTGTTGCTCAATCAGATGCATTCTAATAGTAATTTCTGAACCCTAGTGCTTAGGCGACTCCCAAGTCAATTGAACGACTTCACTCTGCTACACCCTTATAAATCTATGCAAAGTTACGAGATCAAGCTTGACTGACAACTATAATAGGAACTTGTTGTCCATTATTCAAAATCTTCCTACAAGCTATTAGGTAGACTAAACCCCTACTCGATGCATGCATGAGTAACACAAGACAATCCTAACTTAAAATTTTTGTCAAACAAATCAAACCGTGATCGAATACAACCGCTTGGGACCGTCTTTGCACTAAGAACAACTGCAAGCATGCACCTGTTGTACAACAAAACGTACCAAGTAGAGCTCCACCAACAATGTTGGTTAACAAAAGATCATAAATCAACCATTTATTTGCTATGATTATTCACCCAAAGAATTCTCTTTACTCATTTTACTCGCAAACCCCACGCTTCATAGGTAGAAATTACCTCTCTACAAAGGTAGTTTAGTTACAGATTATTTTTGTACTTGTAACACTGCCTTTCTGTTTCAGGGTAGACAAAAAAGCCACAAGAGTTGTTGTTTTCGTGGAATATTTCAGCTGGCTGTTTGTTATTTATAAATAAATATATTTTAATAATTCTGAATTCAACAACAGGTTTGATTGAACATATGATTCCTAAATTTTTCAATGCAGCAAAACACATTTGCATTAGATGATGGGTTTGCCTAGTCTTGTGAGCTAGCTCCAGACAGGTTGCCTCAGATATTTAATCAACCCTTATTTGTATAGTGCTTATGCTGTAGCACACAAGGTCTCCCAAGAAGTATATGAGTTACTTTTATAGGAATAATATTACACAAATAGAGTTATTATAATTTTCACAAGAAAGAGAAATAAGGCAGTGTTGTGTTATCGGAATAGTTGTGTTATGGATCCATTCGACCTTGTATGGCCGGGGATGTGGCTGCGTAGGAAGCTTGAGGCACTCTTCCATAGTGCTGAGACAACATTCATACAACTTCCTCCATCAATGAAAACCTTATTGCTTGATTACCACAACGAACCAACATCTGAAAAATAGTTGCCCGTCGCCAATCTCACCTTCGACTTTTGTATTAAGAATACGCCTAACAACACTTGCCAAAGAAGTGTCTTCTTCTTACAAATCATCTTCATACAAACTCCAAAATCAAAAGAATTTTCTTCTCTTTTTGATTTTCAACATCATCTTCATGCTCTATCCCAATAAGTAGATTCTTTTTAGGACAATTATAAGCCATATGACCTGGTTGCTGACATTCGAAACATATGCCGCCCTTGTTCTTTAACTCAGTTAGGTTCAAAGGCGGTTTAGAGTCACTTTACTGATTAAATGAGTTGACGAATCCACCTCTTGCTCGCTGGTTGGTTTCATGAATTCTTTTATTCATCGTTGAAACTCCAGGCTTCTTACCAAATGAATAACTTAGATACTCCTCCATATCCAAGGCAACTTGGAAAGCTTGTTCTAGGCTGTAAAGTGGTTGTCTTAATAATTGCCTTCTAATTTCATACTTTAATCGACCTTTAAACCTTGCAAGAGTTTGTCTAGGATCTTCAACAATTTGGCTCCTTGTCTTTAACTCATCGAACTTTTACATATACTCAGCCACAAGTGATTCTGCTTTAAATTAATAAGTTGATCACATGATCTGTCATAGTAATTTGTAGGCAAATACTCTTCTTGTAATTTGGTTTTCATCTCCTGCCATGAGTTGATTAGTGGTTGTCCTAATCTTCTTATGTCTGCTTCCACACCAGTCCAACATTACAGCATACACACAATTATACTAGGACTCAAGCAACATAAATGCTAATAGATGGACTCGTTGAAAACACAAAGGACTTGGACACATAGGAAACTTAAAAGACCCATAAATATGCTACATTTTCCAAGCATGGGAAATTAAAGCATATTGGAATTGTTGGCCATTTAATGCTGACTTTTGACTTCAACCCTTAGTAATTTATGAACTTTATATCATTTCTCAAGTAGGTTTATCATCTTCCAAGACATGCCAAATTAGAGCATCTCCAATGCAAGCTTTATTAGAGGATTGTAAAATTGAAAAACCTCACCAAAAAGAGGTTTTATGGTTGTGTATATAAGGTTTGGGGTTTTTAATTTAAGAGCAGGTTTGATTTTTCAAACCTGCTTTTTTCTCTTAAACATAGAGCTAATAATTAATGTCAATGATTGTCATAATGTTTTATAATGTTTCATTTTATAAATAATTAATAATAAGTCCACTTATGGAGAGAATTAATGTGCATGAGCCATGCAATTACATGTGGAGAGAATTACAAAAAAGCTCACTTAGAGCTTTAACTATTAGGAATATTTCAATGAGTTTTTATAATGTTGATGTGGCATATTGAAATCTTCAAAAAAGCTCATTCAAAGCTTTAACTATTGGAGATGCCCTTAGTAGTGCAGTTTTAGAATCTTCATTTCTGTGCTTATAAACTTTTAATGGAGTTTGTCACTTGTCTCCATCAGCTTATGTTCACATTCTTGGTTAGAAAATAATTTCTAGACATCTAGACAAAAAATTAAAAAACCCACGAGTAATATCATATAATGAATACTAGGAAAGCAACCATATTTCAACATGAAGAATAACATGATAAACTACTTGTAGTAAAGGAACTGGAGTCTCTTTACTGTATGATCGGACACAGCTTTTTTAGTTTGTTTAATATCTTCTGCCAGGTATTTAGTTTCTGAGCTAAAGAGAGTTTGAATTCATACCAGAGGAGAAACAAGTACTACTTGAAGAAACTTGTTTGGCGAAGTTTCGCTAACAGCTCCATTAGCGCTACTGGTACAACATTTGGCATGGCCAATTTCAACTGTCAAAATATAACAAGTGTACAAAATACTCCTATATGTTAGCTCATAAAAATGTTTGAATTCAACCCAGATGAGCTTAAATCGGTAACAACAGAAGATATATGTTAAAAGACCCAAACTTTTTTGTCATTTTGATTTTTTAATAATAGAATTAAACTAAAATTAATGAAAATCTTAATTCTTAAAATCGCATCCCTTTCAACTTCCATAGACCTCAAGTAATGAAAAGAACAAAAAAAAAATGATTAATAGTTTTAACCATATACCCTAGGTATTGCCACCGTTATCTCATCGATTAGCAGAGTTTGGCTAAACAGAACACAAAATAAGGTTGAGATGATTTTTCTTACTCATAAAGTTTCAAGATTTCAAGCTAAACGGCTGGATTGTTTGCATAATTGTTTAGTTTAGATAACACGAAAATTAATTTACTTGGAGTCGGAATTGACTGAAAAGGGACAAAAAATGAAACATTGATCGAGTTACACTACCTAGAAATCAGTGACACTAAAAGCAGACATTTGCAAAGCAAGGGCAAAGTCTTCGCAATGCCAGTTATTCCCAAATTTTGAGTTTCAATTGGATGCTAACCTCGGTAGGAAAAGGGCTCCAACGATGATGAAGAATGGAAGGAGAGCGAAGCTATTTTATGAGGCGTTCGGCCCGACACCCGAAAGAGTCGACGAGTCCTGAGGTCACAGCGAAGACGATCGATGAGTAAACGGGAAGAACACGGAGCCATAGTAGGAAAAGGGCGGAGAGACTTCCGTCACCGAAGCAGGTGGAGCGCTCGTTGGCCGGCGGCCTCCATCAACCGCCGCCTCCTCCTCTACCTAGCACTAGCAGAGACGAAGGGATAAGAGTGGCAACTGGAAGTTTAACCCAGTGACGAAGAGAGGCTAAATCAACCCTAAAATTTTAAAATTATAAATATATATAGATACACACATATAATTTAATATATATAATTATATATTACTTAAAAGTATAATTATTTACAAATGGATTCCACTGATAGCTAATTAATTATCTTTCACTTTATTACAAATAAATAATACCTTCCTATCTCTCATAAATCATTCCTTATATGTCCTTTAGAGGTTGGTGCGGGGGCAAGATTAAGTTGGTTAATACGGAATAAAATTATTATCAGGACAAGGATTCAAAACTTAATAAAATCGAAAAAAGAATCCTCCTCTATATTAATTAACTATAATTTTTCAATTTATCTTTTCACATATAGTCGTGGGACTGACCGTATAGAATTATTAGAATGACAAATTTTACTTTTTACTATCTTTCTGGACAGTGTGATAATCGAGGCATAGGATATTGTAATATAATATATTTGAGTCGAAATTGTACATTCGAGTATTCTCCAATATCTTGATCATCCTCCATGTTCGACGGATTATAAACCATTCTTTATGCAAGTATTAATTATTTTATTTTATTGTATTACCATAAAAAAAAATTAAAACGTCAATTCCTAATCGTCCCCATTCAGGTATCAATAATTTTAAAAAAAATAATATTCTCTTTATTTAATAATTTCTTAAATTGTATTCTCAGTCTAATTATCAAAATTATTTTATCAACAAAATTTGAGATTCTAATATAGTGCAACATCTTTATCAAAAATACATAATTTAAAGTCAAAAAGATATCTTATTAAATTTAGATATCTATTTTTTAATACACTCTACATTAATTTCCTTATTTCTTCTATCTCCTCATGTTTAGTAAATAGAATCTATTCTTTAAATTTAGAGAAAGTTGTTGTAAAAAAAATTTAATTATCATGTTCAAAATTTAAAGAATAATCTTTCAATAGAATATCTAATCTGTATACTCTAATTATACGAATTAACAACCCTTTCAAAACAAAGCGGTAATTAAGGGGATATTTATCCTAATACGATGATCTTTTACACGGGAGATCAAGGGGGTGGATCTTCTGGTCCGCAAAGTGTAGATCAATTCATGGTCCAATCTTTACATTGATGGGGGCAATAGGCCCTCACCTGTTAACAGAAGGGGGTCATTGCCTCCCACTAATCCCCTTGTCCTGGTCTAGAAGCGGATCAGGACAAGAGGACTAAAGGATCTGGTCCCGAGATCAAGTATCCAACGAAGTGGTCTCACATTTTTTTTTAATTAATCGTAAAATGTATTGCAGCTAATTAACGCTTTTATATATATATATATATATATATATACAAACTCCGAATGAACAACTCGATACAAACAAAATGAAAATGCTTATCAATTTATTCAAGAATCCGGTATGCATATTTGTTGTCTGGGTACATGAAATAACTAAATCCGAAGAACAGCAAGACATCGAACAGTATAAATTCGAACCGATTATATAATCAACTAGAGGTGCAAGCTCACGTCCAATCCAGCATATTTCGACTTGTCGCCGTCGTCCATGTCTTTCGCACGCGGCAACATTTCCATCCGACGACTGGCCATGGCGCCGAGAAAGTTAACCGTCACTTTCTCCCTGTCGCTCTCCCTCCTGACGACCTCCCGTCGGAAATACTGAGGCGGAGCCGCCTCGCGGCCGACCTCATTCTCACAGCCGCCGCCGCCGCGGCTCGCGAGGTACTGCGAGGAGGCGTAATAATTGTTGCGCGGGTTTTGCAGAGAAACCAACCGATCGCTCGCGTTCGCGGCGTGCGACGGCCCGAGGAGGAGGATTCGGCGGTACGAAGAACTCAGAGCTGCGGGACTCGCAGCAGGAGCAGCGCCGACATGCCCAGTCGGCGTCGCCACGTACCTTCTCTCCTGATGATTGACGACGTGGCCGTTTTGCTGCTCGTGCGCCTGCTGCTGCTGCTGCGGGTTCGTCGCATGCAACCTGCTGCGCCACTGCTCGTGCGCGTACGGATGGTACGGCTGCACCGACGCCTGCGGCGGCCGCACTTCCTTCCGCGTGTCCCTCAGCACCAGCCGTCGCGCCGCCAGCGCATGCGAGCGGTCGGCGGCCGACCCAAAATAGTCCTGCGGGAATTCCATGAGACCAAAGCAGAGCTGATTCGTGGCATTCCATGGAAACTAGCGCACGTTTGTGCTATTTATAAACGGGAATTCTCCATGCATTAAACGTAGAGCTGGCTCACGTAGCCAAGAACTTAAGACTTGTTAAACACTGCAGGAGTTGCCAAATTTCAGCTCCTAACTGAGACAAGTGTTGATGGTTCGCGTATTTTTTAAGTCATTCCATCCATAATTCGAACGAGGGTGGAAAATGATTTTTCGTTGGGAAGGTGAACTGTAATACTCCCATAACAAGCCCTTCGTGGGGTCGTAGCATGGCCTGATATTAATTATGTCCAATCTGACCTAATTAATCTTTTTTTATAGATGTTTTTTTAATGTGGTTTTTTGGATTGCTATTATCATTGTATTTATTGAGAGAATCATTAATGATAATAAAGCAAGTGATTTAATTTTAGATAACAATGCAACGTGCGACGGAGCAATTTTTTTTTTTTTTTTTATAAAAGGAGACTAATTATGTGAAAATCTATTTAAGGGAAAAAATTAGAATCGGCTCTTTTTTGAAAATAAAAAAAAGGGAGGGTTCAAGGACATGCTATTTTTATAAAATACCCACAAGTGTGTCGGTTATAAATGATCTAACTTTTAAAAAGTACTATAAATTATAAATAAAAAATTATAAAACTTCTAAAAATAATAAAGATTAAAGTGATTTGAGCTTCTGACATATTTTTTAAAACGGCTATATTGATTATTATTATTTATTTTAAAAGATAAAGAATTTAAATTTAAATAATTATCATAAGATATATTTTTAAAAAATAATGGTCGTATAAATAAATAATATAATTCTCAAAGTTTAGAATCAAATTGTTTTATTTTTTCAAAAAACAAAATTAATTATAAATATAAATGTGATAATTTGAGTAGAAGCAATTAACCTGCTAATTTAGATATTCAAATTTAAAATTTAAGTAAAAGACAATTTAACTAAAATTAGTACATGACCATTTTTAATCATTTAATTGCTTTAGAATGTTTAATTAGTTTAAAAGAATGAGTGAATTTTAAGGATTTATTAAAGTGCATTTATTTAATTACATATAAATAGTCATTTGTTTAATCGTTTTATAGTGTTCTTAATGACCTCTTAAATTCAATCTATATATTCAAATTAAAAAATTGAATAAAAACAATCTTTTAATTGTTTTAACAAAAATGTTATATGGTTAATTTTGATTTAAATTATCATTATTTTTATTTGGGAAAAAAAAACATATGAACTTACCAATTTTGTTTCACTTTAAATTTGTACTATTTTTAAAATGGGGTCATTCACTATGTTTTCATTAGGGATTGAGCAGCTCATGCACATCATAGAGACAATATCCTAATTAGCATAACGAACATCCCAGAGGCAAGGTGAGGTTGTGAGGAACTATGATCACTTCAGAGACATTATAACTAAGAAGCCCTGAGCGACCATAGTATGACAAAAGGCCCTCCAACCAAGTCATGCTGTCACAGTGCGGCTTTTGGCACATGGGAGGTTATCTGTGCGAGCTGGACAGGATTACCTGGAGGACAGACTATGCACCTTCTACTAACATGATGAGAAGACGTTGGATCATATTTTCTTTAGATGTGAGCCGATCTGATAGCTATGACGACAAATTAGAGTTTGGCTACATGCGCGCCCTTAGATGGCCACATACCTGTGCATGTTGTAGATTTTCAGACGGCAGTATCGGGGGACCTCCACCTTGACCAAGCCCCGCCACCTTGCCATGTCAATGATGATACATCACATTTGGATGGCAAGGAATCACAACATATTTCAAGAAAAGGTTTGACGGCGAGCTGGTCCTGAGGAAGATATAGATACATGTCTTCAAGACACTTAGCATACTCTCGGATCAGGTACTCAGACAAGAATGATAATTTAGAGGTCATGCAAATTTTTTAGATACTATCCACTTTATACATCTCTTCATACATGCACAGATAGACCTCATTGGGGGCATACATAATAGCACAAATGAAGATTAGTATAGTAACGGCATGCATTTTGATACAGCTTAAGTGTAGGGATTGTTGTACACTTAGTGAGAACATACATCTTGCATTCATAGTCATCACCTATGTAGATAGGACACTACAGACAACTAGGCAATAGTTAGTATTCATCATACATCTACATTTTGAGGTTATATATATATATATATATATATATATATATATATATATATATATATATATATATATATATAGTGATTTAAAATGATTAAAATTGGAATTAAATGAATTTATTTGAGAAAATAAAATAATTAATAAGTAAATAAATTTATAGAATTTATTAGAAGTTTATAGAATTTTTTTGGATTTTTAAATAATTAGTAGTTTTAGATTTTATGGGAATGAAGGAGAGTCTTAGTGCAACGGTAAAATTATTGTCATGTGACCAAAGGATCACAGATTCGAATCCTGGAAACAACCTCTTGCAAAAGATAGGATAAGCTGGGTACAATGAATCCTTCCCTGGAACCCCGCATGACGGAATCTTCGTGCTCATAAATATTCTATTTAAAGTGAAAGTTGATAGAATCAATTTACCTAAGTTTAATTATTAAAATCTAAGGTGGCGTTTGGTTTAGAGGTTTGGAAATGAGGGAATAGATTCATTCCCAAATCTTGTGTTTGGTTGATGGGAATGGAATCAAGATTTTGGAATGAAACCCAAAAACTTGGGTATGAATGAAACTCACCCCCTCCCTTGGGTTTTGATGGAATGAGAATAAAAATTAAGTTTTGGACGAAAATACCCTTAGTATATTTGTTCAATTTTTTTTTTCATTTCACTCTCTCTCCTTGTTCTCTCTCATCATACTTTATCTCTCCTCATTATATCATCACATTTTTCTCTCTCAACATACGTTCTCTCTAATCACACATTTTCTACCATTTTCTCTTTGTATTATCTCTCATCACACACACTCTCATTATTTCCTCTCTCTTCATTCTCTCCTTATTTTTCAACGTACTTTCTCTCACCTCAATCTCTCTTACCATGCTCTCTCTCCATATTTTATCTTATCACACTTTCTCTCTCTTCATTCTCTTCCATCACACTATCTCTCCTCATTCTCTCTCAACACATATTTTCTACCATTTTCTTTTTGTATTTTCTCTCATCACACACTCTCTTATTATTTCTTCTCTCTTCATTCTCTCCTTATTTTTCAACGTACTTTCTCTCACCTCAATCTCTCTTACCATACTCTCTCTCCATATTTTATCTCATCACACTTTCTTTCTCTTCATTCTCTTCCATTACACTATCTCTCCTCATTCTCTCTCAACACATATTTTCTACCATTTTCTCTTTGTATTTTCTCTCATCACACTCTCTCTCTCATTATTTTTTCTCTCTTCATTTTTTCATCGTACTTTCTCTCTACTCAATCTCTCTTACCATACTCTCTCTCCATATTTTATATCATCATACTTTCTCTCCCTTTATTTTCTTTCATCACACTCTCTCTCCTCATTCTCTCTCAACACACATTTTCTATCATTTTCTCTTTGTATCCTCTTTCATCACACACACTCTCTCATTATTTTCTCTCTCTTCATTCTCTCCTTATTTTTTCATCATACTTTTTCTCTTACCATATTTTTTCTCTCCTCAATATCTCTTACCATACTTTCTCTCTATATTTTCTCTCATCATACTTTCTCTCTCTTCATTCTTTTTCATCACTATCTCTCTCCTCATTTTCTCTCATCACACTTTCCCTCTCTTCATTTTTTTCCCATCACACTTTCTCTCTCATTACATTTTATTATCATACTTTCTCTCCTCAATCTCTCATTTTCTCTTTCTTTATTTTTTTCTACCACTCTTTCTCTCTTAACACACTTTGTCTCTCATCATACTTTTTCTCTTCTCAATCTCTCCTATCACGCTCGCTCTCCTCATTTTCTCTCATCACACTTTCTCTCTCTTCATTTTTTCCCATCACACTTTGTCTCTCTTCATACTTTCTCTCTCATTATATGTTTCTCTCACATTCAACTTTATCTTTCATCTATTTTTTTTTTTATTTTCCTCTAAGGGTAAAAAAAGGAAATTTAGGTTCATTCCGATTGAAAATATTCAACTAACCAAATATTATTTTTAAGAATGATACTCAAGCTTATACCCATTCCCATTCCATAATACTATGATACTCATTCCCATTTCGATTCCTAGGAGAGAACCAAACACCACCTAAGTTTTGTTACTCTTGCGTCATTCCGCCACCCCGTCGCTCATGGTGCTGCCGCGTGATCACCGCACAATTGACTGGAGTTGCCACTTACGGTTGGACGACGACGTTGCACTGCTATCCTCGCATGCAGCCATCACCAATGCCCTAGTTCTCTCTTGCTTCCTCCCTACGTATGCACAGACGCCACCCGTGCATCGTCGCCCTCGCCGCCTAATGGGGAAATTGCTAGTGTTCTACAAAGGCACCTCCGCTGGTGTTCTACAGAGGCAATCACTAACGTCCGACCATGATTGCCGTTAACGATAAATAAAGGGTTAGTAATTAAGGTTAATTAGGTTGTACTGTTCAATTGGGTATATTAATCTGTTAATTTGATTAATTGGTTTAATTAGGTTGATTAAAGTGATTATACGATTTATTCATGATTAACAAAAATTATTAGATGATTAACTAATTATTTACAGTTGATTAGAATTAGATAAACCTTGATTAAATCAGATTATCATTAATATGAGTTTAATGGATTTATTTATGATTAATTAGGTTAATTATCTATACTTATTGATTAATTAATAACGTGATAAGAAGTATTATAAGTTGATATAATTAAACC
Source organism: Zingiber officinale (assembly GCF_018446385.1). Classification (NCBI taxonomy): domain Eukaryota; kingdom Viridiplantae; phylum Streptophyta; class Magnoliopsida; order Zingiberales; family Zingiberaceae; genus Zingiber; species Zingiber officinale. Next base: position 97,419,440 of record NC_056006.1, on the reverse strand, counting down.
ATAACTTAAGTGAAGAATTGAAAAGTCTTGATACAAATTTGTTATACCATGATTAAGGGGTTAAATGATTACTAGAAAAGTAGAATATATAAATGATTAACTTATGTGAGTTATTTATGAATATTAGAATTACACTAGCACTTAATTTTGATAATTTTGATTTGTATCCTATCCTTGTAGGATTCAAGCGTGAGATAGACCCCTCCCTTAAAGACAGTTAGGGTATTCTACAATTTGAGGTGAGTAGTTTTGATTTTTAACCTCTATAGTTTTTTTGATCTTACTGTATGATTATTTATTTTTATTTATTGATTAGACAACACTCACTAACCAACACTTAATAACCTTGACTCCACTCTATTTATTTTTTGAGTTGATATTTTATTCCTTATCTTTACATTTAGCCTATTTGATATTCATATAGTCTCATTGCTATACATGTCATTTATTGTTATTTATATTGGTGTCTTTAGATAGTAATACGGGTAGTGTAGGATATTGAGTATTCTATTAGAACTTTGTTTGTTATTTAGGCTCAAGTGAGGTTTGACTATAGTGTAGCTTAAAGAGCATTTCCTTGGATGGATGGCTACTGCTTATTTGATTTATATTGCATTGCTATTTATACGCTCTGACTGCCCACTAGACCCAGATAGTGGTAGCATGATTTTGCCCGCAGTCAATAGCTGAGGAGCTAGATAGCTACCTCACCTGTCTGCCCACTAGACCATATAGTGATAGCATGAGTTTGCCCACAAACAATACCTTGATTGTCCACTAGATCAGATAGTGGTAGCATGAGTTTACACATAGTTAAGACTTTTTATATGCTGAGTTTGTGCATGTGGTTTTTGAATGTACTATATGTTGGATCGTAAGCATTTGATAGAGGGGGGAGAGGGGTGAATATCGATTTAAAACCTGTCGAAAGTACGCAACAGAAAAGTAAATGCAAAAGAATAAAGCAATGCTAACAAGAGTCATTTTTTACTTGGTTCGGAGCCTTTGTCGACTCCTACTCTAAAGCCTGCACGCAAGGGTGCTTTCGATGGACAATTCACTAGCAATTCGAATATTTGATTACAAACTAAATTACAGGGATGCTAATAGAAAAGCAATACCGACAAAAGAAAGAAAACAAAAGAACATCGCGTGGTCAGAGTAGCTTTGCAACGTCGCAAGAGCACATGAGAGCAGATTCTGAGTTGTTGTTGGAGCTTCAGCCTTGACCCTCCTTATATAGGAGGTTCGGGGCACCTGGAACCTTTAGGGTGCCCTGAACATGACGTAGCCGAGCCAACCAGGGCACTCCATGTGGCGAGGTGATGCTGAGGATAAGTTTTTGCCTCCGGGCGTCTGGGTTCCTCCTGGGCGCCCGGACCTCTAGGAGCCCGGACCCCAGTTTTCCAGCAGCTTCCTTCCTGCAAGAAAACGTTAGTCCAAAGATAAATATATAATACATATATCCTGTAAAACAAAATGTTAGTACAACTCAAGTTTAACAAGTAGAGTATTAATTAGATTCCGTCTCTCCGAGACCGGAATCTAGTCAAGATCTCGACTTAGAGTTCCGAAATGGTTCTAAGTCGGATCGGCGCCTAAGTTCCCTTCCCAGGAACGCGTCCTCACAGTCACTCCCCTCCAGTGACTTACCTTCACTTACCTGTCAGACATCCGGTCAGCCCTTCAACTCGTCTGGACTTCGTGTCAGCTACCTAGTCAGCTTGTCGGCCTAGCTGAGCTTCCCTGCAATACTGAGTTAGCACAGTATTAACAGATATCAAGTATAACCTAGGGTTACCTCCTAGGGTTGTCCACTCACCAGAACTTCTTCCACCTAGCTTCACTCACTAGGGGCCAGCTTCACTCACCGGGACTTCCACCACCTAGCTTCACTCACTAGGGCCCGACTTCACTCACCGGGACTTCCACCACTTAGCTTCACTCACTAGGGCCCGACTTCACTCACCGTGACTTCCACTTTACCTAACCTTTAGTTAGGACTTACCTTTTGCTAGTTATCTAGTCCTGACTATACTTCTCTCTCCCAAACATCAGGTCTTGTTTGGGCCAAACCTTGGTCATATTGTCAAACATCGAAACCCTAGAGGTCGATTACACTAACACTATATGTACTCATGATTTATTAGCTGTACTTGGTGGAGCGAGTCAGTGAAGGATTGTGTTTTTGGTTACGATTTATTGAATAGATGATTTTATGTCGATACTCTTAATTTTATAGTAAGTATTATTATTTGAGACTGCATCCTTTGTTCTCCTTATAATAGTATCATGCACTATCTTCTTATACCCACTGAGTTGTTATACACACTACCCTTTGCTTTCATTTGACTTTCAGGTTAGTTGATAGAGGATGTACTGTATCGTGCAGAGGTCTTGGCTGCTAATCCCACTTGAGTTTGGATTTTCCTTTACGAGTTGTTTGATTTTTTTTGCTGCCTTTGTTTATGGGTGTATTTCCTAATTGAATCTTGGACTTTTGTTATAATAGTTTAACTGTTTAGTATAGTATGATTACATGTATATACATAAATACCCACATTGCCATTTGTATTTTGGTGATATTATATTGCATTGGTGTTTGATTTGGCTTGAATTGGTTCGATATTAATTGTTTCTTATATTGTCATTAGGGGGTACCATTCGTTTTACTAGACAAGTATACCCTTAAGGCGTGATACATACATTTTGGCTCAGTGCATTGAGGTCTGTCATACGCACATACATTTCTGATAGGATCGAGTAGCGCGATAGAGGGGGGGGGGTGAATATCGCGTCATTTTAAAACTAATAGTTTCTTTGAAATCAAAGTCGTACACAGCAGAAAGTAATAGAGACAGTTTGTTTACTTCGTTCGGAGCCTAGCTCGACTCCTACTCGAAGGCCCGCTGTCCTTGACCGTACCGATGGGCAAAACACTAAAACTCTTCTCTCTGAAGTCCTTGGAGAGAAGCAGATCGTACAGGTACAATAGAATAAGATAGTAACAAGCCTACTATCTTATTTGCAATTAAGTTAAAAACAAAATATATATACCGACAAATGAATCGAAGATTTAGCGTAGGTCGGTGCTTTTGAATGACGTAGCTTGCTGTATTGATGAAGATGAGTCGCTTGCAAAGCAGTAACTTGTGATCAGAAAGTTGTTCTGGCCTCTGACCTCGAGCCTTAATTTATAGGTGCACTGAGGTTCGGTCGACCGATCCCTCTGTTCGGTCGACCAAACCAGCTCCGATCACTCACAGCTAGAGTCTGACGCTGGCTCGTAAATTATGCATTAACTGGCCTTCAATGGTTCGGTCGATCGAACCCTTTTATCGGTCGACTGAACAAGGTTTTTCCTTGTTCGCTGAAATCTGCCGAGATCACCCTTTAATGCTGATTAAATGTTCATTGGATCGGTCGACCGATCCCCAGGTTGGTCGACCGATCAGCTTATTTCCTTTGCTTGCTGATCGGTGCTGACGAGCTGGCTTTGCTGAGTCATCAAGTTCGGTCGACCGATCTTACTATTCGGTCGACCGATCAAGCTTTGATCGAACTTTGACTTTGATCTGTTCTGAACTGTTTGCTTTCTGTTATACTCATGTTCGGTCGACTGAACCGCTGGTTCGATCGACCGATCCAGTCTGACTTGCAACACAGTGTTAGAACAAAAACTTCCTACAACACAGATATTAGCACACGGCATAATAATGAATGAATAAAAGACAGCATAATAAGTAATATAAAAGACAGCAATAGAACTGTCTTGATCTCAACTTGGAAACCTTCCCGGTTTCTTCAGTTGGATCAGCGACCTTAGGTTGCTCCCTTTGGGAACCCGATCTCACTGTCGCTCCTCCAGTTGTTTACCTCAACTTACCTGCCAAACATGCTCCTCCAGACATGTTTGGACTTTTGCCTGCTCAGTGTCTGATCGCCTGATCCACTAAGACTTTTCCTGCAATACCATATTAGCCAACAACAATAATAGTAATACAGAAAATAATAGTAAACCTAAACCTAGATTTACCGAGATCCGCTGGTCCGGTCGACTGCGCGCGGTCAACCGGAAACCATCCGATCAACCTTGCTTGGAGTTCACTCCTCCAAGACTTCTCGTTACCTAAGGTTACCACCCCCTAGGATTTTCTCCACTTGACTTCACTCACCAAGACTCAGTATTCAGCTACCCAGGGATCAAGTCCTCCAGACCTATCCACCTGGCTTCCACGACATACCGAGATTTCCCTTACCTAGCCTACAACTAGGACTCAGTATTCGGCTACCCAGGGATCAAGTCCTCCAGACCTATCTACCTGGCTTCCACGATATACCGAGATTTCTCTCCTTGCCTAGCCTCCAACTAGGATTTCCCTATATCAAGCTCCATACTAAAACATTCTTACTTAAACATATTTGTCTGACATTAAAACTTAGGAGGTCGATTGCACCAACAATCTCCCCCTTTTTGATGTTTGACAAATATGTTTAAGTTAGATCAATTCAAAAAGATTTGGATTTCTAACTTAAACCCTTCTTCCCCCCTTTTGTCATACAACAAAAAGAACTCCTCATAAATGGCTTTAATTGCTAAGGATTCCTAAGTTTTGCACCAACAATGATGGAATACTTTTTAAATATTGTCAGGATATGCCTTAAGGTTTTCAGAAATAGAGTTTTCATAAATGAGTCATAGAGATTTTGAAAAAGTCTTATTCCATTAAAAAATTGAGTAAATATGCATTATCGTTTTCAAAATAATAATATTGAAGAATGCACTAAGTAAAATATCTCAAAAAGTATTTCAAGACTTAAAGTATTTTTGCAAAACCATGATATAGAAGTGTTAATGCTTGCAAAAATTTCTCAGAATATATTTCAAAAATATTTGAAAGTAGTTTTTTTTTAAATCTTTCAAAGATTATTTCAAGGTTGAGTTCAAAATATTTTCAAACAAATTTAAAAAAATATTTTCAAAAAGTGTTTTTTATATAAAAAAAAAACTACGAGTTTGAAGAATATGATTTTGAGTTTTGTAAGTAATTTTCAAAAATATATTTTTTAAGTTAATGACAATACTATACTTTTTAAAATAAGTTTGTAAAACTAATTTTCAAAAAGTATTTTAGTAAGAGTTTTTAAAGATAATTTCAAAAAAAAAATTGTAAAGAAGTATTATCAAGTATTTTTCAGAAAGTGTTTTGAAATATTTTTCAAAATATGTTTTCAGAAAATATGTTCTACAATCAAGTCTCTCCCCCTTAACTAGATTTAGATATCCTTGTTACCCACAATGAAGATTTTTCTATGTGTGTCTAAGGGTCACGATTGACTTAAGGTTCTAAAGACTTAGACAGTGAATAATAATAATTTATATATATAATACACTCAATCAATCATCAATCAAAATTTGAAAATAATTTTTTAGAAAATAGATATATAAGTTTTCAAAATATGTTTAAAATAATTTTAAATTTTAATTCTCTCAGCATCTCATCCATTCTAAATTTTCAAGTATGGTAATCCTATAATTGTGTGAGATGACTTTATTGATTTTGAATTTGGTAAAAGTTAAACTTTAATTATTGTAAGTTAAATAGATGGTAACATTTATTTTGTGAATTAATTGAGTTTAGTTTAGAAATTGTAAAGTTATTAAGTGAATTTGGCTAAGAATTGTTTTTAATAGCTATGGTTATATGTTGATTGCTAGATTATTGATTGATTTAAACATAATTTAAAAGTTAGTTTCAATTGAGTATGATTATTAATTAAGTTTAATTAATTACTTTTTAAAGGTTAAAGTTAAATTAATTTATTTATTGTTTAAAATAATTTTGATTAATTTTAAGTTTTTAATAAGTTTTAATTAATTTTTTAAAATAATTTTAATTAAGTTTTTAAAATAATTTTTTTTAAATTAAGTTTTTAAAATAATTTTTTTTTAAATTAAGTTTTTAAAAATAATTTTAATTAAGTTTTTAAAATAATTTTAATTAAGTTTTTAAAATAATTTTAATTAAGTTTTTTAAAATAATTTTAATTGAGTTTTTTTAAAAATTAAGTTTTTATAATAATTTTAATTAAGTTTTTAAAATAATTTTAATTAAGTTTTTTAAAATAATTTTAAGTAAGTTTTTTTTAAAAAAATTAATAATTTTAATTAAGTTTTTAAAATAATTTTAATTAAGTTTTTAAAAATAATTTTAATTAAGTTTTTAAAAATAATTTTAATTAAGTTTTAAAAATAATTTTGGTTTGAATTAGATTTGAATTAAGTTAGGTTTGAATTAGATTTAAATTACGCTTGAATTTAATTAGGTTTGAATTAAGTTAGGTTTGAATTAGGTTTAAATTACACTTGAATTTAATTAGGTTTGAATTAAGTTAGAATTAATTGCATTTGAATTAATTTAGTTTGAATTAGATTTTATTGAAAAAGGTTATTGAACCCATGTTAGATTCAAACTTAGCTTTGGGTTAATTAAGCAGGCGTCCTAAGGATAAGTTTCAGTTCAGTGGCGAGGCATATGGTCTACTTGAATATCATTAGACCACTTGCTGAAGACTTTCCAAACTGTTCCTGCTCAAAAAAACTTAACACTAAGCTTTGGTCTAACTAGCCCATGCTTAACTGGGGTAGCTTCGGTCAGATCCACTAAGTCTAGTGCACTGGTAGAATTCCATATTCAGCCTAGACATGCCTTCGACAAAGTTCCTTGACGTACTATCATCCCAATCCATTCCGATGCTATGTTGTTAGGGTTTGATAAACCTTTTTAACTAACCATTCTAAACTAGTAGCATATAGAAAAGATGCATGACATGTTAAATAATAGATAAGTATGCATGAACATGGCCCGTCAAACAATTCAAACAACTCATGATACAAATTGTTTATTAATATTCATGTTTTGTTATTGTTGTTTTATTTAAATTGTTATTATTGTTTTATTTAAATTGTTATTATTTAATATTACTATCGTTATTATTTATTATTATTGTTATTGTTTATTATTATTATTATTATTATTATTTAGTTTAATAATTAAGATGTACATTATTATAAGTAAGTTTATGAAAGTTTTGTTTTAAATTTGGTTTTGATTTATAATTTAAATCTAGATTTTGTGAGTTTATAAAATTATTAATAATGTTTTCTAATTTATTAATTTTATTTTTCAAAACATTATTTTGTTTTTCTAGTTTTCTAAAGTTTGATTTATAGTTTAATTTCTTGTTTTTACTTTCTAAATTTTTAGTTAAGTTCTGTTTATTGTTAGTTAATTTTAGATAATTGTTATTTAAATTCAAATTATCTTGAATGAATAAGTTTTGATTAACTAGATCTAGGTTTTGATTAAGATTTGCGTTGATTTGATCAATTTTAATTATATTTGAATTAATTAAGTTTTTATTAGTTAGATTATTTTTGTTAAATAATTTTAATGTTGAATTTTCATTCATTTTTAATTTTATATTACCATTCAAGCAAGAAGGATCTAAAGCATGCAAATTTTCATATAATTTAAAATTATTTACCATACTAGCTCCCCCTGAATCCTTGAGTCTTTTCTCCGGGCATTGAGATTTGTAGTGTCCCATCTTTTTGCACTTGAAACATTCGATGTGGTCCTTCCTTGTCCGGACTCTAGGCTTTGGCTCCTCCTTTGCCTCCAGTTGTGCAGATCGACTCATCGGGCATTTATTTTTGTAGTGCCCCTTTTCACTGCAGTTAAAACACGTTATGTGTTCTTTAAATTTTGTATTTAAAATATTACCTTTTGAATCCTCATTAGGATTCTCCCCCTTGACCATTGCCATTTCGGATTCAAGCTCAAGTGTTTGGTCAAACTCGGGTTCAGATCCATTAGCCTCCTCCTCAGCCACTAGAGCGATGAAGCTGATTTTGTCTAGATCTTCTAGATCTGGTTTTGAAGATAGCTCTTCGGATTCGGATTCGGACTCACTTTCGCCTTGATCTTCTAGCCTCGACGGGGTCTCGTGAAGCTTGATCAAATTGGTCCACATCTCGAATGCATTATTGTAACCTTCTAGTTGACACAAAACTTCATTAGGCAAAATATCTATTAACATATTCATTACCTTCTTGTTCGATTCTGAGTTTCGAGAAGGTTGTCTTAGTGCGATCCAGTTGTCGAAATTGTTACTTCCAACGAAGCATTCCATCATTTGCCTCCAAGAACTGAAGTATACTTGATCATACGGAGGAGGGTCATAGATACTTCGTCCTTCTTGATATGATCTATATCGACATTCTTGCAAGAAAAGATTTAAAAAATATTTCCAAGACTTTTGTCTTGGGATTAGTAGTGCTTGAAAGATAAATATACGAAGGAAAAAGAATATACTAAAAGAAAAGAAAAAAGTTTTAAAATGCTTTGAAAATCGGTTAAGAAATTTCAGAGCTAACCTCGCTCTGATACCAATTGATAGGATCGAGTAGCGCGATAGAGGGGGGGGGGTGAATATCGCGTCCTTTTAAAACTAATCATTTCTTTGAAATAAAAGTCGTGCACAGCGGAAAGTAAAAATAGAGACAGTTTGTTTACTTCGTTCGGAGCCTAGCTCGACTCCTACTCGAAGGCCCGCGGTCCTTGACCGCACCGATGGGCAAAACACTAAAACTCTTCTCTTCGAAGTCCTCGGAGAGAAGCAGATCGTACAGGTACAATAGAATAAGATAGTAACAAGCCTACTATCTTATTTGCAATTAAGTGAAAAACAAAATATATATACCGACAAATGAATCGAAGATTTAGCGTAGGTCAGTGCTTTCGAATGACGTAGCTTGCTGTACTGATGAAGATGAGTCGCTTGCAGAGCAGTAACTTGTGATCAGAAAGTTGTTCTGGCCTCTGACCTCGAGCCTTAATTTATAGGTGCACTGAGGTTCGGTCGACCGATCCCTCTGTTCGGTCGACCGAACCAGCTCCGATCACCCACAGCTGGAGTATGACGCTGGCTTGTAAATTCTGCATTAACTGGCCTTCAATGGTTCGGTCGACCGAACCCTTTTATTGGTCGACCAAACAAGGTTTTTCCTTGTTCGCTGAAATCTGCCGAGATCACCCTTTAATGCTGATTAAATGCTGATTGGATCGGTCGACCGATCCCCAGGTTCGGTCGACCGATCAGCTTATTTCCTTTGCTTGCTGATCGGTGCTGATGAGCTAGCTTTGCTGAGTCATCAAGTTCGGTCGACCGATCTTACTATTCGGTCGACCGATCAAGCTTTGATCAAACTTTGACTTTGATCTGTTCTGAACTGTTTGCTTTATGTTATGCTCATGTTCGGTCGACTGAACCGCTGGTTCGGTCGACCGATCCAGTCTGACCTGCAACACAGTGTTAGAACAAAAACTTCCTGCAACACAGATGTTAGCACGCAGCATAATAATGAATGAATAAAAGACAACATAATGAGTAATATAAAAGACAGCAATAGAACTGTCTTGATCTCAACTTGGAAACCTTCCCGGTTATTCCGTTGGATCAGCGACCTTAGGTTGCTCCCTTTGGGAACCCGATCTCACTGTCGCTCCTCCAGTTGTTTACCTCAACTTACCTGCCAAACATGCTCCTCCAGACATGTTTGGACTTTTGCCTGCTCAGTGTCTGATCGCCTGATCCACTAAGACTTTTCCTGCAATACCATATTAGCCAACAACAATAATAGTAATACAGAAAACAATAGTAAACCTAAACCTAGATTTACCGAGATTCGCTGGTCCGGTCGACCGCGCGCGGTCAACCGGAAACCATCCGATTAACCTTGCTTGGAGTTCACTCCTCCAAGACTTCGCGTTACCTAAGCTTACCAGCTCCTAGGATTTTCTCCAATTGACTTCACTCGCCAAGACTCAGTATTCGGCTACCCAGGGATCAAGTCTTCTAGACCTATCCACCTGGCTTCCACGACATACCGAGATTTCCCTTACCTAGCCTACAACTAGAACTCAGTATTCGGCTACCCAGGGATCAAGTCCTCCAGACCTATCCACCTGGCTTCCACGATATACTGAGATTTCTCTCCTTGCCTAGCCTCCAACTAGGATTTCCCTAGATCAAGCTCCATACTAAAACATTCTTATTTAAACATATTTGTCTGACATTAAAACCTAGGAGGTCGATTGCACCAATAATTTTTGCTACAGATACAGAACTGGGGCTGTACTCTAGCTGACACCCTATTAAGCAAAAGTACAACCTTCGTAAAAAAACCTTTGAGTACCAGATTCAAAGTCGGTAACGACATGAGATTACTTACGGAGGGGACCTAATTCAGAGCTGGTAGCAACATGAGACTACTTACGAAGGGGCACATGCATCGACTCCTCACTACATTACCATGGTGGAGGACACCTCCTTAAGATACACTGAGCGGCGGGCGGTCCAAATACAAAGACATCTTCCCACAACTGATTGGGAGAGATATGCATATCGACTATCAAAGCAAGATGTTGGATGGGATGCAGGACACATGGAGAAGCACTCTGACACAATGGACAGACCTTTCCCAGGAGTCATCATTGAGCGAGTATAGTGAGGAGTGAGGAGTACGGAGAGTTGAGCGAGAAGACCATAGCGGGTGGAGTCATGTAATAGAATGTGAGGACTATATGTGGGAAACATCCTAGGAGATGAGGGTGATGTATGAGAGAGGAGACCACGCCGAAGGGAGTCATGTAGTAGAGCATGATGATTGTTTATGGGAGATATGACATAGAGTGATGGTGATGTACAGGTGAATAGATTTATCTTAGAATGATCTATCTAGTCAGCAGCAAATGACTAGTGACAAAGACATATCAAATCCGTTTATGGTCGAGGCTTTGTCAAAAAACTTAAGAGAGTGAATAGACCCACCATAAAGGTCTATCTAGTCCGCATCAAATAGCTCACGGTAAGAATAATATCAAATCCATTTATGGGTAGGACTTTGCCAAAAAGTCCATGAGGGTGCATAGGCCTGTTGGTGCAGCGGAGGCCGGCAAGAGGAGGGTGAATTGCTGAAAACACAAAATAAAAATACCCTCCTCGGATTTCAACTCAATTAATGCAATAGTAAATAAGTAAAGGCAGAAATAAAATTAAACTAAGCAAGGAAATAGAAATTAAGTAGAAAACAGGATTTAACCTGGTTACAACCAAGGAGGTTGTTAATCCAGGGCAGTAAGAAAAAGCTCAGTAGAAAAATCTCCTTTGCTGAAGGCGGAGAAGCCTTTTACACTTTGGAAGCTTAGAACTATTGCTAGGAATGGCTACACAATGATTGCTTAAGTTGTTATTGAATTCCTAGCTCCAGGGGCCTTTTTATAGCTCCTGGAAAGTCTATCTAGAGGGTCCAAGGCGCCTCCAACAAGGTTTAAGGCGCCCCCAACTCGATCTGCGGATAAAACTTTATCCGCAGCGCAAACGATCAAACTGAACTGCTCAAGGCGCCTTAAACAATCATTCAAGGCGCCTTCAATGTGTTTAAGGCGCCTTCAATGTGTTTAAGGCGCCTTCAAGGTTACTGCTACAGTAATTTCTGCTACAGTAATTTCAGCCTCTTGTCTTCTTTTCTTCTTCTCTTTAGCTTCCGAAACTCCGTTCTTTTGGGTGATTGCGACCAACCGGAATAGGGCTCACCCGAACCCAATTCCCGGCCTTCTCCTCGAGCAGCCTTCCGTCCCGGCTTAACGTCCCTCGAACGCCGCGCACGCTCTTCACGCCCACCGGAGTACTCTTCCGCAGCTCTCTCGTCCTTCGGACGCACCGAGCCCGTCGGCTCCCTTCTCGTGCCGTCCTTCTCGCTAGCTGCGTCTTCCGCTCGACTTCCTGTGTTCCTAAGTTCCTGCACACTCAGACACAGGGATCAAACACAGCAGGACCTAACCAACTTGGTTGATTACATCAAAACTACCACGGGGTCCAACAATCTCCCCCTTTTTGATGTGCATCAACCCAAGTTCAAGTTAGGGTTAAAATAGACATAAAGAGTAATTTTAAAGAAAAAATTACTAAACTAACAAGTTAAGCATAATTTTTGCAATTAGAAAAATTACTACAATTTTTATAATAATAACAGAAATTTCAAATTTTTCTAACTCCCCCTAAACATGTACTTTTCTCTCCCCCTTTGATCACAGCAAAACTGGGGGTAAAAAAAAACTTAAGTTAAGTGAAATGTATAGAATTTAAAAAAATTCTAATTCATAAACGAATTTTTCCAAACAAAAAATTCTAAGTCAAATTTTTGAATTTTCAAAAAAAGTTTTCTAAGTCAATATGAATTTTTCCAAAAAAGATTTCTAAGTTAAATTTTTGAATTTTTTAAAAAAAATTCTAAGTCAATAAAAAAAATTTCTAAGTCAAATCTAAATTTTTGAATTTTCACAATCTGACTTTTTAGAATTTTAAAAAGATTTAAGAACTTTTAAAGCATTATTTAATTCTAGTTTAATGCTTTTTCAGAAAGTTAATTAAACATTTTTTTTTTCAATATTTTAGCTTCCAGGTCGTGGCGAGGCACTAGGCCTTCTTGGTTATTGGAGCAACAACCACTTCCTTAGACAAAGCTTCCATAAAGAATTTCAATGTTTAATTTTCTCACTTTAAGCTTTTAATTTTTGAAAAATTAATTAAGCACAGATTTTGGAACCCAATAGAGGTTCCTTCCTACAGGATTATTCAACAATCTAGGGGGTACATAGTTTCTTGGTATTTTTCTAAGTTGACCTTGATGCTTCCTTATATACCAATTTAATTTACCATAAGTTCTAATTTTTGACTTTGGAAATTTCTTTAAGCATGCATCATTTTTCAATTTTTCAATTTCTAATTTTAAATTTTCATTTTCTGATTTTAGATGATCATACATTTCTAACGGGCATGCTCTTGCTAAGTTCAACTTTAGTTCAGCATTCTCTTTTTCTAATTGATCTAACTCTTTAGAAAGAGACTTGATAAATTTGAAAGATTGAGTTGGGGTTAGATTGCGTACCTTACTTACCTGGTCTGGTGACGCTCCCCCTTCACTGCTGCTTTCTTCTTCTGATGTTCCTCCCCCTTCATCGATGCTCATCTCTGAGCTGGACGTTTCTTCTTTCTGATGGTTGGCCATCAGTGCTAGTCCCGAGAATTCTTTGACTTCCGATTCAGAGGATGACGAATCTGACCAGGTGGCCTTCAGATTCTTGTGCTTGGAGGGTTCTGGTTTCTTGTATTTTGACTTTGCCCTTTCTTTCTCCTTTCTCTTTAGCTTTGGACAGTCATCTTTGATGTGTCCCTCTTCGTTGCAATTGTAGCAGCGAACCGTCCTCTTCTTTCGATGATGCCTCTGCGATTTAAATTTATTAGTACTAAAAAAGTTATTGAAGCGTCTTACCAGTAGTGCCGCTTCGGATTCGTCGACTGAGGCTTCGGAGTCAGAACTATTTATCTTTGCCTTTAGGGCAATGTTCTGACTTGTCTTCTCTGCTCCGTTGAGTTCTGAAACTCGAGATTCGTGAAGTTCAAAAGTTGAAAATAATTGTTCTAACGTACTTACCTCGAGGTCCTTAGAGATGTAGTACGCATCTACTAAGGATGCCCACTCTGGAGTTCTCGGGAAGGCATTGAGCGCGTATCGAATGGAGTCCCTGTTGGTTACCTCTTCTCCAAGGTTCGTTAGTTGCGTTATTAGCTCCTTGATTCTCGCTTGGAGTTGCGCTACCTTCTCACCTTGGTTCATCCGGAGGTTCGTTAACTGGTTCTGGAGGATGTCGCGCTTCGCTAGCTTCGCTTCGGAAGTACCTTCGTGTAGCTCCAGGAATTTTTCCCAGAGATCTTTCGCTGAGTCGTAGCTTCCGATCCGATTTACTTCTTGTGGTGGCAGCACGCTAAGCAGGTGGAACTCCGCCTTTCCGTTGGCGACGAAATCAGCTTGCTCCTTCTTACTCCATGTGTTTTCTTCTTTGTCTTTCGGCGATGCAAAATCATATTTCATTGTAATAAGAATATCAAAATCCGTTTTAAAAAATACCTCCATTTTGCGCTTCCATGTGGCGAAGTCTCCGTCGAACTTCGGGGGATGGATGTTCGCTCCGGCCATCGTCTTGATCGTAGTGCTTCAGTTGGCGGTTAGTCCTTCTGAGGCGATCAAGCTCTGATACCACTTGTTGGTGCAGCGGAGACCGGCAAGAGGGGGGGTGAATTGCTGAAAACAAAAACAAACTATACCCTCCTCGGATTTCAACTCAATTAATGCAATAGTAAATAAGTAAAGGCAGAAATAAAATTAAACTAAGCAAGGAAATAGAAATTAAGTAGAAAACAGGATTTAACCTGGTTACAACCAAGGAGGTTGTTAATCCAAGACAGTAGAAAAGCGTAGTAAGAAAAATCTCCTTCTCTGAAGGCGGAGAAGCCTTTTACACTTTTGAAGCTCACTAGTTGCTTAGGAATTGCTGACAGATTGATTGCTTGAGTTGTTTTTGAATTCCTAGCTCCAGGGGCCTTTTTATAGCTCCTGGAAAGTCTATCTTGAGGGTCCAAGGCGCCTCCAATAAGGTTTAAGGCGCCCCCAACTCGATCTGCGGATAAAACTTTATCCGCAGCGCAAACGGTCAAACTGGACTGCTCAAGGCGCCTTAAACAATCATTCAAGGCGCCTTCAATGTGTTTAAGGCGCCTTCAAGGTTACTGCTACAGTAATTTCTGCTACAGTAATTTCAGCCTCTTGTCTTCTTTTCTTCTTCTCTTTAGCTTCCGAAACTCCGTTCTTTTGGGTGATTGCGACCAACCGGAATAGGGCTCACCCGAACCCAATTCCCGGCCTTCTCCTCGAGCAGCCTTCCGTCCCGGCTTAACGTCCCTCGAACGCCGCGCACGCTCTTCAAGCCCACCGGAGTACTCTTCCGCAGCTCTCTCGTCCTTCGGACGCACCGAGCCCGTCGGCTCCCTTCTCGTGCCGTCCTTCTCGCTAGCTGCGTCTTCCGCTCGACTTCCTGTGTTCCTAAGCTCCTGCACACTCAGACACAGGGATCAAACACAGCAGGACCTAACCAACTTGGTTGATTACATCAAAACTACCACGGGATCCAACAAGGCCCACCACAAAGGCCTATCTAGTATGCAACAAATGGCTCACGGTAAAGATATATCAAATCCGTTAATAGCTAGTCACTTACTAAAAGTAACACTATGAGGCTTGGAGATGACATTGAGCGGTCCTAGTCTCATGACATAGGAGGAGGCTGATGGAGATGAGTAGGAGTCATTGGTGACTCATGGACATAGGACAGCGACACATGACATAGGGGTTGCGGAGGCAATCACCGATAGAGGACATAGGACAGAGTATAGATAGTGACGGCGATAGGATTATAAGGATGAGACACGTGTCCCTCACAATCTCCATATTAATGAGGTACTATCCTGCTATCAATCAATGTCCCGTCATATGCTTACGTTGTATCTATTAATCATATCAATATGGAGAAGGTATATTGCGTAAGTATCTGTATATAGATACGATCCTCTGACAAATTCAAGCGCTGTATTAATGACAAATGCTCCGGCAAACTTACATGCTGTATTAATGACAGCAAATGAGCTTATTGCCAGAGAGCTTATTGGGCTCTTTAGCTGGAGAATGAGCCCGAAAATGGCCATGTTGCAAAGAGTCTATTTATTTATTTATTTATGCTGCATGAAAAGAGCAGCGTTTGTGGTTGATGTGGCTGACTGATTTGAGAGAGTACATGGAGCTAAACCTTGAGTGAGTTCAGTCAGAGCCGTAAATAAGACCTATAGAGAGCCTATCAGATCTGCATGGCCGATCGAGAGAACAGGGAGTTGAGCTTCATGCGAGTTTGGTCAGAGTTGGGAATGAGGCTAATAGAGAGCCTGCCCGATTGACAAGGTCGATCGGGAGAGTGGAGCCCTGCTAGACCAGCCATTCAGTTCTTTAATCCATCGTGGATTTTGACCGCCGTCTATGCAAATTTATTGACCCCTTGGCCTCCTGAGACGACCTTTTCCCTATTCACCATATCAATGTCGATTTAATTCGATTGCTAAATTTAAGATGGAATATAATTTTCATCAATAAATGAATCACTATTTTAGATTATTCTGACTGTAAATATAGAACAATTGATTCAAACATCTACAGATCTGCATCGAGTCCACGAAACCTATTGAGGCCCTTCAGTTCTAACAACCTGATAACAAATGCTCCTATGAAAGCACAACTTAAATGCCTCGTGAAATCATCAACCACCTTCATATGCTCAATACAATTTATATATTTTATAGAACAACCACGGTCTCCGGGTGGGCGTACAGAGGAGATAAATTATTATAGCCGATGAGGCAAATGGAAGAGGAGATAAATTATTATAGCCGATGAGGCAAATGGAAGAGAGTTAGTTATACAAGACATAAGGATTTATATCTCCTTAATCTCAAAATTCTATCCTAAAATAGCCCTCTATTTACCATTTAACTATTTATTTATTGTTTTTTCATATATCGATATATTTTTATTTTTTTTAGATATTTAAGAATTAAATAATAATTTTAAAGAATTAATGGATGAAGTTTTTACTTTAAAAGGATTGGAGTGAAAAGTCGTCTGAGTTTTTTTTTTCTTTATTGATGAAAAGAATTTATGAAGACGGTATTTTCTTAAGAGTAATTGGAAAAAAATATCTAATCAAAACTTCAATTTTATATGTAGTCTGTGTATTTAAAAAAACATTATTTCTATTTTTTGTATGTAAAATTTTGTTTGCTTCAACTTTTTCATACAAATATCGTTATCTAATTATCTCTCATATTTTTTAAATAGTCTAAAAATGAGTATAATTCATCTTAAATTTAACACTTTAAATTAGAATCGAATTAATTTTCTATCAAATTGAACACGACTTTTTTCCACTTAATATAATTTTTCCTAATTTCAATATTATTTTAAAAGAATATAGTCTATTTTCTATCCGATTGAACATTATTTAAAAAAAAATTAATATATTTTCTATCCAATTGAGGTGAAAAAATGAGTCATGTTTAATTTGATAGAAAATATATTAGATTATAATTTAATATGTTAAATTTAAAATAAATTATAAAATATAATTAATAATTAGATAAATTAATGTTTATTAGTTTTGTAAACATGAAAATTATATATAAAATTTAAATTGTGATTGAAAACAATTTGCAAATTTTCCCATTTCTTTTTTTTATGTTGATGGAAGATAAATTTCTATGGAGCTACATTAGGTAGCTAATACCAACCAGTCAGTGTAGAGTTTGTTATTGTTATTACGTCATCAAACGTGGTTTTGGTTGTTCACCCATTGAAACGACGATTCTTTTCCCCCCAATTTCTCGGGAACGTGTCGACGAAGGAGAGAGAGACCGGAATGTAACGTGTGACACGGTGAGAGAGGAGAGAGCGAGAGAGAGGAGCGGCGTGACTTCGCTTGCGAATTGCGATCCGCTCCATTCTTCCTCTCCCGTTAATTGCGTGTTTAATTTTTCCATCCTTTTTTTTTTTTGAAAAAAAAGAAACTTCTTTCCCTTTCTGTTATTTACTTAACCCCATCTCATCTCATTCCTCCTCCGCTCCCAGAACCAAATCTCTGTGCAGTCTTACAGCTTTCCCTAAAGAGAAAAAGGGCAGATCCAGGGTTTATCCGTCGAACAGGTGGAGGGCGGCAATGGCGTCGAAGCCCGTCAAGGTCGAGGAGCTGATCGCCAAGAAGCTGGCGCTGTGGCACACCCGTACGTTCCGCCCCATCATGACCCACGACGAGCTGGAGCCCCTCCTGGCCGCCGCCGGCTTCGTCCCGCTCCCCCTCCCGCCGCCGCCGCCCGATGGGCAGAAGCAAGCCCCGGCCGTCGTGTGGAGGGAGTACGCGTCGCGGTTGGAGGCGGCTGCGGAGGGAGGCGGGCGGGGGAAAAGGAGGAGGCACGCCGCGGTGGTGCCCCGCCCGCGTCTTCCGCACCCCCGCATCGACGGCCTGCACCTCATGACCTACAAGGCCTTCTTCCTGGCCCTCGAGTTCTACCTCGGACCCACCCTCGTCCCCAATCTCTTCCACGTCAGGTGCGCTCCGCCCCCAATTTGTCCACGACTTCGAACAGTCCCAGTTCAATCGCCCTTGTTCTGTTCCAGGACCATGTCCCTCACGAGGGCGCACGACCGCGTGTTCGAGAGATCGTACCGGCCCATGAGGGATTGCGAGATGGACGACGAAGGCATCCTCGTGTACCGCGACGGAACCCTCGATCAAGTTACCAGGATCGTTTGCAGCCAACACGGCGGTGAGGAAATCGACGACGACGACGACAGCAACCGCGGCACCGATGCTTCTCTAATCAGCTCCAGCGCCGATAACTCCACGAAGAAAACCAAGTGCGACGATGGCCTCAAGAAGGCTGTTAACGCATCATCATGCCTGGTTCCGCTCAAGGATCTTTTCCCAACCGGCGGCTTAAGTTCACGTAGGGATGTTTCTTGATTTACTTCTTTCTTCTTCGGCATTCTTTAATATTCGTGGGATTTAGGCCTTTTTTAACATGCTCTACCGATTGTGCTGCCTAGGAGTGCAATCAAACTAACAACGGCAATCAGATTCTGTCAAGTGTAAATACATGTGAAGTAGGATTGTATGAACAACTTACTAGACTTGGCATGGTAAGAAGGATTCATGGAGTTTGCTAGTATTATCATCCAGTTAGTTATATGAAACTACTTACAAATTTTAGATCGATCAAACTCTAGGAGATATTTTCAGTACTGATCCTTGGAAGAATGTGAATGGAGTTCAATACTTCATCTGTTGGATGCAAGTAGATGGGAAGCCATGCCCCCACCAAATACACTGCAGTCGTCGGTACCAGTGTTGAATATAAGTGAATGAAAAGAGGTGGAAGAGGAAAAATGCTCCATTGTGAATGGAACTTTAGTCCCACATTAAGAGTTTCATGGCATGATGATTGATTTATATTGATTCACATACATTGAGGATGTAAACAAATGCATAGGGAGAGATCTTCTCTCACGCATGGGTGCATAGGGAGAGTGCAAATTCAGGGCCCGAATTGCACTGAACCATGTTGACTCATGTGCAGATGCGACCAACACGTGCCGAATGTCGGACTGGGCAAAATTCTCCCAAGTGGAACAACAAATGTTTTGACACATAAACCTTTCGGTGCTGTGTAGTAATGGTCATTAATCGATCATTAACGGCTGTCGTTGATTTGAGCTCCTGGGAAACAGACGATCCAAGTAAGCCTTGAAGCACTCCTGGAGGTGGGGCGAATCTGTTTCAAGGAAACTACGACTCTCGCAGGCCTCAGTTCGTTGCTCGCTCTGTTCTGCCGATCCCGCTCGGCGTCAAAGCTCGGCCGGCCACTTCCTCCATCTCTGCGCCCGACCTGTCTGCTTCGATTGGCAAGACTGCTTCGCCCGACCGACTTGTTTGCCTGTCTGCTCTCCCGGTCGGCCAGTTTGTTCACCCGACCTGTCCCCTCGCCCGATCAGCTAGTCTATTCGCCCAACCTGTTTGCTCGCTCGGTCGGCCAGTCTGTTCGCCTGACCTGTCCGCTCGGTTGGCCAGTCTATTCGCCCGACAGTACTGTTCGGACGGCTGCTCTGTCCGATCGGACTCGTTACTCCCAACTGCTCAGCTTGACAACACAGACCTACTGCTAAGCAGATCTGCCCGCTCAAAGAGTTGGTCCGATCTGTTGCCCTTCGGCACGTAGCAGAAACCAGCCCCTACTGCCAGCCTGAGATTATCCGCTCAGGTTATCTCTATTGTAAGTTGAATTTAAATTTTGTAATTTTAAATTCAACTAAGTTCCCAAAATCTCCGGCTACAGATTGTTTTGTATCCAACAACCAGTACAGGTACCGGCAAGCGAAGCATTCAATCCGATGACTGACCTCCATTATCTGTAAGCAGAAATGAACCTGGAGACGATCTCAAATCTTCCCTGCATATGGAAGAGGCAGAGGTAAAAATATCATGACCATTGGCCTGTTGGATATATATGAATGAAGAAGAGGTGGAAGAAACATTAAGTTTCATTGTGAATGAGACTTTAGTCTCATATTGAGAGTTTCAAGGCATATTAGTTGATTTATATTGATTCACATGTTTTGATAATATAACATATGCATGGGGAGAGACTCTCTCACGCACGAGTGTCCAGGGGCTGCAAATCTAGGGTCTGGATGACATTAAACCAAGTTGTCTCGTGTGCGAACACGATCTGCGCGCGCCAAATGTCGGACTGGTCAGGGTAAAATTTGTCCAAATGGAATAACTAATATTTTACCACATAAACCCTTTTGCTTATTCAATGGTATAACGGATGCATTAAATTATAAATTAATATGGTCGAGTGAAACGTTGACATTTCATAGCTAACGAATAATGATCATTAAACGATCATTAATGTTGTCAATTGATCTGAGCTCCTATATAAGGAGTCTGCGACCACAGGCAAAATGTTACATAATCAAAAGGTTGAAGCCCTTCACCTATGTTCCCCTTCTCCTTTGTTGTGAATCTCTTGCTCGGCTGAGTGCCCGTGATAGCAGTTGGGTATCACTCAGTTCGCCGTGACTACCTGTGCTTGGAGGGAATCACGGTTCACCGTTGTATCCTGGGAAACAGACGACCCGAGAAAGCCTCGAAGCACAGTCGGAGGTGGGATGAATCTGTTTCAAGGAAACTGCATTCATTGCAGACCTCGGTTCACTTAGTGCGCTCGCCCGACCGCTCTCTCAATGCGCTCGCCCGACCAATTTCTACACTTCGCCCGGCCGGTTGTTTCGTTCGTCTGGCAGAAGCTCGCTCGACCCATCTTCTCTGTCGGCCTCAAGCTTGCTCGACCTCCAGCTCACTCGGTTGTTAAGCACGCCCGATCAGCTTCTCACCCAACCACTCGTTCAATTCACTCGGCCGCTCACCTAGTTCGATCGGCCGCTTGTTCGCCTGGTTGCTCGGCTTCCACCCATCCGACCACACACTCGCCCGGCCACCCATTCTTTCGGTCGTGCTTTCACTCGTTCGGTCACTCTGCTGTTCTGCTCGACCGGCCACTTGGCTGCTTCGCTTGCCCGACCGCACGTTCACTCGATCGCTCGACTCGCCCACTCGGCCTCTTTACCCGACCACCCCCAACTCGCTCAGTCGTCTACTTGCTCAGCTAACTTGCCCAGCCAATCACTCATTTCGCTTGCCCGGTCGGACTCTTGCAGACGCTCGCTATGCTCGCTCGGCCACTGTGAAGCCTACGCTTGACACTTGGCAGACACTAGCCCCTGCTGACAGCTTGAGATTATCAGCTCAGGTTATTTCAACAAATAAGTTGAATTTAAGTTTGTATATTTAAATTCAGCTAAATACCCTATAAATCCCCGGCAGATTGTTTTTGTCTAATAATCTTGAAACAGATTCAATTCTATTGAGATGACCATATAACAGAGTGTTGAGGTGCAACAGACTCAACACATGCGACCTCCCTCTGCCCCGATTGGAACTATGTCAATCAATCACGGGGAAAAGTCAGAGAAGTTCAGTGGACTGAACTTCAAGAGGTGACAGTAGAAGATGCTCTTCTACTTAACCACGGTTAATCTGGCTCGTTCATGACTAAGGACCTTCCTAAACGTGCTGAGGATACTGATGCGCAGATCATCAGTGCAGTGGAGGCATGAACTCATTCTGAGTTTTTTTTTTTGCCAAAATTACATCCTCAACTGTCTTGCCGATTCGCTGTACGCTGTGTATAGCACGAAGAGAACGACTAAGGAGCTGTGGGAGTCCCTGGACAAGAAGTATAAGACGAAGGATGCAGGGTCAAGAAGTTCATTGTGGGTTGATTCTTGGACTACAAAATGATTGACTCCAAGACAGTGATCAGCCAAGTCCAGGAGCTTCAGGTGATCTTACACGAGATCCACTCAGAAGGGATGGTTCTGAGTGAAACCTTCCAGGTGGCAGCTATCATTGAGAAGCTGCCTCCTGACTGGAAAGACTTTAAAAACTACCTGAAGCACAAGTGGAAGGAGATGAATGTGGAAGAACTTATTGTTCGACTTCGCATCGAAGAAGACAACAAGAGTTCAGAGAGGATGTTATTATCTCAGGCTACTATGAAAGTCAATATGGTCAAGTACGGTCAAATCTCGAAATGGAAGAACCCCAAGTCTTTTAAGATGAGACCCAGAGTAGGCATCAGTAAAAAGTTCTCTGGGAAGTGCTTCAACTGTGATCGAATCGGTCACAAATATTCAGAGTGCAGAAAGCCGAAGAAGAAGCAGGAGGCCAACCTAAACGAGGGACCAGAAATGGATGACCTCTGCGTAGTGGTCTCAAAACCAAACCTAGTCGGTTCAAACTCGCGACAATGGTTGATCGATACTGGAGCCAATAGACATGTTTGCTGCAATAAGGAGCTGCTACACAACTTCAAAGAAGTTGATAGAGACAAACTGTTCATGGGGAACTCAGCAACTTCGAACATCATGGGCCAAGGAAAAGTGGTTTTGAAGATGACCTTGGGCAAAGACCTCATTATGAACAATGTGTTGTATGTTTCGGAGATTCGGAAGAATTTAGTGTCTGGATCACTGTTAAGCAAACACGACTTTCGTATTATTTTTTAGTCAGATAGAGTTGTACTGTCTAAGAATGGAATGTTTCTAGGAAGATGCTATGTGTCTGATGGGCTGTTTAAGCTCAATGTAATGGCAATTAATCCTAAGATAAATAGAAATGAAAGCTTTTCCATTTATATGCTTGAGTCTTTATGTTTGTGGCATGGTAGACTAGGACATGTTAACTATGATGTGTTGCATAGATTAATAAATATACAAAGCATACATGCATTCTATCTTGACCCAAAACACAAGTATGAGATTTGTGTTGAAGGAAAAATGACAAGGTCATCCTTTCAACATATTGAAATAAGCAACCAACCACTCGAGCTAATTCACACCCACGTGTGCGACCTCAAAGGTATACCAACACGTGGTGAGAATAAATAATTCATCACTTTTGTAGATGATAACACAAAATACTGTTATGTGTATCTTCTCAAAATAAAGATGAAACTATAGAGAAATTTGTCGTCTATAAAAATAAGGTTGAAAACTGGCTTAATAGAAAGATTAAGGTGGTACGAAGTGATTGAGGTGGTGAATATGTATCATCGTTCGCCGAGTTGTGTGTTGAACATGGGATTAGACACGAAATTACAGCTCCTTATACTCCTTAGCAAAATGGAGTTGTTGAGCAAAATAATCGAACTCTAAAGGAGATGATGAATGTTTTTCTATTGAGCTCTGAACTGTCATAGTTCATGTGGAGGAAAGCTATGTTAACAGCTAATTACCTTTTAAATAAGGTGTCCCGGAAGAAAATAGATAAGAGCCCTTATGAGTTGTGGAATGGAAGATAACCGTCCTACAAATATTTACAAATATGGGGGTGTCGTGCCAAAGTGTTAGTGTCTGATCCGAAAAGGATTAAGATAGGACCAAAGACTATTGATTGCATATTTATTGGATATGCACAGAATAACAATGCGTTTTAGTTTTTTGTGTATAAGTCACAAATACCGGTGATACACAAGAACTCGATAATATAATCAAGACATACCTCGTTATTTGAGCATGTGTTTTCCTATAAGACCCCAGAGAATGCTAGCTCCTCAAATCGGGTATATGAAACACAAGGAGAAGATGATGACGAGGAACCAGTGGAGGTTGAGCGTAGAGCCATAGACGGAGCAAAATAGCTCGAGTTGAAAAATCCTATGGATCGGATTTTATCACTTTCATATTGGAAAGTGAGCCCCGAAGTTACTCAGAAGCTGTAAGCTCTTATGATTGATCTCACTGGAGAGAGGCAATTGCATCTGAGATACACTCTATCTTGCAAAATCATACTTAGGAACTTATGGATTTTCAAGAAGAAAATGAAGTCAGATGGTACAATTGATAAGTATAAGGTCTGATTGGTAATCAAAGGATACCGACAACGAGAAGACCTCGATTACTTTGATACGTATTCTCCGGTGTCGAGAATAACTTCTATTAGAGTATTGTTGGTTATTGTCGCTCTATGGAATCTCGATATACATCAAATGGATGTAAAGACTGTCTTTTTAAACGAGGATTTAGAAGAGGAAATATACATGGAGCAACTTGAGGGGTTTTCTGTGTTAGAACAGAAAAACAAAGTTTGTAGATTGGTGAAATCATTATATGACTTGAAACAAGAACCAAAGCAGTGACATAAAAAATTTGATAATGCTATTAAGGAATA